>NW_024582369.1:1949184-2058874 GCF_018398535.1 Haplochromis burtoni
CACACACACACACACACACACACACACACACACACACACACACACACACACACACACACACACACACACACACACACACACACACACAAATCAAAACATGAATAATTAATGCTTTTTATAACCCTGAGATCAGTCAGGGGTTATGCTGCAAGTCATTTCCATTACATACACAACACTTCATACCGTTACAGCAAAAGAGCTCATGATGTCAAAGTATACAAGTATTCAGAGGTTATCCTAACGCATAAACACTGATGCACTTACACCCATTTAAAGAGCCAGGTCTTGGGAAGTAGGTTAAGCATGCCGGGTTCACCTCTCACTGCCTCGAGTGGGAGGGACGGGTGACGGAGGTGGATAGAGTGGGAGTGCTTAGAAAAAGATGGAGAAATCTTCCAGAGGACATCTGTCACTGTGAGCAACTTGCGAGCTGCTTTTTTCCAGCCTGCTGTGTGACCCACAGATTCTCTTGCATGACTGACCAAGAACTATGAGCGTTTTTAGAGGGGCCCTTAGCCCCTGAGCATGGCCTGGGAGACCCCGTGTGGCTCTAGATAGGTTAAATCATATGAGGCAAACATGATACTGAATGCTCAGTCTGAGTCTTTGGATATTTACCAGAATATTCAAAGCCTGTTTTACATAAACACACATTTTTATAAAAACACCATGTAAGACTTTAGATGTTGATTTTGTGGCCATGTGCACATCTAAGGGCGGCCTTGGTCCTGAATAGAGTGCTGCGCATTGCTAAATTGAATGCATGAGAAGATTTCTCTCCCTCTCGCAGGTGTTTAAGCTGTACAGTAAACAAAAAACGCTTCACACACATAGACACACAAACACAAAAGGCTCATTGTGTGTAACAGTGTGTCTGCTAACCCATCCTTTTTAATCTGGGATTATGGCATTCCCATCGTGATGGCAACTGAGGAAACAATGCTTTATTTCATGGGAGCAAATGTGCAATAATGATGTTAACACCTCAATCTGCCTTATTTAACCATTACATGGGGGCTCTCTGTTGTATACACACACACACACACACACACACACACACGAACACACACTGTCACACACACTTTTTTGTATTTGTCCCTTGCTTTTGAAATTAAATCCCTTTTGAAATTAAAACCGGTCCAGGTATGAAATACAAATTAAACTACAATTTGTCAGCAACAAAATATTTGTGCGCATGTGTGTGTGCGCGAGTGAGTGCCTTTGAGCCTTATTGTGAGCATGTAGCATGGCTGGTCCCGTGGGGTGTAATCCGACACTAAAATCATCCATTAACACACTATCGCGTCTATTCTTCTCTGTTGTGTCACACTTCCATGAGCCATTTGTGGCTTTATCGCTGTGGCATTGCAGCCTCTTAAATGCAGCTCTCAGGGTGCTGAGAAGTCTTCTTCGTGCATGCAGAATATTAGAAATCTGTGTTGCTTAAGCCAGAACGTGGACTGCGTCAGTTTTAATCTAGTGAGGACATCAAAAATGTATGTAATGTTTTTTTTAAAAAAGTCTGTTTTTGATTTTATGTTTTTTGATGTGCAAGTAATCAAAGCAGGTTTCATGAGTGAAGCAGCGATTAAATGCTGTCTGGATTCAGAGATCGGGGCCAGAGGATCATACTGGTCGCTTCTGTGTTTGAGAGGTAACGGTGTGCTGGTCTGTGAATAAGACTTCTGATGATGGCTGTATTTTTATTGTGAGGGCCCCAGGTGCTGCCAGCGTCACACATGGACACTCATGGCACCGGTGTCCTGGCACACGCATACATGCACACTACCAGGGAAGGGGCCAAAATGTGGTGTGTGTGCTGAAAGAGTGAGTGTTTACATGTGTGTGTGCTAAAACAGGTCTTGGTGGTGCATGCATATGTGTGTGTGTGTGTGTGTGTGTGTGTGTGAGACTCTTTTGCCAGAGAGATAACCAGTGTTGGTCTGGAATAGAGATGAGTATAATCGTGACACCCTATGCTAATGCTAATCTATCGCTGCACTTTGTCATATTTTCCCAAAGGTGTTTCATGCAGGAATTTAATTTTTTTAGGTCATGCATTGCACTCAGTGCCTGGTAAAATAAGTAAATAATGATGACACGCAGCAGAAAATCTTTTTTCTCACAGCGTGTCAAGAAATAACTCGAGTGCTTCTTAAAGCCTCGTAAAAATTTGCTGTTTATCTCTGAGCATTTACATTAGTGCTTTTTAATTTCAGGAGCATTTAATTACTTGCAGGTTTAAGTGCATGCGAATGTGCATGTGTGTACATATAAATGCATGCTGGCATGTGTGTGCGTGCACGTACCAGCTGTCTGATCGGTAATCAGTTAGCAGTGGGCTAATGCAGCCTCCTTAACCCATGGGCCTCATAAGACCGACTCTGGCCCAGCCCCTCTCTCTGCTACTGACAAATCCATTACCAGGACATCAGATGTCAGTAAACACACACTTGCATGCAGAGATTGTCTATACATGCTCCAAAGTGTATTTGACTGAGGTCATGAAAGGAAAAATGTCACTAGAAAGAAGAATATTGGGTAATATTGGGTTTTGTTTTACTTTCAGTGCCAAATTGGTTGCAGTATGGAAATATGTACTGTGTATACATTTACGTAACTACTTACATCTTTAATCCTCCAAAACTCCACTCTGACTCACAAATAAGTTCTTAGTTTTAACTTAATCTTTCAGAAAAGAATAATTAGCCAATAATAAAATTTTTAAACAAGGGAAGCAGCCTTTGAAGGAAAAGGAAAACCTCTTTAAAGGGATCCTGGGCATTTTGTCAAGGCTCTGTGACCAAACTGCCACTCTACAAAGGCTAACATAAATAGCACATAAACTACACTGAAAACAGCCCCTTAGAAGTGCCACAAAGACTGTGGTGGTGGCTCCCCAAGGGCCTGATGGTAAGCAGCAGCGTTTACATATCAGCAGCCCTTGTGGCATGTACGTTGATCTGGCAGGTTGGAGAGCTTTGATGCTCTGTCACCCAGCAGGTCGGGTGTATCGATCCCCAGGGCGGTGCTGTTTTCTGGGCTGGCCTGCCTGGGTGACAGGGCCCCCTCCTGGAAACCTCCCTGGTGCCCATACCCAGCAGATGGCCTCAAAGAGGAACTAGAGACACAGGGCCAACATCCAGCTCTCAAACAGAGGAGCAGAGCAGCAAATGGCCTGTTAATATTTCATACAATCACTCTCACTCATCTCCGCGCGAGGAAACGGACAGGACTGAGAGCGTAGCACAAGTGTGTGTGTGTGAGAGACAGAGAGAGAGAGAAAAGGGCCAAGTGTGTGTGTCTGGGAGAAGACTTTTTAATGAAATATGGATAGTTTTCCCACTCAGTGGTGCTTCACAGATCAGCTTCTTGTGCAATCATCACTCACTTATTTGGCAAACATAAGACTTTGTGAAGACTTTTACTCAAATGTACGAAACTTCCTTCCCAGTACATGAGAGCCTCTTCTCTCTATCACACGTGCATTCAGGCAGGCATTCACCTCCCCATTTACTCTCAGCACCAGATCCTTCCTCAAGCCTCTGCCGTATCTTGCGAGCGTAACCTGTGTGCTAATAGCCCATAACCTCTGTGCAGATCAGTGGAGGTTATGCTATTTGCTAGTCTGTAATTGCCCTCTTCATCAGTACTCTGTGTGCGCAGGCAACAACGTGGCCAGCCCCGGGGTCCTCCTGATGTCATTAATGTGTGATTAGGGCCGGTGGGGAGCAGCAGTTAGGAGGTTAAAAAGCCCCTGACAGCCCTCATCATCGGCGAGGAAACCCTGAGACTGATGCAGGGGCCGCGCAGATGGGCGAGAGCAAACGGCTGCCAAAGCTCTAACTTGTTATTCCTCCTCACCTCCAAAAATGAAGCCATGCTAATAAATGGTGCTGACATGGGCGTGCATGTGTAGAGCAGTAATCGCACAATTACTGTATACATGTACTGTGCGCAATACAAGCACAATATGTATAGACACAGAAGTTTTCTTAATTGGAGAGAAAATAATTTTTGAGTAAAAACTGCTGTTAGGAGCTAGACCTAGAGAGAGTTAAGTACCCTTAAATGCACAAAGGTTTGCCATTCTTTTAAACTTAGTGACAGTGATTGGACTTGAAATGACGAGCTGGTCTTGGGAATAAAAAGCTGACAAGTTAAACTTGACATAAGCAATCTAAACTACAACCAAAAGTGTCTGCCTAAGTGCTCAATCATGTCAGGGCTTTCAGATTCCTTTAAGTTGTCATCTTTAATGCATGAGACAATTTCCAGCCCGGAGTGTGCAACAAAGTCATTAGATTGGGAGGAAAGATGAAATATAAATCAAGCGTCCCTCTCTGCCCCCTCCCCAGTGAACAGGTGGCTGAGTTGAATGAGAGGGTGCGCTAACTTGGCTGTCACCGTGTTTTCCAACAGAACCGCTGCCTTCTAAAGCCAAACCACCGTGAATTATACATCTATGGCAGTAATTCTCTCTGAGGAGAAAGCGGGAGAGAGAGAAAGTGAGAAGGGGAGCTAAGAGAGTTAGAGAGATTAATGGCTGGAGCAGTTGTTTTTGACGCAGCGATCCTTGGCTCCGCATCCCGCCCGCCGCTTATTGGCTTTTCAGAGCACATTTATTTATTTCGTTAACAAGAGAGAGTGGCCACATTGCTGTCACTTTTTTGGCTCGCCCAGCGTCACAGCAGACTTGTCATCTCCTACGCTGTGGCGTGCGCCTTTGAACCCTGCCGTGGACTACAGAGTGAGAATATTAATAGTGCAACAAAACAGGACTTTAAAAATAACACGGTTTTGTCAGAAGCCAAGTGTCAGCGACTCTTTTTGTCTGGCAGACTGACCTGCAGGAGAAAAAAAAGTGTCGAGGCTTAAATGCGTCACATGTTTTATAACACGTTTTCTAGGACTTGTGAGGGAAGCACTAGACTTATGATCTCATGTAAACATCTAGACAAATGCTTACTTTTTATCATCTAAATTTACTTTTAAAAATATACTTTGATTATGTCTTTAGTTTGACACCAACAAGATTTTTTTAATTGAAATCGGAGCCTATTGCAGCCCTTACTGGCTTTCCAACAAGATGTTCATGTTGATGATCAGCCTTGACATCGATAAGATAAAATTTCACATTTGTTTCATAGCTACGATTTAATGCTTGGCACGTTTACTGATAAAATGTATGCATTTGGTACACCTACAGATGCTTGGCCGCCGAAACCCATGCCATGAAGCTCCCAGTGCACAGTTTTAGCACTGATTTTAATGCCAAAGGAGGTTTGGAAGTCTGTGGTGACTAAGTTAGCAGAGTTCTGGTGACTTCCACGTACTGTGCGTCTCAGTCCTCAGTGACTCTGTAAATTTACTTGCTCTGCTACTTTGTGGCTGAGTTGCTGTGGTTCCTATAGGCTTCCATTTTGTAATAATAGCATTTACAGTCGATCGTGGGATATCTAGCAGGGAAGAAATTTCACAGTTTCACAGACTTCTTGAAATGGTGGCATCCTATTAACGTATCATAAATGTCCCATTCTCAAATGTGCAAGCATTTGTAAAGTCTGGCTTTAAAAATGTTTGTAAAGGCAGATGTGCTTGATTTTTATACACCTGCGGCAATGGGAGGGAATTCAAAGTTTAAAAAGTGTAGGCCAATAGTTTTGTCTGTATACTGTACATCAAGTCTCATTCACATCATTAATCTCAGTTAAAAAGAAGAAAAACAGAAACCTAAAAAAATGGCTAAAAACATCTGCAGATAGCTTTTGGCAACATGTCATGCTGAAATTACAAAATAAAAGTTGTTTTTCAAACATAAAAAGTGCCCACCCGGAAAATGAACTGTAATCTTGTTGGCTGCATGCTTCTTTTGTAGACAGCAGAATGGGAGTAGCATCTTACTAAATGCTTACTTTTTTGGCCATGTAATTGTATAAATATCAAACAGGTATTGAAATCCAGGCTTAACTTAGTAAGACTAAGCTAAAGCTAAGACATTTAATTACAGTCAAGTGAAAGCAGACATTTCTATAGCTAGTACAAGGATAAATGGCATTACAGGCAAGAGATGTGTGCATTAGATTTTGGGTTAAACTGCCGCTTTAAAAGTTCTAAGCAATAGACATTAAGTAGGCTGATGTCAGATAAAACTCAGGTGAAGTACAATCCAATATGAATAGTCAATCCATGGACTAATCTGTATTCAGCCTCCCAAGGGAGTTCGCACAAAGGGCCATCACCGGCTTAGCCAATAAACTTATTCAAGTCAGTTTCAACACGGCGCGGCATGTTCCAACATAATCTGTCCAGGAGGTTGTGACCTCCACATCCCCTGCCTGTGGAATAAAGAGGACCTCAGGTCGGGATGACAGGAGAAGTCTTCCAAGGAGTTCATGTTACCACATGTCATAATAACAAGAAGCTACTGTTCCCCCGCCAGGCTCCTTCCCCCTTTGTCTTGGAGGGGCTCTGAACAGGGGCAGACAGGACGCGCTGGCAGAGCTGAAACTGAATATTATCATTGGGGGGAATCTTGTTTCATGTTACAGTGCACCCTGCTAGCTGGGTGCACCACTGCTTCACCCAACAGGGAACGGGTCACTTTTAAAATCTCGGACACAAGTTTCACATGCAAGCATAAACACCTATTCACACTTTCCAGTTAGCATGCCTGAGCTTCAGACGTATTGGTGGGTTCTACATAGATCTTGCTGCATGTTCACCTGCAAGCTTTGACCGCTTAACTTTCCTGCTTACCCTCCATGGTGATTGAGAGGTCAATATCTCACTTTACCGCCAGCTACACTTTCCTCTGTCACTCACAGCTCCCACTCCATTCAAACAGCAGGTTAGCCCAACAAAGGAGACCGCAGGGGAGCTGCCCGAGCCTTCCACTTGCGCACACACAACACAAGCTCACATGCACACAAACACACACTTAAAACGGACAGTGCATGCCGCGGTGCTGCTTGGAGCTTGACGGGCGCTTTGTGCTCATCCGTCAGCCAGCCCCTGGGTCCTGAAGATACCTTCAGTCAGCGAGACTGGCTCCCTGAAAGGAGGGATTCACACGGCTCTGAAATATTGATGCCAGGAGGGCACCTGGAGCACGCCGACCTTTTGACCTCTCCTTTACATTCTTAGAGGAGGAGAGGAGGTAACAGAGATGGAGAGAGGAAAGAGGAGGAGGCTGGAAGTGTGAGGTGTGGCTAAATGAAATAGGCAGTAAACTTTTTAGGGGATTTTGTTTTGCTAATGATAAAAACAAAGGATTACTACATTTGATATGATAACCATATGATTACCATTATTCAGGAATTTAGTCTGACAAAACAATTATGCATGAATTTTTAAAGATGCATGTAACTGAAACATCTCAAAAACACCGGAGAACAGATAGCACAGAGTTAGCCTTTGACTCTAGGACAGAGAAATGAAGCGACGAGAGAGAAAGATGGATAGGGAGGGAGTGGGGCAGACAGGGAACGGGTCGGAAGTTTGACATTCCTGTGGGCGATGTGTGTCTCGTCAGTGAACGCGTTTGGATTCTTTTAACGGGAGTCGATACCCCCTTCCGCTTCCCAAGCACTCACTGTGAGCTGAGCCAGGGTAATGCCATTGAACAGGGACAATGGGACCTCTTAAAAGGCAGCTTTTAACTGGGCGTGTGCACGTGGATATCAGTACAGCTGATAGTTTTCCATGTAAGAAGATCAAACACAGAGACACTGGGTGGAAGCTCAGTGAAGAAGTAGATACATAAATAAATAAAATGACTAGAGGGAGTTTGTTTTAAAGAGCAAAAAAGTGTTGCTGTTTGGCTGTTGTACAACATACAGCCGTTCATTCTCCATCCCCTCTTTTTTCCTCTTTTTCTCTCCGTCCCCCCTTTTTATTTTTGCACAGACACACATGCTCCAGCGTAAGCTCTTCAAGTTTAAAGCATGAGATTCAAAGGCGCTTGGGTGCCTGTATCAGTGCTTTAGACAAAAGGGCTAGCTCTTAGGAGATAGAGGGGACATCTGAGGCAGTGAGAGAGGGGGAGACAGGAGCAGCGAGAATGAAAGAGAAAGAACGAGGAGGGTGAGCAGGGTTAGAGAGACAGAGGGTGAGACAGAGAAGGAGAGAGTGAGTGAGACAAGGGACGAAGAGAAGGAGGGGGCGCGATTGCACGCTTTCAACTGCCTTTTGTGGGCCTCGCTGCAGATGTCACCAGCTGTTCCCCTGCACGGAGGGTTCCAGAGCGTGGAACATCGCCTCCGGCCCCGTCCTCGGCCACCTTTCAAGTGTCAATCAGACAGGAGGGGTTGGGGGATGGTGACTGAGGGGTGGAGGACCGGCTGAGGGAGGCAGGAGAAAGGGGGAGTTTGGTGGAAGGGAAGCAAAGGGGGCTAACAGACTGGGCTTCGGTCACTGTCCTGAGAACAGTGCCAGCGATTTGCCATTGATTTAGCCCCCCTCCAACCCGCTCAATAACAGAGAGAGGATAGAGCCAGCCGTGTGCGGCGTGCAGACAAAAGAGGCCCGTGGGCAAGGTTAGCTGGAGATCACACGGCTGCTAGGCTACTACTTCCACAGGGCTAATGTTAGCCATAGTGGTAGTGATTAGCAATAGTTGATGCCCTGAACCCAACCCCTCCTCTCCTCCTTGGTTCAACACATGCATAACCGTGAGGGTGACCTACGATTAGTTGTGTGTGTTATAGCGCGGAGGAGAGGGCACAGTGGTGAGAGCAAGAAATGTTGTCATTGCGAGCGAACAAGCAAACATAAATGAGGCTGACATATGGTGTGATTGACACTGAGACCAACAGTGTCTAACAAGGAGGAGAAGGTGTGCTTAACACCGCTTAACCTTGGAGCGTCTGGTCGGGTGACATAACTCCAAGGCACTTTTATTGACAGCATCAATATCTACTGTACACGGCCGCGTGTATAACCTTCTGATCCAGCCAAGGATGATGGAGCCGAAGCCCGCAGCACAGAGCTATTTAATCACCCAGACAGGGTCAGTCGTAGAAACTCACAGACAGGAACCCAAACGATTCTTCTGCAGTTTACATTGGCAGACACGTCGGCATCAGAAAGCGGTGCTGCTGTCACACTGATGAGATATAATTCAAAGCCTGAAAAAACACCCTTATTCCCTTGTTTTATTGACAGCCAAAAGTGAGAGTCGCAGACTGTCACTGTATCTTATCAGGGGGTGTAAGTAGGTCTATTATACACACTATTGCTGCTGCCCTGCTGATAACCTCTGCGCCGGAGCTGTAAAACAAAGGCCTTTGAAGAAGAGCGGAACCGGTAGATTTCATATGATTTATGATCTCTGAGAACAAGATGGCTGAGCAGAGGTCCCAGACCATGGTTGACCTGAGGGGTTCCTGTTGCTTCCTCATGTGTCTGCATGCATTGCCCTGGCTTGCAAAAACAAACTCATGTACATTAAGGATTACAAATGTTTTACATATGTCATGAAGAGTAAATGCTATTAAGGGAGACAACAAAGGTGGGAAAAAAGGGATTATGTTCCTAAGAATATAGGAAAGCACAGATTAAGGTTGAGTTGTGCCACTCAAGATAAGCATCATGATTATTATAATAAGAGAAGAAATCACAAAATCTGGTGCATTGTTTGTATTTTGAGACTCCAGACTGACTGTCTAGCCTGAAGAGCTGCAGCATGAATGAGGGGAAACTGTTTATTTGTTTGTTTGCTTGATTTAGCTGCTTGTTGTGCATTTAACATAATTTCAATGATTTGCGCTAATCTTAAACCACAGCCTTTCAGCAGGGAGCAGATATGTGCAGATTAAGGTGTTGTAACATTTTTATTTTAACAACAATTTTAATGATAATCTCATCAAAACAAAACTTTTTATATTTATTATAGTAAACTAATAAAGGATTCTGCATTATATAGATTATTTTAAGATATAATTTTGATTTTTCTAACCAGCTTGCAATTTTTATGTAAGTTTGATGTAGTCCGGTTAGACTAAAATACTCTTCACAAGTCAAAAACATATTTCCTTGCTTGCGAACAAGAGATGACCCCTCTTTAAAATGTCATCACAAAACAAAGAAGGCCAAATCGCTCGTCTGCCAGACATGTAGCAAAACACAACTTTAGTGGAGGGGCCAGCACTTTTTCCAAGGGGTAATATCCTTTGGCATTAATCACCCCTGTCATCAATCAGAAGAGCGTGACCGTCCCTCCTTTGAGCCCCCCCCTCCTCGTTCCCTGCCGCACACTTTGCAGTCTATCACCATTAGAAAAAGTTGAAAATTCATAAATCAAATGAATGACCTCGGCTATCCTGCCACACGCCATCACAACCCCCCCACTCCTCATCACATCCCCTGCCCCCCCCTCCTGCCAGACCGTACCCCTTTCATCCTCCTCGACCTTCTATCCATCAGAGTTCATCAAACGCGTCAGAAATCAAGAGTGGCTTCCTCAATATTTCCTCATCATCTACCCTCCATCTCCCGGATTTAAAGCCACCACTGACCAGGCCCCACACCCACCTACAATCTGAGGTCACGGGGTCACTGCGAGGTCTCGTGGCTGGTTGGCTGATTGTGTCTTTGTCTCTGCTGGTTTGAAGTTCTGCTAACTTTAGGAGCCTGCTTTCTTGCTTATGTAGGTGGCCCCATGGCCACAGAGTCCTGTGTTTGTCTGATCCCCTCCTGCAGAAGTGAAAAATAGCAGGAAACGTATATCTGTCATTGTCCATTCAGGAGATCACCTGTAAGGAAACGAAGCGGCCAGCAAGTGCTGACACAATCATCCCTGCGCCTAGCAACACATCCTGGTTCCGGCCCAGACGCGAGGGACCGTACAGTACGTCTGAGCTGCTTCACTTCCTGTCCCACAAGGCAGGGGTAGGGGCGGGTTGATGGTAGGTTATCACAGGCTGGACGGGGAATTCTGGAAAGAAAACAAAAAAGTACAGGCTTTGGTGTTAGATATACGATTGAAATTACGGTCAGATGCATTGAGTCAGATCTTATCTACAAGTTTTCCCGAGCTAAAGTCGGAAAACAGACAAACAAAGCAATGGCAGAAAAAAATTTGATCTGTGGATATTTTTGCATGCCAGATTTGAGCAAGAAATCGTTAAGTGTTACATTGCCAAGCTATAAAGCAGGTGTTCCACATAGAAAATGATCTCATACGATATTCTCGACACCTGCTTTCCATTGCTACCTTTAGCCAGAACTCGCGCCGCTAAATGACCTCCTTCAGTCACGCATGTTTTGTGTTGACTGGTGGTTTTTCTTAATCCTGACTCAGCGAATGACCACTGTTTGATCCTCTTTGTTGTTGTGATGTCGTGTTCCTCCCATTACAAAGAGTACCAGGAAACAGTGGCCCCTGGAGAGATGAGAAAGAGACCCTGTTTGTCATGAGCAGAAGTCATACTCGTGATTACAACCCAGCCTTGCACCTGGCGCCCACTGACATGCCAAGTACACACACTTTGGTATCCTCCTCAACCGCACACACACACACACACACACACGCATGCAAGCTACAGTTAATATCACAAGATGGACAAAAATAGAAAATACACAATGAATCCCACGCGCTACATGTAATAAAACGATTACATTTTAAGAAAGTTTATGGCGACCCCTTGTGAATACGGGAGCAGAAAGTAGCTTTCTTATATACAAGATTCTTAAGAAAGCATTTGAAGGTTTTACTGCTGTATATAACATAACATTTTTTCTGTGACTTGTATTTATTGATTTATTTTACCACTCTGTAATTTTAGAATAGTTTTCCCTGTATTGCCAGAAATATTTTAAAATTCTCTTTTAACAGGAGGTTTCTTCCTGTTAAAAGAGAGTTTTTCCTTCCCACAGTTGCAAAGTGCTTGTTCTTCAGGGATCATCTGATTGCTGGGAACACCAGTCCCCAACTGTTGGGTCTTTACCTTGCAGTAGAACTAGCACTGAAACAACTATTGTTGTGATTTGCCACCACGTAAATAAACATTAACTAATTTTTTACAAATCTTTGAAGTATCTTTTTCATTTTTTCTTTTAGATCCAATCATTATTGTCCAAGCCTTAAATGGTAAGCCGTTCATAACGCCCTCAAGAATAGTACTATGCTCTACTGAGATTTTGTCAGCCAAATGTATTACTACTAAGTTCCACATTCATCATATTGGCTCCAAAAGCATTTTTACTGCACAAAATCATCAGAATCATCAGTGGCTATATAATGGGGATAAATACCTAGTTAAATTATCCATCCATCCATTTTCTTATGCTTATCTAATTCAGAGTCGCAGTAAAGCTGGCACTTATCCCAGCTGCTATAGTGCAAGATGCAGTGTACACCCTGGACAGATCACCAGCCTGTCGCAGGGCTAACACAACAGAAATTACATTTTTATACAGTCAGAATTTGATCTATTTAATTCAATAATATTTTTAAAATCTAGAAGATCTATGTATTTACTGATATTTTATTTAAACCCAGAGTAAATTGTCTCGGCTGACTGGAATCCTGGTCTTATATCCCCTATGACGTCAGTGATTAAAGATGCTACTATTACAACTCTATGAGCTGAATTGTTTGCAGTTATGTGGAACATCCAGTTATTTCCTCACTTAAGTTTGGAAAACATTTTCAGAGTATGTGTCACTGAGCTTTTTTCCATCTTGTGTCCAAGTCTCTTAGTACATCATTGCTCAGTATTAGGCAGAATAAGATGTAATTTTAGAGGGTTATAGAAATAGCTGTATAAATAGGGATACCAGCTACTCATTTTGTTGTTTGTACCCATTTTCTGACATTTGTCAGTAAATGTGGTAAATGCAAGTAGCAGGAGGTAAAGAGTCTTAGCTGAGTCCATAAAGGAGCTGCGCTTCTGAAATTTCTATCAGCTTTGGAAACATGTTAGACTCTCACCAAAACACATGGAAATAAAAAAAAAATGGCTCACATTTGAAAACAAATGCCGAGTGCCTCTGTGCATGAGCAATGCTTTCCAAGGATTTTAATGGGTGAGGGGTCGCATCTCTGAACTTTATTCAGGGGCAGACCACGGGCCAAATGGGAATTTATATTTGTATATGCGCTCACCCAGGAAACATACATTACACTATTACTAAAAATACACTCCAGAAACCACCAAGCATGTTGAATCAAATCCAATTTGGCAACAGCAGTTTGTATTGTGTGGTTAAGGCGTTAAAAAAAGAGAAGTGCTTTGACATCTCGTTTTTGTGCTCACGAGGAGTCACATTGCAAACTGGTGGAATCAAAGACTTGCTGAAAACTTTCAACAGTTTTTTGTCTCCTTTTGAGTTGAAAGAACCGTGAGCAGGGTGTAGCTCTGTATCTTTCATGCTCCTTTTTTCTTTTACTTGCCTCTCCTTTTCTTTGTGGCATTAAAGTTCACTTAGTCTCTTTCTCAATGCCACGGTGTCTTAAACTCCTTTTTCACCTTTTTCAAACCTCTTATTCTCACCTTTGAATTCAGGCAAAACTGCAGAGAAAGAATACATTTGGAAAGTGTCTATTATGCTTCTCCTGCACACAGAGTTACAATTGCCTCTTCTGTTTCTGTCTCTGGTGTGCTGGCTGCCAGCTCTGGAGGAGCTCCATTGTCTCTTGGACCAGCACCTGTCACCACAGTGTTAAAATGCAGAGAGAACGGGGCCGTACGGAGAAGGACGCCCTCAGCAGGCCAGTGGATCTGTGTGTAAATGCTCCAGTTTGCACACGCACATACATAAACACACGCACGCGCGCATACTCACGAGTTATTCCTTGTTAAATTGGGGAGGGGTGTGTTGGAGGTATTGTGGAGGTCACCGAAGCTGTGTGTGTATGTGTGCCAGTGTGTATGTGCGATTAATCCACTGAGCAAAGACAGTTTGAGCTGTTAAACAGCTGAGTGTCAAAGGGCTTTTATCAGGGTGAGTGGCGCCTTGACTGACACATGCACACACATTTTTCACACCACTCACACATTAAAGTATAACACAGATTTATCCAATTAGACTCCATTAGCACATATGCACACTCACACGCGCGCCACATAGGCGTCAGAGTGGACGGAACGGATACTTAAAAGAGAAGACGCAACCTCAAAATTCCACATCTGTCTTGTACGTCCAAGACACAGTAAAGCCAGTTGTTGCTACTTCTCACTTTCAGTGTACATGACAAGGGCATGTGATGAGGACATGAAACACCAGTGCATGTGTGTATGCCATCTTAAAGCCTTATTATGAAATGTAACAAGGCTTTAAAATGAGTGTCGCTGCTTGGTGGCTACACTGCAAAAAAAGTTCCTGCTTTTCCAGTTCACCGTCTCAGTGTTTAGTTTGATCTTTATAAAAACTGCCCAAAATTCAAAAATGATTTTTTACTTTCATCACACAAACATTCTCCAGGAGTAGGTAATGGATAATCGGTATTATTTAAAGATAACTGGACTTCAATAACTTGAGCTGATTCTATAATATTACACAGCAGTATATTTTTTTATCTTTTCACAATACTTTTTTTTTTTAAAGATACATGCATCTTGGGATCAACTTGAAAGAAAGGCAGATGTGAAATGTAAAAGTGAGATCAGAGGTCAAAGGTGACATGAATTTACATGCAAACTGTAATGTGATCTTTAGAACCCCCATATAACAGGAGAATTTCATAAATGTTTCCAATACAAATGAAGTCAGTAGAATTTTAAGCAAAGTTTTAAACTTAAAAGACATTATGTGAAGGTTTGATCTTTAACCTTGACGAAGAGGTCAGACGCCCAAAGTAACTTGAAATTTAAAATCCCTATATATTAATCCTCATATGGCGATATATTGTCAATACAAACACTAGAAGTAAGAAACATAGTTTTAAACAGTGCTAAATAGCATTATTATTAGTTAGCTCTTCAGCTCAATCTGTTGACCTTGAAGAGAGGTCAGAGGTCAAATGTGACATGATATTTTAAATCTTTATACGGTACTTTCTATATGTTTACAACACACACCTCACTTGTGAGAATCATAGTTGTCATGCAAATAAATCTCATAAACATAAGTTTGAGAGTGTGATGAATAGAACAGCAAGTGGGAAACCAAAGACATTTATTGTGGTTATGTGTGTGCATTAAATATTATTTTTGTAATAACCATAAACTCAACAGTCTTTTTTCTTGTAACACTTGTAAACTACAGTTTCACTGACTGGTAAACTGCTGTGAGTTGTAGTAACTCTGCAATAGCAAGTGTTAGCTACATGTCCATACATCCATGGACAGGAGTCCCTTTGTACATCAGTGCATTTCTCATGTCTGCAACATGCATACATATGTTTACAGAGATGCATACAGCTGAACACACTCTTGTTAATAAAAACACCCTCCTCCCCCAGTGTAACCTACATCTTTATCTAAATAAAGGCATGTTTCAGATTATCATGCTAATGCAAAGCCATTGTTTACCAAACCACTTTCCTCTGCCTCCCCAAGACCCTCCTCCTCCCTCCTTTTCTCCGTCCTGCACCTCCCTCCCTACCCCCATCTCCATCCGGACCTCCTGATTGTACATTTGCAGCCCCCAAGTCCTCCATCCAGCCATTATCTCCTCTTATCTCTTTCTAAGTCCCTGTCGCCCATGCCCAGAAAATGCTCTCATATTGTTACTCAGGAGGAGTTAAGATGCTCTTGGTCGTCCTGAAATGCTCCCAGCAGATGTTTTACCATTTGAGCGCTTTTTATTGCCTGCACTTTCTTCCTTTGAGGGGTGGCGGGAGGGAGAATAGGATAGCAGGGAAGAGAGAGGGGATGGATAGATGGAGGGGAGGTGGTTTTAAACAGTAGAAGGCCAACAGCTGGTTGCTTCTCCCTCCCTGGGTGCATTAACCTCTTTGGCCTTTTTGCAGCAGTGCCAGTACAAGGAACCTCTCAGCATCTGGAGCTTAAGTAGGGCGAAAATATCACTGTTGCTACGGTGAGGGGACAGCAAATCCTGGAAACAGGCTCTAAGATAGGAGAGCGGGTCATGCCACCACAAACGGAGAAGTCACAGCAGGTTGATGAATGTCTTAACATGGGATTATAGGCATTTGCACAAAACAAACAACAAAAAAAAGAAAGAAAGAAAAAAACACTTTCAAAATTTAAACAGGCTTCGTTGTACTGATTCATTATAGAGAAACATCTACAAACATGTAGCTAGACAAAGAAAAAGAATTGCCCCCAAAAAGAACTTGTCTATGTGACAGAAGGTGTTGAAGGGTTATCGAGATTCTTGTCACATTTATTAATGGTTTCCACTAAATCCACTGATGCCATACATTCAGTGCCTGGAATGGGCTTTATTGTGAAGTCAGACAATGACAGTCAAACAAAAGAATAACTTTTATCAACATTTAAAACTATAAACATGTAAGACAAACAACTCTGGCTGTTGTTCATCTGTAGCGAGTGTAGGCTGTCAGGCTGCTGTTTACCTGAGCTGCTGTTCACGTCTATTTACTGTGGAGGATCCTGTGAAACGTGTTGAAAGGAGTCTGATATGAGTCTATGAGTCAGTGAAGCTCACTTCTCTCCATTGACAGTGATACTGAGGTGAGTTGTTAAGGATATGCTGAACTTTTTTCTTGGTAACCGCTGCTGTTTTTGCTGCTTTTAGCTTCAGTTAGCTTCTGTTAGTCTCTGTTAGCTGCTGTTAGCCGGCATCAGAGAAGCTTTCTTTGACGTGAATGTGATGTTGTTGGACTCTTAAATAAACTCTTATACAATGTGAGAATCTAATGAACATAATCAAAAACTGTTTATCAGACGGAAAGTGTGATTTTTATTTTTTACTCAAGCTTAACATTAGCTGGCATAATGTTATCTTATAACCAACTGTTTAGCTAAGCTAGCTTGTTGACAGCTGCCTGGAGAAGGGAGGATCGCATGTTTAACCTGCTGTCAATAAGCAATTGCAATAATTTTGGAAATAAATAAGCATGTTTATGCATCTTGTATAAACTGATGCACACTTAAATGGATTTTTAATGGATTAATTCTAAGTTTATGATAATGCAATCGACTTGTTGGAAGACATAATTGTATGCTGTATTGTATATTTATAAGTTTAACACAATTTGTTTCTTTTAAACAGCATCAAAAAAGGACTGACTGTACCTTTAAGCCATGTGCAATGTGACAGTTGTCACTTTAAGAAGCGCTAAAATCGAGCACAGTGTTAGTTAATTTCAAAAAGTAGAGCAGCAGCAGAATACATCTTACAGTGAGAAAACAAACAAAATGAAAAATTAAGTTGTTCTCCTTTAAGAATCACACAAAGCAATAACTGAGTAAAAGTTCTATGTCTTGTCAACATACCTTTTATGTGCATGTAATACGTGAAACAGGTAATATTCCCATAATATTGTAAAACCACAGAAACCATAATACTATGTTAGATATGTATTAATATGTTTAAAGCAATTACACTACCTCAGTTACTGTGTCATAGTCCTCTAGTTTGTTTTGTTTTTATATACAAGCCCCCAGTTAAATGGCAAACAGAAGGTGAAGAGAAATCCACCTGAAGCAGTAATTGCAGAGTGTGTGAGACGAACATGAAGGCATACATATACACACACACACGCAAGTCAGTCACCATTCAGCAGGCACCACTTTGAACGTCCAAAGTGTACCTTTTCTTGAGTAAACAGGCTGATTGTCTGTGCTTCTCTCATCCCCTCGGCAGCTGCTTCTCCTTAAGCCTCTGCTATCGCCGTCATCATTACCATCATCATCATCTTTATAATCACCCCGCTTAAACACAAGACAACAAAGGTTGAGGCACACAATGGGCCCCAGTGGCTTTGAGGAACATATCAAGGCTTAGTGAGAGAAAAGACAGAACGTTCACTGTCTTTATTTGAATAGGTAGCCTTTGCCTCATGCAGGGCTTGGCCCTTTCTTCATCTTTACTCAGTATTGGGTGTTGTATGCTCAAGGGAAAGGTGTGCGAGTGTGGGTGGGTGAGAGCATGACAATAGGGGCAGGTGCTCCTGAGTTTACCTTCATACAGTTTGTTAGCTCAGGGAAAGGACACACAAACACACAATGCTCAAGGAGACGCGTTTTCTCTTGGACATTCGTCTGTCGTCTGTGTCATCATGGCCTCTTCCTTTTGAAATGAAATGTATGTGTATCATATTGCTCATATCTGAAAGTGATAGTGCTTTCTAAGCTTCACCGTTGATGACAGGAGCTCATTTTCTTTGTTGATACATGCAAGTTAAATCAGGTTATTTAATGTTTTGAAGTGACACTCAGTGGTTTATATGTCAAAAAACAGCTGCAAAGATGTCCTAAGTGTTTCTGGTTAGAACTTAAAGTCTGGAGTGCATGAAAGGTACAAATATTAAAAGACACACTTTTTAAATTGTGTAACATGTAAGATTCCGTGATTTTGGACCATACTGTACAAAAAAGTCAGCAGCATCTCAGGCTTTGCTGGGCCAGTTACAATGAATCTGAATAAACAATTTGAGAAAATCGCCAACTCTGTGTAACAACTAACAGGTTGTGTAAAGCAGTAAATTAAGTCATATTTCTGTACTTGCTAACTTGACAAGAAGCAGAAATATTAAACAGTTTGAGCTTTCATACTTCTGCACATCTGGCCAGTTGCTCTGTGAAGTTGGTTTTGAGGTTGTCAGACACAGACTCCTAACTCCAACTGTTTCACCATCGGATCCATATTTATGATGGAGTTCTTCCCAAGACAGCGTTTCGATTTTTTTAAACTACTACTGCTGTCAATTTTTGAATGCACAAAGCAGTACCTTTCACGCATTTTCCATAAACCATTGTTTATTGTCTTATTGTGCCACAAGTTGAATTAAGAATCGTTAAATGTAATTAGTGTGCGCATTTTAAAGAAAAAGTCTCTATGCCTTTTTTTGATGGTCCTTATTTACCTCTACTTCTTGAAAAGCAAGTAGCATTGAGTCATTTTCTGGCAGCCATAGGAGATGAGGGCTGAAATTGCAGGAGTACACACTTCTAGGGCCAAGTCTCATACGGCAGCACAGCTAGAAATTAATTAAAAAGGGATGACAGTGAGAGAGGGCAAGGGAGAAAGAGAGGGAGGGCAAGAGAGAGAAAGTGAGAGGGACTAATGGAAAGGGATGACAAGGAAAATAAAACCATGCACAATAACAGGGTGTTGTGCGAAAGCATTGCTACATGTGTGCGCCTGCGTGCTGGTTTGCATGGAGCAGTTGTCCTGCCACAGACAGCACGATCCTGACACAAATCCTTGGTAAGGGTCCTTTTCCTGCCCTCCCTCTCTTGCTCTTTTCTCTTTGCCATCAGTAAATCCGGGTTTCACTACAACTTAAGCACTTAGCTGTAATCCCCATGAAGAGGCGATAGCCCTGCACAAGTCACTTTTCGACCATTAAAGGCATACAATAGGGGTGTGTTAGGGACTCACTTAAATGGATTGAGCACAAAGCCTGTGCTTGATAAGTTTTTAGCAGGGAAGAATCCGCCATTTACACCCCTCCTTTTGTGCATTCTCTTAGATGTACTTGTCTCAGCAGTCTAAGCCGATTTTATCCCTTTTTTTGCGTTTGTTTAAATCCTGCAAAACAGAAAGGCTTTAGAATATGTCCTATTTCCTTCTTTCTCCCTCTCCCAGTTTTTTTTAAACAAATGTCATGGTGAAAGATTTACAATGGAGTATATCTCTATCCACTTCCTACAAGCTAAACACAGGGGAGGATGGCCTCTTCTTGATATTTCCAAAGCTCTCCCTTCAAATTAAGCCACTGTTTCTAATCTTTTAACATGGAGCGTCAGTCGGACTGAGGGGAAGAATTTTGACACGCTTCTCCCCCTTGGACGAAGGCTACAGAGGAAGTGGACTCCAGACTCTTCGGAAAACACTAATACCCATCATCCCATGGGGACATGGAAGAATGTGTTCTGATGCTGCTTATCAAAGCAAGAACACTGAAACGCAAGCAGCCAAGTAAAGAGGCCAGGGACAAAACAAGCATTGTAACTGCCCCTCATTTGGACACTGACCATAAAAGAACACTCAGGAAGACAATCCACTGTTCTATGTAGTACGTGAAATCAATTAAGGTTAGGGCCCATGGAAAACTGGAGCAGAGAATCACTCTGGGTAAGCTCACTGTTCCAAATTGTTGGAAAGAGGGAACACTGAATACTCAAGGACAGGAGGATACTTTCTGGGATGTCTGGAGGTCATTCCATATAACAAGTCTCTCCTCAGTCTACCAGCATTAAAGTCTAGTTTAATGGTAAGCAGCGAACATAATAATAAAAAAGCATAACGTTTATTCCGGCACGCTTAGCCTCAGTCTCAGTAGATCAGTCCACTGTCAGTGCCTGGTTACCTCAGGTGATGGCTCTGCAGATACCCTTTAACACATTTGGCAAATGTATCTGCAAACCACTTTGCAACCCACCTCCATCCCATCTCCTCTTTTCCTGTCAGTGCCATATCAGCTGTCAGTGGTGCTGCTGCTGCTCTCCCCTCCTCTGGCCAGTGGTCAGTGGCCCTTTGGCACCAAATATAAATGACTACAGATGGAAATCAGTCACTGTTGTCTACAGTGGTTCTGAATGAAGTTTATTATGCTATGTTTGTACTTTGCACTTGCTTGGTTGCATTTACTCTAGGACTCTTAAAAGGAAAGAAGAAAGTGCTTTTAACTGAATCAGATAAAGTGTGAGAGAGCAGAGAGCGGAGTGGAAGCTAGAGGGAGATTGCTAAGTCGTTGAGAGCCTATCTAATCCGGAGGTTTCCCACTGCCACCATGTCTTAAAGCAGATCTCAGTAGGAGGTGATGAGATGCTCCTTGGGGCTCAGGACCCTAATGGTTTGATTAAGCTCATCCAGGCTTGTACTGAAGCGACTTAACCTCCATTTAAGGACTAGACAAAGACGGGGGCGCAGGGATGAATAAGAGTATTAAATCTGACTGCCAGGCTCAGAAACATACAGATGTAGATCATACACAGTGTATACAATCACACACAGGGATTCAAGCATTGTACAATGTGTATATATATGTGCATCTACAATATATGCAAAGCTACAATGCCTTTGTTTACTGAGCAAGTTTTAGTGAGTAAAGTAAAGTAGAGTAAAACCGTCTAGTTTAAGCAATGTGTTGGCACATTAAGGGTTAAGGCTGCCATCTCTCTATCCCTGACTTTTCTGGCTGGGCTATAAGGCTACTAAGTAGCAGCTGTCCACCTGGCGAAGGAAGAACCTTCTACTGACACAGACTCGCAAACAGTTCACGCACACAAACGTATCGCAAACACGCTAACAGAGACATAGACATATATGCCCTCTTGAGGAGAAAACAGTGCTGAAACTCCACCTCATACAAGCCTGTTGGTTTGTGCACAATAAATAATAATAACACAGACACTTTTTGCGGAGGAGAGGCCCAGATGGTCAGGGAAGGGAGCAGTGCCCATGTCGGTGAGAGAGAAAAGAGAGAAAGCGAGCTAGGGAAAGAGTGAAATAGCTGGAAAAAAAGAGGCAAGGGGACACGTGCCAGAACCAAGTGGAGGAGCTGAAACAGGAAGACAACATCACACCAGCTTGGCCAGCCAGAGCTGCAGACAGAGAAAGGGGCCATCTATGTTTTCAAACACACACAGTCTGTAATCACATGTTTCTGCTAAACTGCAGCCTTTAAGGTCTTTAGGGCAACAGTAAAGGATTTAAAGGAAGAGCTTAACATTATCTAAAAATTAAATTAATTTATTTTCATTAGTTACACGGAAGGTGAATACCAGTAAAGATACTGATACTGTGCACAAAAGCGGAATGCAACAGGAAATAGCAGTTTCATGTCCCAAAAAAAAAGGAAAAGGAACCGACCAATACACTAGACTGTATGCTGAATTGTATTCAAATAGCTATGCATGCATGCAAAAAACAAAACAAACTCCTCCCCCCAAAAATCACAGCACCGTGATTACGGAGGGATCATAGATTGCGCAGAACTTCAACAAGTTATTGTTGAAGTTCTGCTTGTACTTTTTTCCTACTGCTGGATGTCTAAGGCTACACCTAAGCCCCTTGTACAGGAACCTCAAAGATCTTCTTTTGGTCTCTATCCAGAGCTCATAGCGAATGGAACATAAATGAACTGGTAAATTGAAAGCTTCAGCTTGCATCTCAGCTCTCAGCTATTTGCTATAACACACCATTGCTAACATTACTGATGCTGCACAGATCATATTGTTCATCTTACGCTACTTCTGAACAAGATACAGAAGTACTTAAACCTCTTTGCTTGGGGCAGCAACTCTCTGCCACCTAGCCTGGGTTTGAGATCCATGAAAATCAGAAACAGCATCAGCGAGGGGCAACTTAGCTGAGCCCAAGATCAACTGAAAACATATACACTTCATATAAGGACTGGATAGCATGTAACACATGCCCTGAAATCTCACGGTCCCAAATTTCCCTCAGCAGGGTCTCTGAGGGCACATGAGCATAAGCCTCCTCCAATTCCACATTACATGTCTAGACTGGATGCATAAACACCCATGACCCTCATACCAGTTCCATAAGTGTATGAGATCCGCTGTTCCACAGTGAGCTTAAGATGCACAGTGTAAATAACCTTTGGAGTGGTTGCTTTCAAATCTGGACAAAGACAACACCTGCTTTTCTTTATGTTAAAGTAGGCCAACAGTTGCTCTGACTCCAGCCGTGAGCTAAAAGTGAACACGAAAAGGCCGGTCGTCTTAAATAACAATTCTTTAAGTAGACAAAGTGTATTTTATTTATGAAACTAAAATGAACTACAACATTTCCAACCAGTGAGCGATATGAATACAAGAAAATGTTTGTTCAGCCTACATATTGTACAAGTATTCAACCGATGAGTGAAAATGGAGTTAAAAAAAGGGGCAAAAAACAAAGGCAGGCATCTGAGCAGTGAGTTGTTTCTGGGATGTGAAACCCTTCGTCCAGATGGCGATATTTTTTTCCAGCTTTAATTCATTTATTTCATGTCACAGTTGTGCTTTGATCGCTCCTCTCTAATAATTAATGTGGTTTTGCTGCGCGCTGCTCTTGAAGTCATTGTTCCAGTCTCCGCTGCACCAACACGAGCTGGCTTTGACTTCTCCACCTGATGGGAAAATCACGGCACTCTCCCCGTCACTTCACCTCACCCTCCCTCCTTCTGTCTGTCTAATTATCTATCTCTCTATTACTTTTCTCTTTTTCTCTTAGCTTTGAATTGTCTCAGAGGGATCTCACTGCTGCATTCACACATTAATACTTAGATACACACACATTTGGATTGACTGGTGTCTCTCCAGAGTGGTAGGGATACAGTGGTTGGCATGTGTCATTCATCTATTATTGATCAGATCCAGATGCCGTCATCTACTACGGCTCACTTAGAGATAAACCACCGTCGTTCTTTCCTTCTCACACACAACTGCTTGGGTGTGGGTTTCTGCTGTTGATATTTTGACACCGTCAGCACACATCTTTTTTGTTGGTGTTCTTTTCTTATCAACTACCGTTAACACCTACAGATATCATGTCATCAACAAGATACTGATATAATTCCTCCTCCATGATAAAAACTTGCCATCTTGCCATGTGGATGTTTAGCTTCTAATCATGTGAATGGACCTACAACATGGGTATCTCATGTTTACTTAAAAAACAACACCTTTATATTTATGGGGTTTTCAGCTATATTACGATATTAACTTCCAGTACCATTAGCATTCACTGTTTTAACTTCATGGATCATGAGCAACAGTCTTCTTGGCCACCCTTTGTTTTAGCTGCACTCCCAGTGTCTTTTGTCATTATAAATGGAGATGTGTTGTATTAAGGTAGCAAGTCCCATCATAAATACTTAACTGACCAGATAGCATATGTTAGCAGAATGCTAATGTTTTCTGGACAAAATGTACCTTTTTACTTTACTGTTAAAACTTTTCGTATTTGTTCATTGTTTTTTCTGACCTAAAGCCAATAATACTGCATTTTTGACAAGTAAAATCTAATTTTACTTTTTTTGTTTAAACTAGGTGTGTATTTTCTTTAGCTCACAAGTGACTGCTTGGCACAGAGTTAATATGTCCTAGAACAGCGGTCCCCAACCTTTTTCGCGCCAACGACCGATTTATGTCCGACAGAATTTTCAAGGACCGGCCTTTAAGGTGTCACGGATAAATACAACAAAATAAAACCAGTACCAGTACCAAAAAAAAGAAGATTTATTCATAATACATGGGAAAAGACCCAGGGAAACCGAGTTAACAATAAAAACAATTAAAAAAAAATAATGATAAAAACCGATAAAAAACCTGAAAACCATCAATTTCACACCCGAGCCTCAACACTTACAGCCCGGTACCAAACGACTCACAGACCGGCCTGGAGTTTGAGGACCGCTGTCCTAGAATAAAATCCCCCCAAAATGTTTATTAACAATCCAATAAATATCTTTTAACTCACAGTATTTATGATAAATACCAATCAGATTTCAAAACCAATCAGAACACAATCAGAACGCTCTTATAACCTGAACAGAAAAGGCAACTCACAGAAACTTTCAGTCTTAAGGCCTTTGCAAACTGGTGAATATTTTTCTGACTCACCTGTTCTTAATGCAACTGTTCACACCAACTGTGTAATTTTACTGAACAAATTTGCGGCATTTATTTTTTTCTAACCTAGCTCGATATTTCTGATTTGTGACGCAAACAAACAGATCTGGCCAATCAAATCACTGCATCTGGCAAGGTGCTAGCTGTTTTACCTCAGACACACAGTGAGATGCTCTGTAATAACCGGCTCTCTGAAATGATCTCTCTGCCTCCTCAGATCTGTTCCCAGCTATGCCAGCAAGACCTCAAACTGCCCAAATGACATCCTGAAATATGTACGAAAGTGGCCGTGATACAGGTTCATCCTCAAACCATGAAATGCAAAAGGTAGCAGATTAATAGATCAAACCAAAATCTAATATTTTTTTCCGTTTCTTGTTTAGAAACATCAGGACCAGCTCTTCATCGATTGATGCTGACTTCCTTTTTTCCACTGCTTTTTAAAATGAATTTTCTACAAAAACGTAATGCATTCAGAGTGTAAATATGTTACACGACAAGTTTGCATCAAAAAAAAATTGAAATTTCATGTCGCCTTTTTTGCACCATGCTCAGTGTATACTGGCCTCAAGTTGATCTCGCTGTTGCCTTCAACACTCAAGATTATGACTTTTTAATTCAAAGGCAATTGATTCTCAATTATTTCAATTTTTGATATAGAGAAATAAAAAAATCAATCAGGGGTTCCTCAAGGGTCTGTTCTTGGTGCATTAATCTTTAACCTTTACATGCTCCCACTATCAAAAACTATCGCAGTAAATCCTGTCATCCCAATGCAGATGATTTTTTGCTGCACTTATCATTTTCCTCTGATCGTCTAAGCTCTGTTCACAAATTAATGAGCCGTTTTAATCTAATTAACTGCTGGATGTCTCGAAACATTTTAGAACTAAATAGATGGAAATATTTTATTTTGTTCCAAAAAGTCAAATTCTGAATATTTGTTTATATTTATCATCCCTTTTGCTGGAACACAGTAAGCAAGTTATGGACAATGATCTCTGACATTTTGGACAATGATCTCAGTTTTGATAATCATATTAATAAAATAACCAAAACTGCTTTCTACTTTTTGAAAAAAATAATAAAATCTTATCTCAAACTGAGTCTGAGAAATTGCTCAATGAATTCATATATTCAGTCAGCAACGTATAAAGAAAGTTGACCATATTACTCTGGTACTGAAGTCACTTCATAGGCTCCCAGTTCAATACAGAATTATCTTTAAAATCCTTGTATTAGATTAAGCACTCAGTGATTTGGCCCCCCAATGCCACCTCTGACTTACTCAGTGTGTATAAACCAGTCAGACCTCTCAGGTCATCAGGTGCAGATTGTTTAACTATTCCCAGAATTCGATCTGCGTGTATTGAGGGGCTTTTAGTTACTGAGGTCCTGTTGTTTAGAACAGGGCTGATCTGAAATCAATTACAACCATGTGCCCATTCAAAACCAAACTTTTTTATTCTTAAACTTACACTTATTAGCTGTGTGCGTGTTTGTGGATGTGTGTTAACTTTTATTTATGTATTTATTTGTAGTAATGATTTATTTTATGGTATTTGTTGCTTTAAGGCAGAGTAAAACTATAGGTTCTATGTATTTATCTTTTATGTTAAGCACATTGAGTTACGTGTAATGAAATGTGTTATACAAATAGAATTGAGGATCTCCATAGATGAACTCAACTGTTTTGATTAGATGAGTGCCTGGCAGTTGTGTTCACGCTCACTCATCCAATCAAAAGCTGCCTTACTGGGTAGACATTTATGTGCAAAGTGTGAAATAGTAAATGTGGATGGGGAGACTTTGTTATGATGAATCAGGGAATATTGGTGCGTTCTTTAGTCAAATGTCAAAAATACCATTATTTCTCAATGCAAACCAGCAAGTATGCAAACCAGAATACTTTTCAGGAAATTGTGACACACAATCCTTTGCCCTAGCTACACTTATTGGAAGAGGATCCAAGTTCAATCAAGTTCAAAGGGCCAGTCTTATGACAAAGGTATGCAACAGTGTGTACTTTGTAATGGCAGCTCTGGTCTGTCCTGAAAGTTAACAAAAATGCACTTTGGATTGTAGTCATTGAGCCAAAATAGCTCTCTTAAACTCACTATGCTCAACCCATCTTAAGCTGTCAGATAGTACCTGTTTTTTAAAAAAAATAAATTGAAAATATCTGGCTTTTCATAAGGTAAAGTTTTGCATTTGGATTTATATTATTATTATTTAATAATTGAACTGTGTCCAGGTTGGAAATAACTGCCCACTAGCAGCAAGACACCAAATCCCTTCAAGCATCTGCAAATCCAAAATGCTAACATAAAGCTAGATGCAAAAACATTCAGGACCCAGAGTGGTGTCCAGATGGAGTGCAAGCTGACCCTGAGCAAATAGTCAAAGCTCAATTTTCAACAGTTACCAAAAAGACAGATAAAAAGGTCTGTTGCATCATATGGGGAAGAGGAAATGAAGCCCATTTTAAAAGCAGAATTACTATTGTCACCAGCTGTGAGGTTTTTGTTAGATTTGTGGTAATTAATGGTGAAATAGTTTTTGCTTTTTGTCTGCCTTATGAGGATAGTTTTGATTTATGGGCATATATACGTTTTAATTTTTATATTGTTAACTACAAGTACGTGACAAGACATCACAGGTGTCCTTTATAATCTAAACAATGAGAAATGTATACATTGCAGCACATCTCTACAAGGAGTACAAAAAGTAAAGTAATTTATTACTTTTTAAACAGATAATACAGTTGTTTTTAATGGGAATAATGTATTTATATATATATTTTTCACTTGTTACAGTTTATGATTAAATTATGGTCTGACTATAATAATATCATTATTATCTATTTACCACAAATATAACAACATGTGATGGTCTGGACTATAAAAAGATAAGAATTGACATCATGGTAAAACACAGTTGACGAAGTGTCTTCAACTGGCAGTGCGCCCCAGGGTAGCTGTGGCTACAATGTAGCTTGTCATCACCAGTGTGTGAATGTGTGTGTGAATGGGTGAATGACTGAATGTAGTGTGAAGCGCTTTGGGGTCCTTAAGGACTAAGTAAAGCGCTATACAAATACAGGCCATTTACCATTTACCAGTATTGGAGAGATTAGAGTTTTTAAATATTTTTGTAATTTAATAAATATCTTAAAATGTTCTTACAGCCTCGCTGCACGGTACCTCATTAGTGCATTTTAAATTTTAACAATAAAATTTGGAGACTTGGTGTTTGTTCTGGTTGAGATTCACTTGTTGGGTGAAGGGTTGTGACTGACTGAAATGGAGGAAGGAGGGAGATTTTGCCCTCAAACGTATGCACTCAACCATAAATGTTCTCAACACCACCCCCCTCTAACTCTCTTTCTTTTTTTTTCCAAATGCAAGTCACCGTGAAAAATGTGCTGGTCCAATATTTGCACAGAAGTGGTGCTGGGACAGCCAGATAAACTATCAGTATTTGAGTTTGGCTTCCCATGCTCCAAATAGCCATCCTCCGCCTGTTTAGCTTATTGATTGGCTTGGCAAGAAACTAGGTCCCCTCAGTGGTGACCAAGGTCATACAACACATGGACTCTGTGCCACCCCCCCTTCCCAACACCATCACCACTACCACCACCCCTTCTATACCCACTATAATCTCTTCCTCCACTTCATTTCTCTCTCACACACATATTGTGAGCAGATGTATGTGCAAATGCATTTGGATGTATTCACGCATGCATTCTGTTTATCGGGCATAAACTTTCTCAAAGGGAAAGGCATTAATAATATAACAAAGTCTTAAGTTTGGGAGCTATTGATATCTCTAGAATTGCAGCTGATCACGAAAGCAGTGATGGCTCACTGATACTCTCGGATGGTTCTGTCCACATCAAATTGGAAAATGTATCTAAATAATTATTTTAAATTCTTAAGTTTCACACGTATCGAACTATTGTGCATGGATTTAGGTAATTTGCGCTGGTACTGTAAGGTTTTTTTTGCATGTGTGTGGTTGTGTGTGTAATTGTGTGTGTATGTAATGCGACTCAGGGCATGGACCAGAGGCGGCGTCCTCCACTCTTCTGTGGGAATCAATGAGATTGAATTCTGAAGGTTTTCTCAGGGGCATCGGCCCCACTTGTCAATACTGCTTTGTGTCACAAGTGCATTTTGTGCACGCAGACACACATGCAGACACACATGCAGACACACAAACACTTCCAGTTCCTGTTCCCAAGCCAGACCTCTCCCTTCTCAACACATCCCTTCTGGTGCTCTTCCAGTCCTCAATTAAACTTGCCCCATTTTCCCCTTTTTTCACATCCTGTCTTTTTTATCAGCATCACCCCCTGCGCTCAGGAATGGAATGGAAACTAGATTCCTTTAAAAAAAAAACAAAAAAACTTGGCCCACACTTTTTTCCTCCGTTCGTCCTCATTTCCTTTCTCTTTCTACCTTGATTTGTCATTCTGCAGGAGTTCTACAGGAGTGTATCAGCACTGATTAGTTAATGTTTTGCTATGACTCAGTCACATTAGAGTAATTTCCTTGCAACTAAGAAAAATTCAGTTGTTGCTTGGTGATTTGCATTTAATTGTTTTGTTTTGTTGCATTTGTAGACTGATTGTAAGTATTTGAAATCACCAACTGGTCACACAGAGGTTAAAGAGAATAACAAATTCAACATCTCGGTGACCACTTTCATTTGTAAGGCCAACAAGGCAATCACACCGATCACTTGGCGGGAGGCAACCTGCCTCCATACAATCACATTGCACTTCTAACTGACTCCGCTCACTCTCAGTCAAATTGGTGAAGGTTTGCAAATACTTGCTATCTAATTTACAAATGCAGACCGATTGCCAGCTTGTTGCAGTTATTTGGAGTCAGTCTGTGTCAATGACTGCAGCTCATCTGCCTCTTTGCAAAAGGGGAGTCAACTCAACTGGGTGCCAGCTTACTGTATTCTGGTTAGATTTCTAAATAAAAGCATGTTGACTGAGCACCTATTTAATTTTGCAGTTAAATCACTGTCCTGCAGCAACTACATCGCTATTTGTGAAGCAATTTCTAAACCTCTGTTTCAAATCTATGAGATTCTGGCTAGATTGAATGGAAGTAGGCCATGTGGATTTCTGTTTAATGTGAACTTCTTTGAAGACAAATTTTTCACAGTTCGTTGCTGTAATATCACAGACGGATTACATGCATCTTTATCAATACAGTTCAATTTAATTCAGTTTCATTTATATCACAACCCGATCACAACAACAATTCCCTCAAGGCGCTTTATGTTGTAAGTTAAAGACCCTACAGTAATACAGAGAAAACCCCAACAGTCAGATGGCCCCCAATGAGCAAGTACTCTGGCAACAGTGGGGAGGAAAAACTTCCCTTTAACAGGAAGCAACCTTCAGTAGAGGTGCCCATCTGCCACAACTGGTGGGAGGTAATGCAGTCTAATTAAAGCTTGCTTGTCTAAAAGTGATAATGATGCCATTTGAAAGAAGCTGTTTGTAACCTGATGATCACTGCAAAGAACTGTCATCAGTTTAAAGAACTTTAATAGGAAGTTTCAACTTCAGCTCAGGTTTTTGGTCTGAGACAACAGCCTGGAACTTGAACTTAAAGGCCTGCACATTTATGATTTTCCTCCATGATTTTTACAAAACGTATTTATTTAAATCCTATGACAGCTTATAGATATATAAGAGACACGTTTGAGTACCAGGCATGCTTCATTTTGGCTTGTGGCGTGTTCAGTTCTATTTCAGCACACTTCAAGGAGTCAGTTATTTAATTTCCACAGTAAATAAATGTTATTTTAGGCTTAGTTTTTGGCAGCTCAAATAAGGAGCCCATTAAATATCACAGTGAAGCAGGAATGCATTTTGCTCATCTAGCTAGCTGTCCTCTACTAGCAAAACTGATCATTCCCCGGCTCTACCATCTCATCTAAATGTTACAACTGGTTTAAAAGAACATCCAAAATGTCAAAAGTGTGGTTTCAGAATAGTAATCCAATCTACGAGCTTTTCCATCTTCTACATATTGTCAGAGAATGAACACAAGGGTTTTATTCAGCAGCTAGCTGCTAAACAGCCAGAGTCCCTCAGGGCTAGTAGAGCAACAACAGAGCTAAAAGAGAGTGAATATTTTTATATGCACCAATTGCCAGGAATGTGACTCCAAATGAATCACATAATCTTGATCAGCAACTGCTGTGTCAGTATGATGCAACTCCGACCACATTAGAATAAAGGCTGATATGCTACTATTATCCTAACAACTTGTTTTGCTGCCTACAAGTGGCAAGAAAAGCAAAAATTAGCAATCAATTAGCTATAGGGGATCTATTTTATTTTATTTTATTTTATTTTTTAGCTAAGCAAGCTGGAAACACTGGGCATTTACTAAAAGTGTCTTTTATAAGTGTCCTCCAGATAGGGTTGCCAACCGTCCCTTAAAAAACAGAATCGTCCCGTATTTAGAAACAAAAGTACACGTCCCGTATTGAGCTAATAAGGGACGCACTTTGTCCCGTAATACAGTGAGAATCAAAAGTAGTCTATAAATGTTAATGGAATTAACGCTTTGTTTGAAAACATAATTCCCAGCCCCTCTCCTGCTTTGTGACCAATGAGCTGACAGCACACTTATGACAATTCGAGTATGACAATTCAGATTACCGCTCATCTCATTGGTCGAGGAAAGGTCGCTTACGGAGAAAATACCGGAAGACAACAGATGACCACAACAAGAAGCATGGCCAACAGGGAAACAAACGCCGACACTGCGGTGCAAGTCTCGGACGACAGTACACCTAAAGCTGGGCAGACACTGTGCGATTTTTTCAGTCACGTTATTCAGCTCCTGCTCAAACTGCACGATTGACTCGCAGGGGTTAGAAGTTGGTAGGTCACGATGCAGGTCTCACACTATACCGCCCGATGCTCTGATGCGACCTGAGTGCTCACACTGTGCGTCCATAAAATGAAGGTTATAACAGAAAATCTGTCGCTCTCTCTCTCTGTCTTTCACTCACACAGACACACCACCACCATCAACTTTGCTAAATTGCTAATGAAAAACATTGATCAGGCAGCTGTGATTGAGCAGCAATGTAAATCCAACTATTTTCACGGTTGTTGTGGTCGTGATAATTTTGTGATGCCACATCGAAAAGGCTCGGATGAGCTTTCCAAAGTTCTACAAGTTGTGCCTCCATCGCTTGTGTCCAGATCACACGCTGCACAGCCGTGCTGCTCCGTCTTTTTCACCGACGTTTACGTGTTTGCGCGTGAGCAGTGTGAGCGGCTGTGGTGACACCCTCACGAGCGATTGATGATCGGGAGCTGGTCGTGAGGTGTTAATCGCTTCTCGTTACCCCACGTATACTACACGATGCACGATGAAGGCCAAAATCGGGCCGATCACCAAATCGGTCGTCTCAAAATGGGCCAAAAATCGCACAGTGTAAGCCCAGCATTAGAGCAGCAATGTTTGTTCGCTCAGAGAAAGAAAAAAAAGGCTGCAAAAGTACAGGGAGGAATGGGAAAAGGAAAACACCTGGCTGGGAAAATGCACGATAACACCTTTAAAGCGCACTGCACTGTGTGCCGGCGCACTTTTTCCATAGGCATGCTTCTAATGGTGGGCACATGAAGAACATGAGGGGCGTGAAAGCTCGGGGAACCCTTAACCAATTTTTTGTCCACCAGGCCACGGCAGAAGCAGATATGGTATGTAAACACTGGTTTGTTTTTTTTAAACCCTATTGTTTTCTATTAATTTATATAATTTTAAGTTAAGCAGGACAGAGTTCTTTTAAAGAAAGATTTACTTATATTCTCAAAAGTTAAGCATGACAGGCTTCTGTTTAAGAAAGAGACCTGTTTTACTGTGTTAATGTTGTCATTTTGAGCTAAAAATAAATGGCTAAATGATCATTTGTTTCCCATATGGTCATATCACAAAGAATATGCATCTGCTTAAATCAAATTCAAGTCAAATGGTTAAAAAATAATTTCACACACAAAAAAAAGAGCTACAAAATTCACCACACAGGGAAGGGTGAACTGGGTTGCCCGGCCCTGGCCACGAGGTGTCCCTTATTTATTTTTCAGGGAGTTGGCAACCCTACCTCCAGATGGATATCAGTCTGTTAAAAAAGAGCATTTCTAGAACTGATAGTGATTCAGAGTCTTGCTTGTAAAACAGAATAGCAGCTATTTGTGACTTAAACTTCAACTGCTTCAGGCTATTCTATTCTATTCTATTCACAGACAAAGCAACCTGTGGTTGGTGGATGATGATCAGGAGCAGCTGAGTGATTTATGACTGCTGCTGTGATGTTTTACCATGTTCTGCTGTGACAGATATGTGTGATATTCCCTGAGTCCTTGCTCAGAAAGCCACTGGTCTCCTCGGGGAATTGGCTAATCCCCCCATTTCTAATTTGAAAAAGCCCTTGGATACCTGCCGTCTGGAGGCTAAAAGTCACGACCACACAAAATACACAGATAATACACACATAATCACTTACTGTTGCACTTAAATATAGCTCTTGGGAGTTTGAATGTCACTCCGGGAGGAGTGAGGGCCCCTGGGCCACAGCTGTGTGTGTCTGAGTCCGATCTGGTATCCTGCCACACAAAGAGAGGCCTCGGAGCCCGAGGCTTGCCTGGAGGCTGCAGCCAGGCCTTGAAGGACGTGAGATACAGAAAGAAGAGAAGCTGCCTCTGACTTTAAGTCAACAGATTTTGTTACAAAATAGACATGTCTCTTGTCCCTTACTCCCAAAAATCACACAGAGATAGGCCTGGACGCACACACACATACAGGGCGTTAGCCCCTGTTGCTAAACAGCTGTCTGAGATGTGGTGGTGTGGCACGCTGATGTTTCATCATTGTCATCTCCCCATCACCTGCATTCCTTCTCCTCCTTCTCCTCCTGCGCCTCCTCCCCATCCATCAGCATTTTTAGACACAGGGCTCTGACAAGGGCACATCCATTCCCTGGCCATACATCACCTTTTAGGGGGATTATGTGGGGGGTATTGAGACGGGGGGAAGCAGTGATGTCCCAAACTCCTTCACAAATTGGGATAGTGCCAGATTTCTGTTTGTCGCTTTCCCCTTTCTTTTGCATCAGAATACTGATTTTCTTTCTTCAGAGACAACTTAAACTTTTCTTTTTATTTTCTCTTTTCATCTCTCTTTGAGGGCTTCCGGTGTTTCCAGTGAATATCCAGACCAAGACTTCTTGTTCTGTCCGCTGGTCATAGCGTATGAGAAATAGAGATATATTTTAAAACAGTTACAAAAGAAGCTTTCCATGTGAGCTATTATACCTAATTTTATAGTCCAGCAGAAGAAGCGTTTTTGAAGTCAGCTGGCAGTCGGGAGATGGTCTGTCAGCCTGCAGAGAGCTCTGTTGCCAGATGAAGGCAGTGTACAAAGTGTGTGGTACAACGGGTCTGTGGGCCACTCTTGCTTCTGAGGTTATCGATTAATCAGCCTGCCGTGGAGAAAAGCAAAGTTATAACATTGGAAGAGCTGAAGTGAAAATGAGTTGGGAGCTGTTGCTCCCTTCTCTATTCTGACTAACTTATCAACCAATCAGCAGGAATTTCTATGAGACTTTAAAAAAAATAAAAAATAAGAGTAGAAATCAAGTGAAATACTAATGTAGTGGTGAGAAAATGTCTTGGGCCTGATCCTACGCAGAAACTATGGGATCTACTTCCACAGTCATTTTGCATTCAATTTGCTTTGTGAGTACAAATTTACTTTTTAAGTCATGTCTTATTATCATTGTGCCTATATCTGCCGCTGCATCACTCTGTTGATGATGGTGACTGGAACCTTGGTGGCTGTCTGGCACACCCATCAGTAAATCCTTCAAACTCAAGAGGTGATGCAAGGCTGCGAAACCAGGTGAATCTGTTTGTGAACGGCAGCCACCACTGTCCTAACTTTCTGAGGTTTTATGGCCATCTAAATTATTACCAAGTATATATGTTATCCAGCCTAATGAGACAGTATTTCACAAAGCCACGTGGATGAATTTGTGCCACCTGCTGATAAAAGACACTGAAATCTGGTGCTTGCCTCCTAACTTCTCTTATTGCATGCAGCTCATCATCTACTGATATGATTATGGATTTATGTACAGAAAAAGCGTAAAATATTTTCGGATTTTCCTTTTGTATTCTTCTCCTCTGATACACGGTTTTAACTCGGATGACCCCGCCTTGCTCCTTCAGTGTTCTCCTCTAAACCGTCCTTTCTATCCCTGCCTCCCACCTGTTTCTTCACTTTTCACACCTGGACTCTATTCTTGGCTTTTTGTTTACTGCTTCTGTTTTTTCCAAAGTCCTGTCCTCCCTCCCTCTTCCTCTGTTCCCCCTCTCCCTCTGCACCATCTATCACTCACTCCCTCCTTCTCACCTCTCCCTCTCTCTGCTACCTTCTCTCCGTCTGTCCTTGCTCTGTTTCTCCTCTGGCTCACCTCTCATTAAGCCCCTTTTGCCTATTGCCACCATGCCCAATGTCCACCCACACGTCTAACACCTCGCTTTCTTTTTTTTTTTGTGTCTCTTATCTCTATCCTTCTTTCTCTTTTTTGTATTTTAGTTATGCTCCATGAAATTCATACCTGGACTCAAGGACCTGGACAAGATTTAACTGATGTTTTGTTCTCTCCTCATGCTGCAGATCGTCACTGTAGTATAAAATATTGTGGCAAGAAAGTAGCAAGAAAAACTGAATCCTTCTTTCCTGGCATTTTATCCTTTGAGTTTTTGCATATAGCTCGGACAAAACAGAGTAAGCATTGCACAACTGTGTGTGTGCATGTGCACAGGGCTTCTCTCATGGTTTACAGACATTATGGGGACGAATGCAACATTACCTGACAGTATCACAAGCGGTCAGTTACTCTTCATTTTATCTTTGAATAACATTTCAAAGTTAATCATAATTTTTGACCCTGATTTGATTATCTCATTGTTTTAGGTTTATAATTAACCTTTCTCCTGTGATGCCACCTGTCTCACAGCGATACTCTTATGGCTTTAATTACTGCCGGATGAACGTAAATCAATCGTCTGTTATGATATACACTCCAAGCAGCAGCTATAAATGCTCTAATGGGAACCCACTTGTACAAGGTCTGCACAAACTGGGGCGAAGGCGGAGGGTAGCCACAACCACCACCCAGAATTGCTGAAGTGTTAGGAGGCTTTAAATACTCATAGAACTGGAGTAATTATTTTTATAGTGCCTTGTAACAGAGCTGATCTAGAGGAGTCAGTTTACCTAGAAGGTACCTCTGTCATATAGGCTAGAGACACAAACTGAGAGTGACACAAAAACAGCAAAGCAATGATGCGATCAAGAAGATCCAAACTTTAAAATAGCTTCTTCTGTGTTTGTTGCCTTAACTTTACTGTCTGCCATTATCTCTCAAACTATGTGCGAGAAATGCATTTTATTGAAGTGTTTCACGTGAATAAGCTGCAAATGAGCAATGCATTATTTTCTATAGCTATATATGAATTTTGCTCAAATTTGTCTTTCATATTGAAATTTTAAGCATAATCATTTGTCTTATTCAAAGTTTTCATGAAAATGCTACACAGTTTAATACTGTGTGAAGTCTGCAGTGCTGGATTGATGCAGGGCAGCCTGTGGGGTTGCATAAAGGATAGCAAACAATTTAAACTAAAGATGATTTCTCTGCTTAAATCCACAAAGAGCAGTAAACTTTAGAGCACAGGTCAGCAGATCACAACCTTTATGAAAAGGCAACAAATCTTTACATGTCGTAGGGCCACACCAGGCATTACAGTTCTCTCAAATCCACATATAGAAACAGTAAGTAACAGTCTCAGCCGATGAAACACAAAGCTAGGGTCACTACAGCTGAGACTGTGGATGAAGTGTTGCCAGTCCAAAAAGTATTGGTGCCAATCAGAACCCTGTATTCTGTGTCATAATCAGCTTTTTTAGTCCAACATATCAAACATCAGTATCTGAGTCAACATAGCCTCCCTCTCCCTCCCATGTTTGCATGTGTTTAGATCACACAGCAGCCTTACCTTGACCGTACGGCTCCTCCATTGATTACTGCCTATACTTCTTCACTCAAACACACAATGTATCAAAAAGACCAAACTGTCCGTGAAGGGCTAAAATAATTGTTTATAATAGACCCTCCACTTGCAATCACAAGAGTGCTATGGTGTGTTTTAGGGTGGAGATAAGAGCTCCCGCTTTGTGCTCAGGTAATTTTCTTTCCAGGCGTAAGTGGTCAAGGTCTGGCGTTTTTAAACGCATGCGAGTGATGTGGTGTGGGGGAGCCGCATTGTTTCAGGAGATGCGCCAATGTCCATTTGGAGAGCAGCAACACTCGTCTCCCCACTTGAGGAACAATGGAATACACTTCAGAGATGCTGCATATGAAGTATGTTTATGAGTGCGCTCAGACAATGGGGGACAGTGTTACACAACACAAGAAATGGGTTTGGCTCTGAGAGAAATGAGATGGACCCAGTAGACATCCTTGACATTCACCAATAATTAAAACTCGCTGACATGGTGAGAAAAAGGCTGATTCACTGGCAGTGTTTACAGTAGCATATGACTGCACGGAGAGCTTTGGTCACGTTGAGTGCAGGAGAAAGTGGGCTGGAGTCATTTGGGGTGGGGAATTGTTGAGGTATAGTGAGAGAGAACACATTGTATTGGTGTTTTGTTTGACATAATAGCCTGCTAACAACTACTGTAAACCAGGAGCTCTGCCAAGGCTCACAGGTGTCATCGGGGATCTGGCTTCGTGCCACGGAGAGAGATGATCCAAAGGCCCCGAGGCACACATAAAGGTGTCATCCTGCTGCAAGATGTACCAATACATCAAGGAAAGAAGTCAGGAGGGGATGGAGAAAAGGAGTAGGCACATCCGAAAAAGAAAGAGAGAGTAGATAGCCAATCCCGAAATACAGATTGAAAGTTATCTGCACCTCTCTGTACTGTATGTAACGTTTAGAGGGGTGAAGGGAACGCGGCAAGAAATTTTTCATGCTAATTTGTTGGGTGATATAATGACATGTTAATGATCCCAGCATCTGGCCATTCCATCAGAGGTGTATATTTATAAGAAGAAAAGCATTAAAAAAAATACAGCATGCTGAACAAATGCCTTTGGTTAGGTCAGAGTGTCTTCTAATGACCTCATTTACTGACAACAAACCCTGCAACCAAGCAGGCAAACACACAGCAAAGCAATACCTCTCCCCTTTGTCGCTGTGTGACAGTGGATGGTGAAAAAGAGGGACGGGAAGGGAGGAAAATGAAGACAAAGCAATAAGGAAATTCTAAGAGAAATCAAAGAAAAGCAGTAATGGAGGTAAAAGTTGAGAAAATCTTGGCAAAGAGACAAAAAGGAAAAAAGAAAAAGGTAGATTAAAGAAGAGAAAGAAGCCTAAAGGAGCAATGCAATCAAACAACACAAACACAGTCTCCGTGTGACTGCTCAACCTTGCCAAAGAAAATAGGTTACCTCTGTTTCTCTGGGTGCCCAGGGGAGCCACTAACTGGCAAGAGTTGTGCCCCTGTGTCATCCTGTAAACATTTAGCCGGAAAAAGTAACATAAGCAGAATATGAACTAAGTTCATTTATAAACCATCTGAAAATTAGACAAGAAGCAGCAACAAAACAGCTGGAGCAAACCAGAAAATATCATGCCATCAAAGGCTGTGGAGGTGGATCTTGTGCAGGCATTCTCTCGTGACAGACATTACACTAACTTGTCACTTTTGACCTGTGAATCTATCTAATTGGACCCTGCGCACCTACTGAAAGGTCATATAAAGAAAATAAGCTATTGGCAATAAAGACCGCTGTGGATTTTCAGCTGGCTGTCTATCTTTTATGTTGTTATGGCAGGTGAAGGTGGACAGCTATCCAAAGCTTCACCAGTGTTAACGTTTTTCTTTTTTTAATCAGCTACAACCTACCTTTAAAAGACCGTTTGTGCTAGAGACAGACAAAATTAAAAGATTCTTGAAAGATGACACATATTTTGTCATTTTACAGCCAAAATTACAAAATAAGTTCAGGCGGCCTGTATGATAATTGGTTGAAACAGTGCTAACCAGTGTTAAGTGGAAAGAGAATCCAGGTTCGATATTGCCTTTTTTCAATGGTATGTTACATGAATAATTAACACAATACAGATATCAACAGAAATAATTAAAAGTTATAATATTAACTGAGCATTTGTTACCTCGGCAGCCTTCAAGACATTCCATGCTTATAGAATGTGCATTTACTGGCTAATGCAATATATACATTATCACCTACATGAGTAAAACTTACTGGATTTGTGGGGAATATGGACATAGATGGGAATCTTCAAAAGCAAACAAACAACAACAACAACAAAAGATTATTTTTTGGTCAGAAGGCAAAGATTAAATCAGCCATCAACATTAACATGAAGCTCCACACAGCTCAGGCATGGAGCAGATTCAGCTGCACAGGTCCACGTCTTTTCTTGACAGTGAGCACAAGTGCATCCATCCGTCCATCCCTCTTTCCTTCCATTCATCTGAGCATCACTAAAGCTCATCTTAATCTCCCTCTTCCACAATCACGGAACAAAGAGCAGAGTGCTGGCAGATCCTTGTTTTTCTAACTAATGTCGATTACATATTTGATAAACATGCATTTGCATTAGCATTAGCTGAGGTCAGGATTAGCAGCGTTCATCCTCAAACTGTTCTGTCTCTATGCTTCGCCTGTTTGTTGATTTTTTTTTTCCTGCCCCCCCCCCGTTGTTTGTGGCCATCTGAAATCCTAAAGGACACGACTCCACACACAAGCGACGGCACAAATATTTGAAAGGGTGATTAAAAATCGTTTGGGAAAACAGATTATTGACTGTTTCTTTAAAAAAAAAAAGTCAATGTGTAAACACACATAGGCAGCTTTAAGGAGCCAATAGGAGTCATGGATTTCACCTCAGCTTAGAAGTCTTCTGAATAAAAAGTGATTTTTGGTTGTGTTTTAAGTCTTTGATTTGTTGGATCCGTTGGCTTCGTCGACAATCATCCCTCGATGTGTAACATTTTGCGGCAAAATATTTCAACAAGTGCGGAGACCCCCAACAAAGTAGCTTTGCAAGTTTTTCAAAAATGTCCTTCTTCTGTTTACCCCCCTCATCTCTGTACAAAAGCAATAAAAAGAAAGAATAAGCTCCAGACAGCTGGGGCTCACGAAAAGTTTCAAGTGCCTCTGTTGACCGCACACAAAGACACTGATCTGCTTAGCAAGCTTGAAACTGTCTCCCTTCCTCTGCCGCTTCTCTATTTCTTATGTCAGGCTCTCCGTAAAACCCTTCTCATTCCCCACGTACACACACACACACACACACACACACACACACACACACACACACACACACACACACTGAGATGCCTAAAACACTGTGGGCCAGATCACTAGTCCTGAATGAGGATCTTAAAGACCTCTCCCAACCACCTATTAAACAGCTTAGAGGCATATAATTGTCAACCAGACGTTTCTCTCCAGAATGGGTTTTTAAAAGCCACATTGTTCGTCTCCGCCACCAAAGGTTGAGTAATCCTGAGGCTTAAGCAGCCGAGAAACGGTCCGTCTCATTCTGTTTTTCTCCAGCTAATAAGATCCTTCCCGTTATGAATGCTCCTGCTTTAATTGTTTGACATTAATGCTAAGCAAGCTTTTGTCTCTCTTTGTAACTTCTCTGCCCGACTTACATATATTTGCCTCGCATTTGCTCTCTGTTCTGCTTGATATTTTTCGTGGCATTTAAAGATTTGTTTGACATTTCTTTGGAAAGCGGAAGGAATTAATAATGGGAACTAATTACAGAATATTTAGGAAAGAATATTAAGATGGAAAACGAATGCAGTGGCAATGAAATGCAGAGCTACATGAGTCTAATTATGTCTGTGGAAAACAATATCGGACAAGAATCAATCAAGGAGTCCTGTTGCCACCGCTAATCAGATTTTATTAGTGTCCTTATTGTTCACTCATGAATCACAAACAGAAAGAAATTAGGCAGTGACTTCCTCTGACGGTCCTCTTCTTTTAATTGGAGAAATGACAAAACAGCTGCTTCTGAAGTCTCAACAAAAAAAACCTACTCGCTCCTTAATTAAAATTTTTTGGTCTCCTTCCACCCTGACCACACGATTGCCATATTAGAGCCCTATTAACCTTGTAAATGCAGGCAGAAGGACTCAGAAGATTCTGTCTCTAATAAAGCGAGATGAGCAATGGAAGACATTTGGTTTATTAAACTAAGCAAGTGCAATCATCAGTTCTCTTTTTCTGTGTCTTGGTTTATGCACTCATTAATTTCTATCTATGTAAAATGCATACATGAATTTAAAATGTAAATTTCTGAAGGTTTAGCCCTGTGACAGAGTGGCAACTTGTCCGGGGTTTGCCGTACCTCTCCACTGGGATAGGCTCCGACCCCCAGATCTGAATGGATGGATACAAGTTTTTCAAAGGTATGTATTAATTCAGCCAGATTTAAATCAATAGGTCACTTCTTTTCCAGTTAACTCTGGAAATTGTGTCAGAGTCAGAACAAGATGAATTGTGGTTCCTTTGGTTTTCCCAAGAATCATAACAGTCCATTTGTTCTGGACAACTCAACAGTCATCTCCACACAAAGAGATTTTTTTTTCTAACATTTCCATAAAGACAAGTGCACCTCCAACACTGTTATTTCTGTCACCGAGAACTTAAACCAAATAAAATTATTTGAGAGATCAGAATTGTTCAATTAGCTTTCATTGAAGCCAAGTGATTGGTGGAAATGAAATCCCGGCTCTCCCGCTGGATCTCCGGGTCCCTGGGTCGAGGATTTTTAGAGAACGTGATTGGTTGCTCGTCCCTCCGAGAGTCGTCCAATTGCTGGTCCGTATGGACCCCTCTGACCCCTCCAGCCTCCTCATCCTCCCAACTCCATGGCTCCATTTAGCAAACAGAAGCTGCTAAAGGACTGCTAAGTTGTACTTCAGCGGTCCTCCAGTCCAATCACTCATTTACCTGAAGTGATTTTATCACTCTCCAGAGATAATCATGGAGAGTCTGACACAAAGTGCTGGGTTATTGAACTGACAACGAACAATTAACAAAGTTACAAACCTTGTCCGTGTACTGGCTGTGTGTTACGAGTATTTTAATAAGGCATTACCGGGTTGAGTTTGTGGTGTAAAATGTGCTTTATTTAGATGCTATGATGTAAATAAATACCGCTGAGTTAAAACTAGACATTAGTCTCTAAGTAATGGATGGTGGATATCCTCTCCAGATGGATTTCTCTCTGTCAAGTAGCTCTAAAAGGTTTTGGGATTTGTGGAGTGGGCATGGCTGCTGGTTTTTGCATTTTGGGTCCTGCACTTGCAGTGGTTGGTCTGAGGGGGAGATTTTAAGAGGGGAATTATCGGGAATGGAGAGGGTGGAATGAAGGCGATTTGTGTGTGAGTGTGTATGTGAGAGCGAGGGAGAGAACATGCTTCAGTGGTCCCGCTGGTCAGCGTGCAAAAACCCCCACAGAGGAGCCTGAACGCATGGGCCGTTTTTGAGAAGGCTGCCTGCATCAGCTTTGCTCAGATCTCCCCTAATCCTTCCCACTTGAACCTTAGTCCACCACAATCTGCATGCCAACAGATTAACACAATACGCAAAGATAATTCAGCCAGCCCAGGACTGACAGTGATCTCACAAATCTCTGAACGGCCAAGGGAAGATACCTCCCCAAAACCCAGATTAAGTCCACAGATCTGAAGCCTTAGACCCTCTTAGGGCATATATTAGCATTACTGCTGGATGCTTTATTTATATATTTATCTGATTTTAAAAACAGATAATGCTGCCTGGTCAGTTTGAGTGTCACAAAATCTGCCTTGCGTAGGATGGAGAGATGAGACCATATCGCAGATTGAGGGAGAGAGAAAAGAGGCAGAGGGCTCTGTAATCCATATTATATGCTGTGGAGAACGGGGGAATTATTTAAGAAGCTCTTTGTTGTACTCTTTTTCAAAGTGTTGTTTGGGGAAGGGATGAGGATGGCGAGTCCTATTCTGTGACAGATTATGTGATTTCAATTAAGAGGATGAAGATTGAAGATTGGAGAATTATAATTTCCATTTTAAAAAGATATGAGATGTAGGGGGAGAATCGGAAGAGAATGGCGGAAAGACAGCAGTTTAAGGACAAGTCTAGTTACTTTCAAATGTGCTAAAATACTCCAGAATCTTAGTTATCGAAATGTATTTGACAAAGGAGCTCTTTGCCCTGTAGCGTCTGTCCAGAAACAGAGGACTAAATCAAAACATTTCTTTTAAAGCCAAAAGAGGTCTAAGTTCATGTGGGCTCATGTGGTCTTCCAAAGAGTGTCTTAGCTGCAGTGAAGCAGTAGTTTCTGTAAACCTTTACATTATCACCAGGGGATTAATACTGTTTTGGTTAAGTTTTGGATCGACACGAATATGTGTTTTCTGTCACTCGTCATTTTAAAAAGGACTGCAGAGGGAAACATAATTATGGTGAATAGTCACTCTTTTAATGCATTACGTGTGCACTACCTGAGTACTCAAATCAACTGCTAGACACTGACATTGGACAAGTCTGCAAAATGCACAACAACGCCGATGAAATGTTTTATCATGCTTTTGTATTCACATATTCATGCTTTGTACAGAACTATTAACTGTGGCATGGTTTCAAGTGAGAAACATAAAATGAGAATTTCTCATTCACTCACACATATATGCAACTGCATTTTACTGATTATGTTGTAACAGGAGTACTGCACAGAAGATTTTTGAGTATTACAAACCTGGTAACCAAACTGCACTTGATCCATATTTGCTATGAAATCCTAATAGCAAACAACTCACCACCGCTAACATAAGTCCTTGTTGATATTGTGCCAGTGCTATATTTTTTCTTCATGAAGATCTAAATGACTGAACTTTGTCATCAGAGTGTGTGTGGGAGTTTTGTGCAGATGCTCTCTCACCACCCTCCATACTTCTCATTTCAAGACACGCAAAAGCACGTCTCGGGCTCATTCACACAAGTGCAGAAATATTAGGTAAACAGACAGCATCCAACTTGAAAAGCCACCAATTTGAATCTCCACCAGACACTCAACTCAAAACTTTTTTTTTTGAGTGGGGGGGTGGGAGTGGGGTAGCTCTGGTGGAAGGTGGGGAGAGGGTGTTGCCAAACTTCTTCCCTATTGTGTTTTTCCCAGTGCAGTGCTGGGATAGTTTGGAGAGGTTGCTCTGTTCCCGCGGCGACAGACTGCGGCCCCTCTCTGCCGCGCTCAAGGGCCCTTGAGGCGGCCATTATCTGGACGCCCGCCTCGCCGAGGCATATGGGTAATTACTGAGCTAATAGAGTGATGGAGGGAGAGGCAGAGGCAGGAGCCTAGGCCAATTAGATGATGCATTAGTGCTCTGTCTTTTGTAAGCACCTAATGTGTGGGGAAAGGATGGGGTAGATAGAGAAAACGTGTCATTTCTGAAGGGTCAGGATCCTTGAGCAAATGCAAACAGTCTCTCCCTCTCTCGCTCTTGCACACACACAAGCACACGGGACTGCGCACACATACAGGCATGTGTGCACGAACACACGCACTGCATTTGCACTCCGAATGTAGCAAACTGTGCACGCATGTACACACACACACACACACGCACACACTGATTACTGGGCTTTGTTTTGCTCTTTTCTCTAAGTGTCTGAAGAGTGTGAAGTTGTAATTATAGCACACTCTGGCTTTACCTCATGCCTGCATGCACACATACACACATAAACACATAAACACACGCACGCACACCAAATGCAGATGAGTCCAAATAAACGAGGAGACCCTGCCCAGTCTATTGAGGTCTGCTATGAGAATCCACTCCATCAATTACATTAAAGAGGCTGCCTAATGACGGCCACAGCTGTAATCACGCTCAGCTGAAGCATTTTACACCCCGCTTCTTTGTTTTCACCTATTATCATCCATCCCACAAAGGAGAGAAATTCTATCTCAAGCATCGGCACAGTGTTTTGAGTTAAGAATGTGCTTTTTTGTCATCATCCAGTTTTGTCAGATTGTGAATCAGTGTTTTGGCAGTTGCAGCTGGAGTCATTGAAGTTGGCAGGAAGCAGGAGCAGCGGAAAGTTGTCAGTTTGTCGCAGTTTTCATCTTTCAGTTTTTCGCTCTCACAGGTTGCAGCAAAAAAAAAAAAAAAAAAGCAAAACAAAAGAGATTAAACCCAAAAAAACAAAAAAACAAAACAACTGGTTACGCTTCAACCATAGATGGATTTTGGATGTAAAACTGTGACTTCGCTTTGGGGTTTTTTACATGAGAATTTTGCACATGCCGTACAGAGATCCAGCTATATTGACTCTTCTTCACAATGTGCACTGTAATTATCGCAGGGAATTACGATCTCGACTTCTCCAACTTTTGTAAACAGCCGGGCCTGAGTCACTTATTATGCGTGCCAAGCATTCCCAGTACCACAAACATACTCCCTTAATTCGCAGGTAAAGAGCTCCGTGCTATTAACTTAATTATTAGCCCGCTGTACAATTAGCATCAAAACAATCTCATAGCAAGGTGAAGAAAGCCAGGACGAAAGCGCATGACAAAAAAACTCCAAATCGTCTACATTGTTACACAGGCAACAATAACTTCAAGGACCTTTGCTTTCCTCCCTGTGTTGCTGGACTGAGGTGGCTGGCCACTTTAATATCAACCCCTCAATTACAGACACACTGAATATGTGTGCTTTAGTGTGATGCTTAATATTGCACCAAGCATTGTTATTCATTCAATCCCAACAGATGAAACTATAATAGCTATGTATTATTATTTCCTATCAGAAATAGCAGCTCTCATTATCAAACAAAAGACTCTATTACTGATATCATTATCAAAAAGGGAAATGGAGGAGGGGGTCTGTAGCTTTCAGTGTTTAAATGACTTTGTTTCACAGCCCCTTAGTCGAATTTTACTGTTTTAGTGATTGGCGTGTACGTTTTTTTTTTTTTTTTTTAAACAGGTCAGCTTCACATCTTTGACCTTGTTGCTGCTGAGAGACAATGTGTGAAGTTAGTGGGCGATTATTGTTAATAGTGAAGCCGCAGCTCCGCTGTCATGCGGTTTTTGTTTTATGGTGGCTGTGGAAATACCTTAATTGCACCTAATTCAAGCTTATCTTTGATGAGAAGAAGGGGGGCGAGGGGTAAACTCAACTGCGCTCGCAGTTTCGCAGACGCATTGATCTTTTGTGCAGGCAGGAGTGGCTTCGGGGAGCTTCAAAGACATTCCCAGACTGAATCACCTTGAGGATCTTGCTTCTGGTGGTCTTAGCATATAAAAAAAGTGTCACATGAATGAGAACTGCCATGAAAATATGTTTTAAAGAACCTTTAAAAGATATTGTGACCACTCAGCACAACTCTAGTACAGAGGCACTGTGTCATTCATCAGCATCAAATCTATGTAGGGAGTGGAGAACAAAGCGTTGAGGTTCATTTTGAAAGACATTGGTGGCTGCGCTGACCAGACCCAAGTAATGGGTGAGCATGGATAAATATTAAAGGAAACCTACCTTAATTAATAGTCAAGACCATTAAAAGGTTTTGGCATATTTGTTCTTTTTAAACAGGACATTATAATAGAACCCTGATCTGGGTAACAAGACATTTTATCTGCAGTTAAAATGACCTGGTGAAATCAGGTGCACATCTTACCTTATTCAGTTCTCTTGGTGTAAGCTAAAAGGACTGAATATGTCCTTGTCTTTAATGTTTCCTTTTGGTTTCAACGCAGCTTCTCTACAACACTGCCTATCATCATTGCAGTGTCCAAGCAGTGTCCACAAGGAATGTGAAAAGAAATTATGCACCAAATTGTACCTGAAACCACTTGATCTTATAGGTAGCTAGTTATATATATATATACACTAGATTGGTCAGAATACAAAGCTTGATGGTTTTATCATGACAGTCATTAAACTTTCTTTTACAGTTTTATCAGAACTATATTGAATAAGGTGGCAGTTTAGAATTCACAGCTACAAAAGTGCTACAAAGAGACAAAGCTTGACAGCATACACTATATTTATACGTAGCGACATTAAACCAGTCTTTTGGCTGTGTGCTGTAAATGTGTGTTCTAAAGATTTCCATAAGCCTAACACGCTGTGTAAATACGGCTCTACAAACAAGACGGCTTTACCCTGCTCTACATCCCCCTGTTCGTCAGTGATACAACCGAGTAACGGACTCTGGGACGGTCGAGCCGAAAACAAAACACATGCTAATGCGTGACCTGGCTCTCGAGTCTCACCTCCTGCGATAGAGCACCATAGTTCTCAAGTACAGCCAACCTGGTCCTTAATCTATCAATGGGAGGCCCTCTTCTCCCAACATTCAGACACTGAACCATCCTTCCCTCCTCCAGACAGAAAGCTCTCTCCTCTCCTCCTGTGCCACCCCTCCACACACACTTTGGCCCCTGCCCTGGTAAGACCAGTCCCCATCTCCTCTGGACTGAAGAGCCCTTCAGACGTCTACTGAGAAAGAGCAGAGGGGTGGGAAAGAGAAGGACAGGAGCTGAGCAAAGAACAGAAGAGACCGGAGAGAGGGGTGAAAATGTTCTTTAAAAAAAAAGAAAAGAGATGTGAAGAGAGAGAAAGAAAGAATGAAGGAGGAGATAGAGGAGATGCATATTGGATCGGGCCCCTGAGGGTTATGGCTATAGTTCATGTTGTGTATTAATGTGTGAAGCGCTGGTATTCTCTGTCATGCTAATCTCACTGCTTTTCTTTGTTGTGTTGGCTGGTGTCTGCTAGTGTCACATACACTCATTGCTCCTCTCTTCCTTTGCTTTCTTCTCTTTATGCGCTTCCCTTTTGGAGTGGACGATCAGAGGGTGTAATAGGGGGTAAACAGTTCTGTTGTCTAAAAGGATTACATTTGAATAACTAATACATCGTTAGCATTAGCATACATTAATTATTCAACCCTGCAAAGGTGCTAACCATTTTCCAAATAAGCCTCAGTTGTTGTTGTTGTTGTTGTTGGGAGGGTTTTTCAGATGCTGTTTACAGAAAGAATGCTTCCAGGAATCAGGACACATAAAAAACAAAACAAAAAGGAGAATGTTAAAAGCACCTCAGCTTGCTATCATCAGGTCTGTCAACCCTGGGGCTTAACAGTGCTTCATCCAACCTTGTTGCGTTTTTTTTTTGTTTGTTTTTTTTTAATAGCAAGCTGTTTTTCACTTTCCTCCTGATTACTTTATCGTTTTGAAATCTTGGATAAGAAGAGTAATTGCGAGAGCAGGTCGAGCCAGAATTTCCTGGAGGTAGCGTATCTCTCAAGTCTCAGTTGGTGTGGATAGAAGAGAGGGATGTGTGTGTGTGTAGGGGGGGGGATCTCCTCCTGCGTGTTTATCCACAGTAATCAGGAGTCTGTGGAGCAGGAGCGGAGGCTTGGCAGTAGGGGGACACTGCCACATTAGACAGGAATGAATAGCAATGTGCCAAGCCTGGCACACAAGACACTGTAGACACAGCATCCTTTTTGATTTGGTCAAAACTTTAGGAGGGAGGGAGAACGAGTGAGAGAGAGAGAGAGATGCTGAGACTGTTGAGCTGGAGCAAACTGGACCAATGTTTCAGTTTTGTTGTGTTGTTTTTTTTTTTTCCTCCTTCTCTCTGCCCATGAACTTTTGCAGCAAAGCAATGGGGAGGAACAAAAGAAGCCGTTCTGGGTTGACAAAGAGGAGAATAGATGGTATGCGAACGACAAGCCACCATCTGCTCTGGAGGACGACCAAAATCTTGACACACTTCAGCAATCCCACAATCCCCTGCTCCAGGAGCGTTCCAGGCACCCCATTCATACTCTCCCCTCCGCTCCCAGAGTCTGTGTGATTTCCCCCTTTTTCTCTCCTCCTCAATTAAGTCATTAATGCCTTTCTTCGCCCCCCTCTTAATGACCGCAGAGGCACAAACAAGCCCTGGTTGCTTCCTATTGAGGCCCTGTGATTGGGCATAATTGCTGCGAGGGCCTAAGTATGGAGAAACGAGAACGAGGGAGGAGGGATGCATTGTTTTTTTTTTCTTTTTTCTTTTTTTTGCCAGTAGCAAAGAAGAGAGCATAGAAGGAGATGCACATTATGTAGAACCCTTCCTATGTTGACCTGCATGACAGTAGTGTCACTGACCACTGCAAGTCTTCAGTGGACAGGCAGTGGAAAATTAACTTGAGCTGGAAGGCGATAAATAAATAAATTAATGCTCAAATTTAGCTTCACAGAAAGCGCAGGGGACTGCATAAATTACCATGTTAAACAGCAGGTCCTTTGTCCACCTTCTAATTATTATGAAACAACATGTCTTCATCATGCAAGTTTCAAGACCACCGTATGTTTTAGTGCTTCGGGCGAGGGAAAGGTGCATTTGTTCGCAGTGTTAGATGCAGAGGAAGAAAACCTACCAAGCAAGCAGAATGTCCATTGAAACACCAAAAACTAATTAGCATGAGCTATGCAAGAAATCATCTGCTACATGCATGGCGCTCGGCACGTTATTCCTGCGGTCCAGCTACACTAACTCAAGCAGGCGAGCTCTTCTTCGCTCCAGTTTTTGGACTGCAGCTTGTTCCAGTTACAAGAAGATTTAGGATTGGTTGTGACTGCTGCTGGCTCACTGCATACGGCTAGCATCTAATGGCTTCTAGCTAGCAATGTCCACCAAGGATGCCCTCCAAAGGAGAGGGAGTCCAACTTTCCACCCGAAAATCAGCCGTCTTGTTTGGCTGATTGTGCATTATGTGACCATCTGCAAAAAACTGCGAGAATGTGCATGCATGTGTGAGTGTGTGTGTTTTGCTGGGCCTTGGGGGGTGGGGCTGAAGTAGCTGAGAGATGCGCGAGGAATTAGACGGTCTTTAATAACACATTTTGCGGATAAATGCATTTTTGAAATACTCACAGATTGCTCCATTTATAGATGTAGAGGAGTAGGAACAGAGAGAGGAAGAGAAACAGAGGGAGAGGGGAACAGATAGACTAAATCTCCAGATTAGAGATTAGCCATAGTAGCAGATTTAAAGGGTTGTCTGGTCCTCTGCCAGCCTGCTCAGGCATCTATCTGGCTTCTGCTGCCCAGGCCTGCCATGGCCCTTCTAAGTAGATCACTCAACCCTTATTGGAGATGCCATGCTACCGCTGTTGTCTCCTATAGTCTTGCTTCCTTTTCCCTGTCAGCTCTCAGAAAGGGCTACAAAAGGTTCTGCCTGAATAAGTCCTAGAGAGGGGAAAGGCTTGAGGCAAAGCATTTTGTCCATGCTTCCTAGTACCTTTCATGTGATTTATTCCCTACTCAGAATAAAACTCCAAAGCTCCTGCGCTAATGTCCAGATCAGAGGAGCAGTTAAGCACCACCACTGACGGCTCAGATTGCTGCTTTCTGAAGGGGTGGGGGGTCTGGAAAAAAAAGGTGCTGTGGGGATATTTACTCCTTTTTAACATGTAATAGTGAGGATGTGTGATTGCGTGATGCGATGAGTGATGCTCCCCTTGGCCTAATGATTATCTTTAATGTTTTTAGGCCCCTTTAAGCATGCCTTATTGGGAACTAATTCCTGTTTTTCCACGGGTGTAAGTAATCTGCTGTAATCGGCAAATTCACCCAGACACACTCACATATGTATGCACAGAAAAGCTGTCGGTCAAATAACCATTGCACAAACTTGTGCAAATCCCATTGAGGCTAAGCTGCACAGCTTGGGTTCGGGGGTGGCTCCAAAGGTAAGAGGTTAAATATAAACTGCTGGAACTTTTACCGCCTCAGTCATTTAACCCCTTTATGTATTTATAATCGGTTTTGGAAAATGCCGAGTGCATTGTCAACAGCTGGACGGCTGCAAGTGCACTGATCCATTGACTTCACACAAGCACTGTGTTTTAAAATGATCAAGAACATATGTGCGACAATAAGCGCAGATGCAAATGTGATTAAGTTGAAACTTTTATGGTGAGACGTCAGCGATAAATAGATTGAAATAATGTGAAATAAGACTTTGTACTGCAGTTTTTGACAGCGCTTTAAACAAAGACTGAGCAGCTACATCTTGCCCTGCATTATTCTTCTCTAAGCTGCTTACAACCCAGTTGTGGTCTGATACAGAGATGAAATCTTGGAGAGGCGTGTCTCTGGATCCAGGAAGCGGTGGCCACTGATTTGAGAATAGAGCTCTTGGATGGAGGATGTGCTCTGGGGGTATCACACACACCCCAAAAGACGGTGGGACACAATGAGAAATCACAGCTCTTTCACTTTTCGTCCATCTGCCCGCCATGGAGCGTGCTCACTGTGTGCCACTTGGCTTAATTCTGTCCCATCAGCCACCACAAAAGCCCCCCGATCCAATCACAGGGATCAGACCCGGGCCAAGACCATGAGATGGGGAGCCAAGGAACAGACCAGAATCAACAGCCCATTCTCTCAAGATCACACACACACACACACACACGGAAAATATGGGGGCAAGAAGAGACGCCGGGAAGAATATGGAGAGAGGAATGGCGTAGAAAGCATGGACAGAAAAGCGAGCTATGGTTCCAGCTACTTTCTTTCTTTCTTTCTTTCTTTCTTTCTTTCTTTCTTTCTTTCTTTCTTTCTTTCTTTTTCTAAGTTCAGTGAACTCCAGCTTTGCCTTTTGGGGATGAATGACGAGATGACAAAAGTCAAACAAAAATGAGAGCCAAAAAGTTACCATATGTTCCATCTGTAATGCCATTTTTTTTAAAGGCCAGAAGATCAGGCTAGAAAGACGAGCACAGAAAAATGCTTTTCCCAAATACCACACATTCCCCTCTCTCTCTCTCTCTCTCTCTCTCTCTGCTTCTGCCTCTCACTCGCTGATTGTTAATTGTGTGAGAGCAGGTCATCAGTAGCAGTGCATTAGAATAATGGAAATAGATGGCAGAGACCTACGGATGGCAACACAAGCCATCTTCCCTATTTGCATGGCTGTGTGCTCTGGGACAATTATGTCATTATCACAGACCTCTGTGAGTGTGTGTGTGTGTGTGCGTGTGTGTGTGTGCTGGGTGACAGGTGGGCAAACGAAGCTAAGTGCCAAGGAAATCTGAACTCACTCTCTTTCACTTTCTCTGTTGCCTGTTAAAATCTCTTAATAGCATGTTCTCAGTTTGTTTCAGCAGGTTTTTCTTTTAACTCGAAAATCTTTTCTCACTAATTTCATTCATTCAGTAAATGGAATTCCTGCAGTGAGTGCTCCTGCTAAGCTAAAAGTAAGCGTCAAATGTATTTGGGCCCTCTTTCTGAATGTTAGGTGGCGCACAGACAGGAAGAGATTAGCAGCGATGTGGCAGCCAGGACTACACACTGTAAACCTGAATGTTCAAAGCTATATAGTTTAAGCTGTGCAAACTTTAATATTTACAATTCTACTTACTCAAAATTTTGAGTTTTCGTGACTCTTTTTTGAATTAATTAAATAGATTGGTATTGAATAAGTAGGCAGCACTTGGAAGTATTTAATTGTGTGTGTGTGTCGTTGTGTCATCATGTTAATGCATGTGGCCATGCATTATAGGAAAGTACTTGTGTTAGCCTTTGTCAGGAGAGTATTAGCATGCAATTATAGATTATGCTATGATCCAGAAAGACAGGAGAGAGGTGAGGAAAAGTGAAGACCCACCAACACCATGTTTGCCAGTTTGTCATTAATGCGGTAGTGCAGAATGGGTGGGTCTGGAAAGTTCTGGATTTGCAAGTTCCAAGGAGCAAAGCTTGCACGTGTTAGCTCAAATAGTTTGCATGTAGCGCCACAATATAGTGTGTAAGTACAATCCCCAAAAAGTGCTCACGGGTTTGGTTAGTTTAATAGGTGATTTACAAAAGTTGCACCGTTTTCTAAGCATTAAATATCAGAGCAATTAGCAGTATACTCTCCAACATATATTTTGCAACAGGGTCAGTCACAAGGGTTTCTACCTCTTACACACAATCCTGTCACTGCGCTCTGTTTGTAAAAACCAGTGATTTTGAAAAATGTTTTAAAGCCAGATAGTAAATCTGGCCCTAGTTGTTTTATGTGTGTTAGATCATTGTTAAGGTTTTTCAGGTTTGTTTCATTTGGCTTCCTGCTAGAAGCTGCTGAGAGTGTGCAGAGAGATTCAAACAGTGAACTTCAAGCTTCTCTGCTCAAGCTTTGGAAAGAAACGCAGGTCCTGTTAGAACCGAATGAAAAAGAATTCAACTGAACATACACTGTGTGAGTTGATTTTACTTTAACTGTAATCTAAAGGTTTGTGTAGACACAGAAAATAAAACTGCAGTGAAAACAAAACTAGAGAATAAGAATAATGTCCACGCCACATTGTTTTAAACATTGTTTTAAACATTGTTAAAAAATTGTGTCTATTCGAGCTATAGGGCTTTGTTTAGCAAGAAGACCAAAAGTAGGTAACAATTTCATCATGTGGTACCCAGTAAAAACACTATGTATAATTTTTAAACCTATTCTTAATGCATTTATTACATTTACACACACACACACACACACACACACACACACACACACACACACACACACATATATATATATATATATGAAAAGTGGTATCTTTTTTTGACATTCTTGACAAGAAAACACAAAATGTCAAGCTACTTCCGGGACCTTGATTCCTGATTTCATACCAAAAAGTATATATTCAACAGAGAGCATACATCTTCTGCCAGCATGGAAAGTCCCTCTTTTTTTTTCCTTTTTTTAAAAACAATATACCATTAACCAAACCTGACTACAAGGGAATCCCCATCTTAGCACCCACCGCCTATCACCCTGTGACCTTTTCTAAGCTATATTAGGATGCACCCCTCATTTCCAGTCTGCTGGTGAAAAAATACAGGAAAGACTAAAGAAAATAGTCAAAACTCAATGATAACATCTGTCCTCCTTCCTCCTGTTCCTCCTATACATCTGAAATAAGTGAAGGGTGTCAAAAGTACCGGGACCTCTTCCGATATGCGAGACTTTAGAAGCCAGTGCAAAATATCAAAGAGGGCTGCCCTTTGACTCAAACAAGTGTCCGCTGCCTCTCCTGTACAAGGCTAACACTTCCTGGACTCATTAAGACAGGGAAGAGGAGGCCAAAAAGGATGCACTGTGTGTTTGTGTGTCTGTCTGCTCTGCACCTACTTAGATTTGATCTCACTAAAATAAGTAATAACCTATTGAAATCACCACCAGCCGGGCGCTTTTCACTCCACTTTCAAAACAGCCGTAAACACACAAAGTACTGTACATGTTTTGATGGTGGCAGCTGGATCACAGCGCCGTCTGAATTTAAAAAATTAGTATTGACATGACAAATCTGAGCAGTTATGAACATGAACAACAAGAGGCCATTAAATCCATCAGCAGAGTCTTCAGGCTGTTTCAGTAGCGTCAGAGATGTTGGACAACATGCATTTATCTCACTAGCAGCAGGCATTGTGGAGAAAAGGTGTGAGGTCTTTTTTTTCTGTGAAACCTCTTAGCGTCCCATAATCAGGAGTGATAATGTGTCTCATTCTATGCTAATGTGTGTGTTTTACAGCTATCAGGCGACAGGTGATGATAGCACACGCTCAGAGATGTTCTGCTGTGTGCATGCGCGGCGGGTGTGTGTGCTAGCGTGCAAGTGTGGACGCAAGGCACCATTAGTGACTTCCCAGGTCCTCTTCAGGAATACAATGGGCGTCGAAATTGCTTTAATGGAAAAAGGCTAATGTGAGATGCACACACACATGTACACGTACACACACATGAACACACCGCCTTAGCAAATCACTCAAGCCGTTGAGAGGTAGAAAAAAGGGAGGATATTATCACTTACACTTGAAAAAACTAGAGATGGAGGAGAGAAAATAGACAGCGAGGAGAGAGTTGGCGCTGCTCTTCTTCCACTTACTTTGTGCTTCCACCCACTAGAGTCAGTAGTTTTCCAAAACAGAGGCATAGAGTCTGTAGTTAAGATATTTTTTTTCTAACTCATCTGCCTTCCTTAAACATGCAGGTGTGATTTGCAAAGGGAGTCAAGAATGGTTAGGACTAATATATGTTACAAATCCTCTGACAGCACTGCCAATTTTTTTTTGTTTTGTTAATAGAGGTTATTTCAAAAGTAGGCTCAAAGAGTTAGATTTGACAAAGGGAAAAAACTGAAAACTGATATGAATTAACTGAGTAATCTCTATAAATCAAAGTCAGCATATAAATATACTTAAAGAGTGATATGCTTTTTAGTAGCAGACTCCTATTGGGTTCTTGAAGTCCAAGTTCCAAGATGACCAATCATCAAGCAAAAGAGGGACTTGCCAGCATCCACTCTCTAAACCATTGGCTATCATCCAACATAATTTTTTTATTTATTACAATTTTATCTACATTTGTAAAAACTGACTAAACCCATCCTCCTGGGTCTGGTCCCAAGGCCAGATAAATGGGTAGAGTTATGTCAAAAAAGGGCATAAAATCATTGCCTAATTGAACTTTTGGATTATCAATAAGATTTGATACTAAATCGGTTGGGAGATTTACTAAAGGAGACACCAAAAGTTTCTTCCACTGAAAATGCTACGTCCAGATGAACAGAATCAACCTTTTGAGATTGGTGGATGTAGTGAAGGAGGACATCCAGAGGGTTGGTCTGATAAAACTGGATGCTATGGGTAGGGTGAGATGGAGGCAGATGAAGAGACTAGCTGAAGAACAAGTGGTTTGCCCTGCACATCTGCTGAAACTCAGTAATACTGCAGGATTTGCAGGATTAATGAAGAACACACACAGGTCCATGTGAAAATCTTCTAACAAGAGTGAGGAGAAAGACGATGAAAAAGTACTGCCATGCTGTAAGATCTGACCAAACTGACCAAGAGAATTCCTTTGTGGAACAGTGGAGGGAAAGTGGCACTAAGAAGTCAGAGGAAACGATGATTTGACAAGAATTCCGCAAATACTTGAGCCTTTGGCCACTAGTAGCATGGCATACTGCCAGTTTAATGATTCCATCAGAAAAGTTTCTAGACGCTAATCCAGCAGTTTTGCATTTGACGTAACACTTTGGCTAGGAAGAGAGGGATTGTGCGGATGTAAGTTAAACAGAAGCTAGGGAGACACAATTGCGTGTAGTGTTTCCAAAGGCCGACAATGAAGTTCACCACCGAGTAAGCAAAGCTCACTTCACAGTAGCAACTATAAATACTGATGCACAACCATGCAGGACGCTTAAGCTAGCACACAGCTAACTGTAACAGTGGTGATGTTTGTTTTTCTCAGACATCATAAAGGTTCAGCCTTTAGTTTGCACTCCTGGTGACCTGCAAATGGGTAATGATGTGTTATATTGTCACTTTAAAAGAACTCAGTACAACAGAATAATTTTATCCTGCTCTTTTCTGCTGACTTAGCCACCCCAAAACAGAAGACATGCATAAGATAAATGTGCCAATTTAAACATATAACAGCACAATATTAATATGTGTACCTAGTGAACTGGAACCTTCTATGAAAACTAATTCCTGTTAGCAGCTCACTGCGAGGACAGCATGGAATAAAGCCGCTAAATGTACAAGTGAAGAAAAGTGGGCTCATTAGCATAACATCAGCAAACAGCTCACGCTCTTTTTTTTAGACAGGTCCACACTCACAGACACGCTCCTGCACTGCTCGGTAAGACAAGGCACGTTCCTCCTTTGCTACTAATGGTCTCATTTGTGCCCTGCTCAAGGCTGGCAAGGCCTGCAGCATCTGTTTGACTGGAGGCCATGCCATAAGGTGCCAGGACTCCAAGGATCCTCTGTACTCCCTCAAGAACACTGCTCTATGTCCTGCTAACCTCACCCCTTTATCACCCTTTTTACACTTCACCCTCAGATGTTGCTCTCGTCCCCAACCTTCGCATCATGATGTCCAGTTAACTCTAAATCCTCTGCTCAGTGCTTCATAAAATTAGCTCTCCTCTCCCCTCTTAGATGTTACTCATCACTATAGACTTACATCTTCTTCACAGCCTCTGGCACATCAAAGTAAAACCTCCCACCTGGTTTCTTCTTTTTTCCCCCCCTTCTTTAATCGCTTCTGCCCCCTCCCTTTTCCTTTCCATCTCCCTCAGATCCCTTCCCCTTGTTTCTGCCCCCCTTGTCCCAAGATGTGTGAGATGTCATCTACCTCCCTTAACCCGCCCCCCCCCCCCCCCTCCTCTAAATCTCCTCCTTTGCTCTTTCCTCTCTCCCCCGAGGGGGAGCGAGACATCATCTGGCCAGGACTCTAACTTCGACTGCGTGTGTGTGTGGTAGCAAAATGTGTCTCATCGCCAGAAAGACTTGCGCCTTGGAGGAACAGACAGATTAGCGAGAAGAGTCTTGCTCCCAGCGTGCCATTCAAGCTACATTCCCAGGAACGTCTCCTCCTTAACAAGCATCAAATTCCCCTCCAGGTGGCCTGTGGCAATCCCCTCCACCCCAAATACAAGGAGCGCAGAAAGTAATCTGATGGCACTCTCCTGCTTATTTTTCGTTATCTCTTTTTTCTTTGCTGGATAGTCAAACAAATTTCACCCCCCTGACACGGTACATCCCTAAGATGCTTTTGCATGCGTTTGTGCATGTTTGTACGCCACTAACAGGAGCCCCCGCTGAGGCCTCTTTAGCCCGTGAGAGAGAGAGCGATAGTGGAGAGAATGAAAGGCGAAAAAAGAAAGAGTATAAAGGCCTAGGAGGAGACATGGTCAGGGGGAGGGGGAGAGAGGAGGGTGGTCTTATGACAGAGGGGGTCTGTGGCTAACAAGCGGCGTGGAGCCACAGAAGGTGTGTGTAGTCGAGCGTGAGGAAACATTTGAGACAGCGCAGGCCCACTGAGATGACCGTAGAGCTAATGCTATGTTAGTGAGCTGCTAACGGCATGCCTGGGCCCTGGCACAGTGCCCTTCCACACAGATCACAGAGGCCCAAAGCGCAATGAAAAGAGACACCTCGGGTCTCGAGGGGAAGTATTACTAGTGACACATCTTTTGGGCACCGGTTGGGACTCCTTTACCATCTGAGCCTCCCGTATCATGACTCACATGCAGGCATGTGGGTTAGATAAAGAGACCCCTAAATCTAATGTGGCGGCGAAGGTGAGGTAGAACAATGCTCAGAGCGGTAAAACTAACTGGCACTTCAAGTCGAGGTATACAGAAAAGGCTTTATGCAGCAAGACACTCTGAGTAATTTGACTTGAAGCGAGATCAGACATTTCCCAGGGCTGTACTTGCTCTCTTACCCAGCTGAGTGTATCCTGTCTTGATATAAGACAAAACGTACAAGTCTGATGTTGCTTTCATGCCATATTGTTCAAATCGTTAACTATGAGTGACATAGGTAGAACAAACTTTTCCTGTCGTGTTTCAGCTTGTAAGTCAGAGATACTTACTGGAAATTGCTGACATCCCATTAATGAAAAGAACTGGAGACATGTTACCAGACTCTCAATTTCAGTGGGTAACAACCAGCTACAACAATATGCCACATAGTAAAAGAACGAAATGTATCTACTTTAACTTGTTAGTTAGCATTAGCCCTAAAGGTTAGCCTTAATGCTAACCACTTTGGAGAAATATGTGAATAAGGAGTGGGTTTTTTCTGTTCGCGCCATTAAACCCACAGTGTACAAACAGTAAGGACCTAACAGTCTTTGTTCTTCCATAGAATTTGAAAATGCCTCCATCCTAATCAAACAAGCCTGAATGCCCAAAAACAAAAAAAGAAAAAAACATAAAACTTGATTTCATGATGTAACAGTTTTTTTTTCTTTTTAGGTTTTGTAGTACCCAATTACCCACCTTTCAATTCATCATATTTTGCTATGAAAACAGTAAATAGGTGCAATGATTTATTGAAACGTGACAGTCAATATTTGGTATTTGGACCAACTTTATTCTTCAGCACAACCTGAACTCTTTGGCAAGCTTTCTTGTCATATCTTTAAGTAGTCTGCAGGAATAGTTCTCCGGGCTTCTTGAAGGACATTCAAAGATCTTCTTTGGAAGTTGGCTGACTTTTGTTGTGTTCTCTGTCGAGATGATCCAACCCAACACTGCTTCAATATCGTTGAGTTTCAGGCTCTGAGAAAGCCTACCCATGACTGATAGTGCTTCATTTTGTGTTTTTTCTATCCAGGGATGTTTTTATCATATTGACAATATGTTTGGGATTATTGTCGTGCTGAAACATTAAACTTTTGCCTATCAGATACTTTCTAGATGATATCAATATATATCTGATGGTACTTTTTACATTTATAATTCCATCAGTTTTGACAACATCACAATTTTACAGATGGTTGTAGACACTTGTGTTATTCCTTCCTCCTGATGACCTCTGTACTTTGAGGATGGTTTCAACCAAAAATTCCATCACTCCGTAAGACCTGTTGCCACTGATTTTTAGTCCAGTTTCTGTGTAATTACATACTTTAGCCCTGTTCTCCTTCCTTAAGAAGAATTGTGAACAGTAGGTTGATCAAATAAAGGGCCAGATGCATCTCCGGTCCTATCTCTAGACGTCTTACTATTGACAGAAATACTTGCAATTTTCCATACATTTTCAATCCTGTGTAGTAATGTTGGCATGACAGTAATAATAGAAATTTTGTTAAAAGGGTAGAATCTTTAATTGTTTCTCTGCAGTTTTCACACTTTATAAATTCATCCAGTCCACAGAACTATGGGACCTATGCTTGACATCCACAGTTTATGTCTTCTCTTCTTTGGGGTAAATGTTTTATTTCTTACAGCGATTTGGGATTATCTTTGAAAATCGTTTATCTTATCTTTAAAAAAAAAAAAGGATCTCAGGAGTCAAAAGTCAAAGGATGCAATATTTCAAGGTGGCGTCTGATAATCTGATGACCAGACCTACAGTGTTTCCAGTGGCCTCTCACTGACCCTGGTCATTATCTTAAGGCAGAAACCAGATCATTCAAATCTGCAGCAATACAGCTAATGAAGGACCACTGCAGGTGGAGGGAGTGGTGGTAGTGGTGCACACAGTGGGTCAATGATCTGTTTCCAAAAGCCTTAAGGCCAATTGGTGGTTAATCTCGTGGCTGTGTCTACACTGAACTGAAATCATGATTGTGTGCAGGCGCAGGAAATGTTTTGTACAGTTACAACGCTGCTACTGCAGAGCTTCTTTTTCTCAGGCTAGTGAAGGAGCTAGGGTAAGAGACAGAGCTGCTTTGTGCTATCTGATCAGATTAAAGTGTGAGACAGCCCAAGGCAGAAGGGCAGTGACCCCGCTTTAACAAGTAGTATTACAGCAGTTAATTAAAGTCAGACCAGGAGCAGATTAAGTTAGACCTTTTTATTTTTATCTTTAGTGGACCACTTTTGCCTTTTTTGAACTCGGTAAAATCAGAGTTCACCTTCTGTGTTATCTGAAATAACCTCATTAAAAGCCACCCAACTACTGTAAACTACAGCAGATGGTACAAAGTTGAAATATCTTTTTCTTAGATATAAGATCCTGTTCTTATGATTACACATCTGTATAATTTTTATAGAACTTTGAAAGGAAAAAAAAAATTCTGCTGATAACTGAATGATAGCTGTGCACACCTCTGTTTGTTTGGCCTTTTGCTTTTATTGGTGACGGCCTCCCCAAGGACGACACTAGAGACCATCGTAGTTTACTCTTTATTACAGGGCACCTCGAATCTATATTCACTTCTCCATAGATAAAAAGCAATAGACATGCTTTGTTGGGGTATGAAACTTTTCTGTTATTTAGATCTAAATATAATAAAAACTAAACCTGTGATGCATCATCCAACAGATGCAGTACCATCAGATAATAAAGCTAATTTGAGAATGTACATCAGAGAACACAGACTTGCCGTCTGCATTTTAATTATTGGTTTTAATCCTAGAAAACGCAAATTCTTAAAAGAGCCCCTTAAAATTGAATAAATTATTAATTTTTACCACCTGTACCTGTTTTCACCTGCGCCTTGGCTTCTATAGCTACTGACCACGTAGTGTATGTGTGTCTGTGCAATGTTGAGGGTGTGTGTGTGTTTGCGGGGGGGGGGGGGGGGGGGGATAATGAAGAGGCATTGTGTCTCCTCATAATGACATCATGGCTCTGACAGAAGCTGGAGAAGATGCCTGAGGTCTCGGAGCGGAACTCTTCAGCTCGGTGTAAGTGTATGTGTGAGAGACTGTGAGCGTGTGTGTGTCCATCCCCGGGCGATCTGAGTCCTCCTGGGCTTTGTGAACGAAAGTCAAACCGTCAAAGACAAAAACAAAACCTGACCACCAGCAATATGAAGCAGAGGGCAGGCCATTTGGCTGCTGCCCGCACACTGGTGCCTCTGTGTGGAAGCCATGGGTGCGAGAGCTGAAGGGAGGTACATTTAAGGAAAGAGAGAGGTGGGAAAAGACAAGAGAGAGAGAGAAAGGGAGAGAGGGAGGTGCAGGAAGTTGCAGAATGGGTTCAGGGGTCAATTCAGCCTGCAGGCCAGGGTGATGCTTTCGGGGCTCAGAAAAAGAGGCCTCTGTTGCATCACGGGAGTCCTTGGTGTGTCCTCTTAATCTTGCCTCTGACCAGACGGGTCTCTCCCTGTGGCTTTGCACACACACAAAGACACATATAAAGCACATGCACCTTGGTTCTTTGTATGTTGGGAGCAACACAGAGAGAGCAGAATAGTCAAAGTATCAGTACAACAATTTTAAAATACTGTGTACTTAAGGTGTAAAAAGCAACTGGAGGTGTGAGGTCCTCCTTAACTAGGTCATAGATAAATCTGAAGGACTGAAAAATGATTAATGAGGTGGGAAAGAAGACACAAACCTCTCCTAGATAAATCATTTGGAGTTTTCTTTAATCTTTCAGTTTTTATGAAATATTGGGTTATTTTATCAGCTACAAGCTTCCATCTGAAAAGTATTTTTTTCTTCTTGTGATTTTTAAAGTGGTCTTGTTCTCCAGGCTTTCTGAAGGTCTTTCAAAGTTTTTCTTTGGACATTGGCTGTGTTTCTTCTCACTTTCAATCTACTCCTAGTATCTGACCATTTGTGGATAACGTTTTTTATTGTTAAGACACTTAACACAAGCATAAAAAAACATGAACGAGCATTGTGTCTACACATAAAAGTGAAGTAAAAATAAACACTAAGTGAAAGTTCTGAAGCAATAAGGAAAAACAATTACGCCCTGCTGGATCCACTGAAGACTCATGGGAAATTTTCTCAGTGAAAAAGTGGCTGTCGAGAAGCCATTGATAAGGAAGGGACGCAGGACGAAAAGTCTGACATATGTCAAATTACACAAGAACCAGACTGAAAATCAGTGGCAATAGGTCGTACACAGTGAGCGTCAAAAGCGGTCTGTAAAACACAAAAACTGCACTCCTCTCACATTTTTCTACAAATAAAGTACAAATAAATAATGGGCGGCTCAGGACTTTTGCACAGTACTATCGTCGATTTTGTAAAACAGTTGGGTAAATCCTCAGAAAAAAAGAAGTTGAAAAGGTACAGAAAATGACAAATGACCCGGTGGACCAGCGAGCCCTTTAAGACTGCTCAAGGATGTTCTCCAAGACGTAGGCGTACATGTTTCCTTGTCAACAAACCAGGAAAGACTTCATGACCAGAACCTGAGGGAATTCACCACAAGATGCAACCCCCCCGGTGAGCCTTAAAAACAGAAAGGCCAGGTCGCAGCTTGCAGAAAACACAGAAAAATAAACTGGTTGAGTTTTGGAACGAAGTTCTACAATGGAAAAAAAAAATTCTTCCTTTTATATCAAACAGGATGGAAAGCAAAAAGCGTGGTGACAACAAAAAAGAATCATCCTTTTATCTGTCAAACATGGTGGTGCTTATGTTAAGGCTTGGACACGCATGCCTGCTAATGAAACTGGCACGCCAGCATTTGCTGATGGTTTCACTGCTGACGGAAGCAACAGCATGAATGCAGACGTATACGGGCACTTTCTGCGTGCTCAGATTTAGACAGCTGAGTCGAAACTAACTGGACAACAACTCTAAACTTAGAGCTGAAGCAACCGAAGAGCTTTTAAATAGACGAGCAGGTAGACTAACGTGTCAGTCCAATCACCAGAACCAAACATGAACTCTAATGATCAGACTGAACCACCAAGAACTTAAGAAAGCTTTGAAGCTGAAACTTCAACTACACTAAAACTTTACATTTGTAAGTGAAAGTGTCTCACTGCAAACAGGAGTCATTTCTGAGCTGTAGCAGTTGTTAACGCCGATCACACAATCTGATGAAAATGTAACCAGGAACTAGAGAAATCATAAAAATATGCTTGGAGGGATCCTGCAGCTATTGCGAACCCACTGAAGGCATAACTCACATCTGCACTGAATAAGATTGACAGGCTTCTTCTCTGAACTGAAGTGAACCTTTTGCCCTGAGTGTGTGTGTAATGTGAGACAGGTCTTATGACAAGCACTAATAAGCCCAGACTCTTGACCCTGTGGCGGCTAAGCTGACACAGAGGAATGCACTACGACACTGCTAACAAACTCCTGCGACCTGTGCGTGGATGAGCGTGTGGCACGTCAGGTGATGGAGACAAAGCGGGAAATGCTTCGCATTCAGGTCACTGCACTTAGACTGTAATTTTTTTCCTCAACATGGAAAAAGCCAGAATATTGATCTCTAAGAGAATTCTCTTTGATTTAAGATGTTTAATAAAAGCATCCCTTTGAGCATACATATGTAACTTCAACTCACATTTTAAACTAAACTTATGATTAATTCGTTTTCTTCTTCTCCACCTTTCAGGTCAAGGCACGTTAAGGACACTGATGTTGCTCTCATTTGTTTTAGCTAGAGTTTATGCTGTAGCTAAATTACTTCCTTCTTTCATCACAGTCCTTGTGGGCCTTTTGAAAATAATCCAATCATTAACTGCATGAGGTATGTTTATAGTAATTATGTACAATACTGTGCAAAAACCTAGAGCCACCCATCAAGTCTTTCAGTTTTTCTTTGGACATTGGCTCTTGTATTACTCATTTTTAGTTCCATCCTTGTACCTGACCATTTTCAGAGCTTTGTTTTCTTTCTTAGTTTTTTTTTTTTTTTAAAGCCAAGTAATACTGACCTATGAATCATCCAAGCATAAAAAGGTACCTACCTCGAGGGATGAACCCCAATTATGTCTACAGATAACAGACAACTTAGCAAACAACCAATTTTAGCAGCCAGTCACAAAAATGTACAATTTGTTTCCATTTATTTAGTTCTGCACCAACAAGGTGATTCCCAAAGTGCTATTAGTCAAAAACTTGGCATATCTCAACACGGGGTCAAGTCTGTAAAGAGAAGCCAATGTGAAAGTGCCTTAAACCTGTACTCTTTCTTTTATCAAGGGATGAGTCTGTGGGAAAATAAACTTAAGCTCTCACCCTGCATGTGACCTTAGTGACAATTTTCCTTATGATTTAATGCTTTTGAGTCTATATACATCCCCAAAGTTGAGCCTTAACAGTTTATATGGATAACTTAATCAAAACAATAATTCCCATGCACTTATGAAGAAGAAAATTATTCATTTATGTTGTAGTGTTAGCAGCTTAAAATATCTGTGCTGAGTCTGTGAGGATTGTCATGCAAATTCAACGTTAAGGGGCCATTCAAGAAACTGCAGCTTTTTGGCTCAATGTTTTTGTTGTGCTTTAGCCCTGGAGCCTGATTTCCACACAGGTGCAACCTCAGTAGTTTGCCTTTTTACTGTGAAAACTGCTCATTGTTGTCCCAAGTGTACCTCTATGTACACTCCTGCTTTACAAAGACTCTGATATTAATTTTATTGGAAAAATTGTAGTGACAGTTTTAAATAGCCGTAGAAGCAAAATGAGGGCAGAAAAATAGTAACTGGACCCAAAAAAAAGGTCCCTTGTGCATTAGTGACTGCTGGGTATTTACCATACTGTGTGTGTGATGGCATGTCTGTGTGCCGTCTCATATTGCGCTCAACATGACACTCAGCAGGCGTGACATCAGCTTTCTAGGAGTATCATGCGTCCAGCAGATAAGACAGGTTGTAGCCTCAGAACAGGAAAAAGCAAATGAAATACACACACAGCTGCTTGCACTTAATGACTGTGCACACACACAAACACACCACTACTGTACATGTGCTCATCCAGGTATGTTTATTGTTTTCCAGAGTGCACTGATACGACACTGACCACAGACAAGAGCGAGCATTAGAAAAACAAAAAAAAACTCATGTCACATTTATGTTTATGTCTCATCAAAATGGTTAATAGATGGATGAATACTGCAAAAACAGAGTGCAGCATCTAACAGCTGAGTGATTATCCGAATATTGATTAGACAAATGTATTAAATGTATCGAAAATGCTCCAATAAAGCCTTGTATGATTATATCTGATACATGGCACGTGACCATAAAAACGTAAATCTGTCAACATAGGCAGCGCTAACGTATCTGTGGCAAGTTAGTAGATGTGTTGCTCAACCACAAAACGCACACAAAGAAAAAGGATTTAACTGAGCCCAAATGATCGACAGCTTGAACGTAATCACAACTTTGACACCTGGTGTCCTTTTGTTTATCAGTGGATCCTTAAAAATGTATATTTACATGATACGCATTATTTATATATTTTTTTATAGTATTAAATATCCTAATCCTACATGCACAAAATGCAGTGTTGTACAACACAGAGAGAGTTTTCTCTGATAATCATAAAAACAACCTTCTGCAAAAGGGCTGGTTTTAAATGTGTAGCTCACGCCTCACCCTTTTTCATTCTTCACTGAAAGCGTTACTGACCACACAGGGAGGAGGCTCAAGCCAACCGGCCCTTACAGAGTTACAGTCTATCAAATAATTTAATCTCATGGTAACTAAATTCTCCATATAACAGTACCACTCAACTCATATCACTTAACTATTTTGTTCATTCGCCTTGCATAGTGTCAGTCTATTTTACATTTACTGTTCTTGGGCTGGTCTTCAATAAAAGGATTTCACACATACACACACACACACACACACGCACAAAAAAGTAGGTAATCATATATTATACAACACACAGCCTCCTGTCAGCTAATCTCAGTGGGCTCCATGAGGAATGATGTAAGTGTCGTCTATGGAAACAAACCGAGCGTATTGCACATGGGTCTTTAAGAAAGCTGACTCAAGTGACTGAATAGCTTACAGTACTCAATGAGGGAACAAAAATGTCACCTCTCACTCTCAGATCATTTTGGCTTACAGCTACTATGCGCAGAGTGGAAATGCAACAGTGTTGCAGTGATCATCGCTCTGTACAAACACTTACTGCGTAAATTATTGCACCACACGTGTTAAGTGTTCCCTGCACCAAACGTTACACAGTAAATGAGATAAAGAAATGAGCACTGAGCAAACTCCCACTTGGCAAAACACAGACATGGGGGCTGCGTGGCTGTAGTGAGAGGGAAAAAAAGGGGGGTCAAAGTTCAGTTTACTGTATTTGTGTGTTCGGTCAGAAGGAAGTTAACTGAGAACAGCCAGTTTTTTTTTTTTGACGACAAGCGACTCTGCTTTCCACAATGGGGTGAGTCTATTTGGGCCACTCCACTGTGGCAAAAAAGGGGTGAGATTTGATATCGTCCACACCTCCCACACCTGCCCCCAGTCTCTCTGTCGGGTTGTACTGGAGCAGCTGCACAGGAGCACAAGACAGAAATTGAAGAGAAAAAAAAAAACATTAATGAAACTAATAATTTAAATGACACAAATAAACCATATTATTTCGAAAGCCTTTCTCGACTTCTGAGTTACAAACAGTACATCTGACAGTTTCAAACTACCACTAGCTGTTGCCTATAAAAGTATAAGCACTGTTTTGCATACGATGCACCCAAAAATACCAAAATCAAGACATCAGGCAGATCCAATAAATACGGTATACAGTCTGTATATGCTGTCACCTTGTAGGCATAGCCACACTGGCTTACTGTTAGCTTCATGCTACATTAAGCAGAGAGAAATCCAGGCTGACCACATTAATATATATCCAAAGATTACCAAATTTTGAGGATTTGCAATTAGCTCTAAGATATTAGCACAGTGCCAGCTGTGTTATTAAGGACATGTCCATCATCAGTAGTGCATGTTCATCTGCCATAATCTGACTGACAAATGCATACTGTATATTCCTTATTATTTAATGACGTTAAAGTGAAGCTTGGCTTTTTTAAAAATATATTCGAAGATTTCACTGTTGTGTCATTGCACTTCTCAGAGATTACTAACATGTCTGGTGGAAAACATCAGTGAATGTCAACCCATTTCTTCCACTGTATTTGTTGCATACTAACCACTACCACTACTATAAGAAAGTATTAGTTGTTCTTCCTTTGTTCCTGGGAAAGCCCTACTCAATATCTGTTTAGGAGGGAAACCTAATTCTGTGTACAGCATTTAAGTTAGTAGTAATCACACTAGACTCTCACCTGCTCTAGCAGAGATCTGGCCTCATCCGAAACAGACTCGGGGATGTTGAGCGCTGTGTGACGACCGATTCCTGCTGGATGGCAGCGCAGCAGAGACTGTGCAGAGGGAAGGAGGAGTGGAAAGAAGAGAGGTAGATAACCATCATGTAAACACACAGAATATACGGACACCCGCAGAGCACAAGTCAATGTTAAAGCACCAGGACTGGACAAATAGGGAGGAGATCAGAGAGCGAGAGCACCTGAAACAACACTGATCACACCAACTGCAACAAGCTAATGATTTCAGCACTGTTGCTCTTTCTTGGAGCCGTCCCTCTGTGTGTGTCACATGAAGTGAAAATCACAGGAAAAAGAAAGAATGACAAAAACATTATTGTGTTTGGTTCGTTTGTTCTTCGCTTACACAGAGAATGCTTCCTGGAAGGGACAGCAGCTCATCACCGGTAAATGCGAAACGTTTTTTTATGTTTTGAGAGGTAAAACCTGATCAGGTCAAATTATCAGTTCACTCAGAGGAAAATAAAGCAAACCTAATCCTGCAAGTGAGAAAAAGTAAGCAGTAAGACCTCCAAATGCTTTCCTAACCACAGTATATAGCCCAATTGTTGAAATAATTGACAATAATGAGTGTAATTGCCGCTTGTTGTAAAAGCACTTTTCTCAGTGCATCTTCACTGACAGGCTGGAAATGCTAGAGCAAAATGTGTGCACCAAGCAAAAGCCTTAAACTGTGTGTGTTTGTATGGGGGGGGGGCCTGTGTGTTTTTTCCATCAGTTAGGTCGGTTGGCTCTCTCTCTCTCTCCTGATACGTGCTGCAGGAGTTCTGGCTGCGTTCCTAGCCGCAGTCAAGACTGCTCCAGGCAAGATCTTATCCTGCAAGGATCAAGAGACACTATGTGTGCCTGTGTGAGTGTATCGTTGCCAGGACTGTACCAAGACATAATCATCAAAGGAGACATCTGTGTCACTCAGTTTGCTTTTTGTTTATTTATTTGTTTTGGGATTTTTTTTTCTTTTTTTTTTTTACCCAGGTAAGTAGTTGTTTATTGTTCCAACACAATGGCCCTAACCTAACACCCCGACTCATGTCTGAGCCACTGAAAAGAAGCGCTGATGGCTGATATGAAAATGTGCCCACTGGCAATCAGTTAGAATTTATTGAAATTTAATAGACAATGAAAAATTGAAGGGACGCTCTGCACCTGCACTGGCCGTTTGTGCTTGCATCCGTGTGCGAATTTGTCCTTCAAGAGAGCAGCAAGTTATAATTAGCATGTGTTTGTGTACATGCATAACAGCTATAAATGTATCCGTTATCTTCAAAACAAAAGGCTCTGAGATTCTCCCCTTTCTCCCAAGCTGGTCTTAAAAGATGGTCCCCTCTGATCCTGGACCAGCCGAGCTGCAGCACCTTGAGAGCTGCCCTGGTCTTCACCTTCCACGGCGATCTAAGGTCGGTGTGCTCCAAGCCCAGCGCTGCTCTAGGAGCCAGCAAAGAGGCCCGGTGAGAGCTGACCCCATGGCCCAGCAGATGGAGCTCAGGCTGGGGGAGAAAGTCACACCGACACCCCTGGCACTCCCTGAGAACCAGAGTAAGAGACTGCAGCCAAGACGCACCTCGCACAAACACGCACACACCAAAACAACAACCTCCACCTACTCAAACACATACAGACACGCGCGCAGAATCACACACAACCTGGCACGACCATAAAGAGTGTGAGAGAGTTGAAAGCCAAGACACCTACAGACATCCCACAACACCTTCGCAACAAAGATAAAAAAACAAAACAAAACAGTTTTTGTACTTTTTGACTCACCATGCCTGTCAGGAGTTCAAACAGGATGGCGCCCAAACTCCACCAATCACACGATGCCGTCTCCTCACCAATACCTCCCACCTCTGAAGCGAGAGCGAGAGGAGAGAGACAGAAATGATCAATAAATTAAAAAGCAGAGAAATCATCTGTGTGTGGGAGAGGAACCCAGGTAGCAATAATAAACTAGTGACAAATGTGAAGTCGGGATATGATCAACCATACAGACGTGGAGTCGTTGATCTTAAGCCTACGATAAACTTTAAGTATCTTGCTTTTGTGCCACTGTTTCAGAGTAACAACTTGGATTAATATTTTGCTGAATTGTTGCAATCAATTCGAAATGAGCACAAAAACGTGGCCACACTCACACACAAAGTGTGTGTCTCATAAAAGGGTGATTTGCATAATAAAAAGCAGTTAAATTGAGGAAACCGTCTGTGCTGCAACTTCACGCCATCTGCATGACCTGACCTCAAACACAAACACACACACTCATGCAACACACAGACACTCAGGCAGCACATATACACACACAAATCAAGAAAGATAAAGCAGGAACACTTGAGAAAAAAAAAAAGAAAAAAAAAAGTAAAATATGTTGTTCATTTTTCTTTACTCCCACATTTTCTTTTAGTTGAGCTCAGGGCTAAAACTAATGACATCAGCTTGTTTGAAGAAAAATAATTCTTCATTCAAGTATTTTTTTGCTCCGTAAAGTGTCAGAACCTAGTTTCCTATTTTACTTACATCCCAAAATTATGTATTTTGTTCAAAAACCTGACAGAAATAACTGATCTACAACCCATCTGGCAGGCTCCGCAGCACAAGTCTAACTAAGACACAGAGAACAAGAGTGACACTTGTTTGCAAAAGTCAAGCGTGTACGGCAGCTCCATTGGGTACCAGATGGCCTCTTGTGCCGCTTAGTGTTCCTCTCCTCTCCTGTCCAGAGGGAGGGGGTCTGGTCGCCCACTGGGCCGGGACCCAGGGTCATGGTTGTGTGCGCCCAGGGACCTGGCTCCTCAGCTGGAGGAGGATATTAGACAAAGACCCCTCGTCTCCTGGAGGCTGCTGAGAACTCCAGGGGACTGTGCAGCTCTCTTGCAGCCAAGGTTAGAGAGGGCTATGATACGACTTGCATGTTTCATATACTCACAAACACACACACGCGCGCACGGCCAACTGAGCAACCAGTCTTCAGGGCTCCCCAGGACTACTGTTTTGACAGCCAAGGAGAGAAGATCGTCATTGAATGGACCAGTGATACCTGTGTAGTTATAAGCTGGAGGGAAAATACTGGACACACACACACACACACGCGAACGTCTCAGAGCAAGGTCGATGTCATCACAATGGATTAATGTCTAAGGAGCTGCAGGGAGAGTACAGTGGAGCTGGCTACACTTACCGCTCTGTCAGAGCGAGGCAGGAGAAAGGGAGATGCAGAAAGAGAGGAGAGGATGGGCGAATTAACTGCATCCACAGGCCATGGGTCGTGCAAAGCCCAGTGTTACGGTGTGCTACACGATGTGCACATTTTCCACACTGAGCATACTTAAACTAACTTTGCATTGTATTTCTTCAACAGCTCAAAGAAGAAGAAGAAAAAAAAAAAAACACACGAGAATTCTAAGACAACAAAGGGATACAGACAAGTTCAGCTCCAACGCGACAACAATACAGTGTGTTCACCTCATGGCCTCTTCTTCCCTTTCCCCTCAACAATGAAGTTCCCTCCTACTTTGTATCTTAATCACACTTCATCTCCTCCCTCCTGGGGGCCATAAGGAACTTTCTCTCTTCTCCTCTCGGTCTGACTTCCCTAAAAACTTAACCGACAGTCATTACCAAAAGAGGAAGTCAAGTATATGCAGGTAGGAAGTAAGGAAGGATTGATGTTTGCTGTTCCAAGGCAAGGCGAGCACTGTGTGTAAAGGATCTCTCGACAATTTAAAACAAAGAGATTTACACAAGACATGCAAGGTATAAATACATTTGTATAAAAAGATTCCATTATAAAAACGATATGACGAAACCACAAAGAGACTGTGAATAAACTTCAAGTTTATGGGAAAAACTAAAGAAAAGAAAAGGCCAAGACCCTACACCGTGCATGAATGGAATCTCTGGATTAAGAAGGAACTTTAGATCAACACGAACATCTACAAATATACACACACTTGTGAACTTTTGACCAGTGTCCAGTTTTGCCTGCAATCTCAATGATAAACTAATTGAAAACTCCTAATCACGTGTAAGTTGGGCCAAGCAGATAAAATCCTTTAACTAATCTGACTAACAAGCAAACAAATCTTAGGATGTCTTTCTGGGAGTTCCTTTCTCAAGGTATCAACGCACAAACTGATCTACTAATGTTTGCAACTACCATTAATACATTTAACATTGGGGAAAAAAGGATATCTTATTTTTTGCACTTGATAATGAAATGAACTGACTGCGCCATTTAGTAAATCTGACCCTTAATTTTATGATGACACGGGTCCAAAGCCCCGACCAACATTTGGAACCAGTAGCTGTGAAGTCCAAACAACTTTGAATTGATTTGTAGTGAAGGTTTCTTCTAATTAGACAAGATATACTCAAATGTTGCCAGTAAAATGACCCCATATCATAACAAAGACACCAGATCACCTCCACTCTAGGGGGCAGGGGGTGAATTTCTTTTTCCATCTGCATGTACATGTATAGCCTCTCAGCCTGGGGAAACATTAGCAGCTGAATTATTTGACATACATAAAAAATGTGAGCAATGACAGTGTCACTCAGAATCTGGTCTTTCATCTGACTTGTTAGAGTGACATACCAAGATAAGGTAAATCATGATATAATCCAGAGGTGACTGGTCGATAAATTTGCAGTTGCCTTAATGTAGCTCAGAGTTCATGTCCACATCAAGATTCCTGGCATATTTACAAGCAGAGTAAACACACTGAAATAGTAAAGCAGAAGTACTTTAAGGCTTCAGGGTACATGTTCTTCTTTGTATAACCTTTCAAAAAATAATGAGATGATGGCTCTGTGTCAAAAGGAGAACTAAACTGTAACTTCAATCAGATCAGGCGTGGCTGAGCAGGTAAAAGGACTTAAAAAAAAAACAAACAAAACAAAAACAATAAAACAAACAGTGGTTATGATGATCGTGTCCTCAGGAACTGCCTTGTCACCTCAGAGAGGAAGAATATTTAATTTCCCTTTTCTTAGAAATCGAAGACAATCGGTTTTGGCTGTGCTTCCTTCTCAGCAGAACAATAAACAATTCCCATTTCTGCTCAAATCAGGTCGTGTTCGCGCAAAGGCGGTTTTTTTTTTGGTTTTTTTTTTTCTTACCAGGAACAAAACATTAGCCATCTGATGTTTATCAGTAAAGAAAAAAATGGTGAGAAAATAAATAAGCAGAAGTGCTGGACAAACGGATTAATGCCCTGCTGCCGATGCATTTTCCAAGAACACTCCTGTGTTTTTTTGGGTGTGAATATGTGTTATTTAAAAACATGTTTCTCTCCTTCTGACACACACACAGCAGGCCCCCTGCTAGCTTTCTGGCAAACATTCATAAATCTGTCATCAGGAATGAAGCCATTGCATGAGTTGACCCTGTCTGGATAAACAGCAATGCATAACAAGGGCAGGAGAGAGACACAGACACACACACACACACACACAACACACACAACACAACACACACACACACACACACACACACACACACACACACACACACACACACACACACACACACACACACACACACACAATCACACATCTAAAGACATATGCATGTCCATGATGTAGAAGTCTTCTGGTGTGACATAAATAAATAAACAAAGTGTGTGACAGCTTCTACATTTTAATGAGTCTTTATGGATGAATTTTAAATAAAGATGAGGCAGAACGAGACGCTAGAAAGAGAGAGAAAGTTGCCAGCGTTTGAGTAGGACAGTCGATATATGTCGAAGCTGTCTTTTCATTTAACAGCAGCGTAACACACCCCCTGTTGGCAGCTAAAGTGCATTACATCCTTAAATTCACATGGGATCAACTTGTTTGACTAACTAGACCTTTCACACTTAGGCCGAGGTGGGTTCAGTTTCAGCTCAGTTCACAGGTCATCTGCCTTTTATCACAGAACCACATTTTCTTCCCGGTCACATATTGTCATAAAATGTTTTTGATGCTACGGCATGAATTACACTAATGCGAGCCAAACACATTTTTTCAGGAGGAACTGCAGATGGCTTAGATGAAGTAAAGGTGTCATTATGTTGCTGTCTCCTGCGCCTCTTACCATTGACAGACGCTGTCAATGATGACTTCCATTGAACTAAAAACTGTAAGTTTTGGTTTAACTGAAACATTTTTATATCATTTTAAATGAAATATATTTATGGGTACCAAATATGTACCAAAAATACATGAGGATAGAACTTAAAAAGCTTGCATAAAATACAATGCATTAAAAAAAATCTTTTAATGAGGCTATATTTACTGGATAAGCATCATCCGCATATTACAGTTTACTCATCAACCACGCATTTGAGACTAGTGTAAAAATTACCACTGCTTATAATAACTGAAGAAAAATAAACAAGTGGGATGTCTTTGCTCACCATTTAAGAGTTTAAGCTAGCTTCCACATCACTCACAACACATGTCTCAAAATGTATGCACTTCTATTAGTAAGCTGTTAAACAAGCTGCTGCCAAGGGAATAAAAATGAACACTTTGGATATTAAAGAGAGCATTTGTTCCTTTCAGATTTATTACAAAAGTGAGACACTGTACGTTCTAGACAAAAGGAGGATTTAAATCTGAAGTGACCTTCCTGACTTGAGCGAGAGGATGAATATGAAAGAATAGCTAAATATAAGTGTGTGGGAGAGTGAATGGGTGTGAGGGTCATTGTGAGTGTCTCAGAATGCATCCAGTGTTTTCAACTAGCCGCTAAAACATTTTGAGAAGATTAAACACATCACGCACACTCTGCCTGACAGCCTTAGTGTGAAGCCACCTGCTTAAAAGACCAATACATTAGACGGCACACATACATGTATAAATGCCCAACCACGCACGCTGAAGGGCTAAGTAGGGACTCGGTGCTGTAGTCTAGCACCAGTTTGTTTTAGGCAGCTTTTAAACAGCATGCCAGAGCTGCCACAAGCAGGCCCGCCATGCTACCAGTTGACTGCTGCACAACAGCGCACTCTACAGGACATCAGAACAACTACAACGAGATTCAGCAACTCACATTTGTGGAGGAAGAGTTAAAAATGAATGGTGTTTCTTATTTATTCTTAATATACTGACCAATTAGAAAGGTAAATAAAATGTATAAGAAGTATTTTAACCCCATGAAAGATTTGTGTACATTTATTTTATTTTGTTAGTTTTTCAGTACTTCATATTTCATTAGTTTATATAAAAAGGAGCTTTTCTTTGCAAGCTCCTTTGAGTATTATGGTGGTGGGAATTAACAAAAGTCAGCATATAATTAACTGCAAATATACCCACTAACTGATAAAACGAAAGAAATCAATAGAAAAATGTACTGAAATCTTTGCATATGTCTCACCTGGCGCACAGTACATATTGGCAATGGCCTGTTTGTCACAGGATTCCTCCACATCACTCCAGCTGCAGAAGTAGGTAAGCTGAACGTGACCTAAGATGAGAAGAAAAGACAGAAAGCGTTCAGCTTGGAGTCTGTTAAACATAAATCTGTTGCTCTGCCTCTCATCAAACCCACACGTCTAGTGTCACCCAGACACTCAACTTTTCAAACTGTTCACCCCACCTTTAAAGCACTTCCTTCCTCCATTCCTTTCTGCCGCTCTACATCCCTCTGAACTTTTCAAGCACACAGCCCCAGCGATTACTCCTGTTTAGCGGGTACCCGTTAACGCTATCATTAGAACTAATGGTGTCATTAGGTAGCCGTGGCCATTAGCCTGGGCTAGCCAGACTGATGCACCACACTAGGCCGTTGATGGGCCCTTTAGAACAATAATTACCACCAGGGAGACGAAAACAGCCACTCAGCTAATTAGATGCTTGTTGATAACGAGGTGGAGAGAGATGATTGTAGGACGACAAAAGAAGAAGTTGAGGGGGAATCTGTGACCTCATGGTAAAACAACGCTTTCGCTTCTCAGAGAGACTTCATTCTGCTAAACAGATTAGATCACGGCTGACTGATGAAGGCTGTGGACTGTATCTTTACAATGCAAGTTATCCAGTTTGGGGAGGGAAAAAAGGGCAAATTAAACATGACAACTGTTATATACAGTAGCTGCTTCATGGCGATTTATTTATCTCTTTTTAAACCTGGTTTTGTCCAGCTTCTGGTAAATTTAATCAAGATTAGATTAATCAAGTGCGCATTTAATTTTCATATTGACTGTTAGAGGTTTAAATTGCTTCCCTGGTTTCTTGTTTTAGTGCATTTTATCGTTTCATGTAGGGCTGTGCGATATGACTAAAATCTCATATCCCGATATAAAACATCTATCGTCCCGATAACGATAAAAATCACATTTTCTGTAAATTCTGTGAATCTCGGGTAGCTGAAGTGTTTCCAGCTGGGCGTCGTGTACCTGGAGTCGACTGTTTCAAATGATGCAAGAAACTACACATTTTTAGACATAAGTTGTAACGGCCGCTGTTTTCTTTGTGAGTATTTATTACACGGCGTGCTGCGGGGAAAAGCCTGTTCTAACGTTTGAGTCTAAGGTTTATTTTTTAGCACCTGACGGCTCTTTTTTTGCTTCTCATCCGTAAATACTCTGCATACTTTTTCACGTGATTTCGTTTATTTTGAAAAGACTCAACAGGATCTTGAGCTTTATTGTGAAGGATTTATGTGGAAACTAAACAAGCGGACATGCCATGGTTTTACCATCGTTGTTGCTAACGACAATGCATAAAAACAGGCGCTTGTCCGTCAGTAGTGTGGTTATATTAAATATAAGAGAAAGAGAGAACTTTAAGAAATTAATATAGCCACTACAGTAGGGCTGCTCGATTATGGCAAAAATGATAATCACGATTATTTTCACTGAAATTGAGATCTCGATTATTTGCCGATATTTATTTAACAATAACAATGTATTGAATAATGACTTTAAAGATTGTCAAAAAATAATATAAAATAGTGTGCAAATACTGATAACAGTGCAAATGTTTGCAATATAAAAAATAAATGAAAGTTTACACACTATGTCTACTTGATCCACGTCTGACTCCGCAAACCCATAATGTTTCCACACCACTGAAGTTTTTTTTTACCTCTCTTTTCAACCAACGGCAGTCACTCTCCTCTCCAAATAACTTCTGCTTAGCTTTCCGAGCTTCCCTCGGGTCCTCTTAATCAGCGGTCCCCAACCTTTTTTGCGCCACGGACCGGTTGATGCCCGACAATATTTTCACGGACCGGCCTTTAAGGTGTCGCGGATAAATACAACAAAATAAAAATAGTACCGGTACCGAAAAAAAGAAGATTTATTCATAACACACGTGAAAAGACCCAGGGAACCCGAGTTAACGATAAAAGCGATAACAAAATAACGCTAAAAACTGATAAAAACCCTGAAAACTATACATTTCACACTTGAGCCTCAACTCTCGCGGCCCGGTACCAAACGAATCACGGACCGGTACCGGTCCGAGGCCCGGGGGTTGGGGACCGCTGCTCTTAATTATTGTGACACGTGTTCGAAATGCAGAGAGGTGCGCTCGATTTTCCACACGGAGCAGCGCGAGAGTAAAGCACGAGGGAGGGGCTAATAATCGGCTCAGTCATTTTTAATGATCGTTGAAAGCCCAGATCGTAATCGAGATTAAAATTCGATTAATTGAGCAGCCCTACACTACAGTGACCATCAAAACGATGAAAAATATTGCCGTAAACTGTTTATTTTGCGACACCACGAAACAAACGATAGCGTAAAATGAAACGATAGACGTTTTTATATCATCCGATATATATCGTTATATCGAACAGCCCTAGTTTCATGTGTAAAAGTCCTTAACATACATGTTACCCATATACCCAGTAATCCACCAAGAAGTGACGGGAATGATGACTTGGGGTAGCTATTACCAAGGTTGGAAAAGTATGGTAAACTAGACTAATTATTAACATTCTGTCATTAAACTGCATATCCTTCTTTCTTTACTTATCAAACATAACTAAATATTAATTTTGATCTTATTCCTCTTTAAGGACTGATTAAATGCCCGACAGAATAAAAACAAAACCCTTAACACAATTATAAAGGGTATGGACAAAAAAAAAAAAGTCTAACCTTGGTGGTCAAGCAGGATGTTATTGGGATTTAGGTCCCGGCAGATGATCCCTTCTTGGTGTAGAGAATCCAAGGCTGTCACCATCTCTACTGCCCAGCACCGTACAAACTCCTCCGGGATACGAGCTTGGGAAGCAGCCAACGACAGCTTGTCCAGCTCGGCAAACAGCCGGGATACTTCTTTATCAAATTCGCTGCCACCTGTATTACTAATAACTCTTGATGATTCGTCATCAAGTCCTAATAAATTCTCAACCGCTCCACAGGCCTCTGTGCCATTTGTGGCCGAGTCAGAGCCTGTGCTGTTTGGAACCAAGTCTGTGTTTACTCTTGCACTGGGCTCTAGTTTCTCACTATGAGAATCAGTGTCTGGAATGCCTGTGTCAAGAGGGAGGTCATTATTTTGGCGTTCAGAGTGGATAAACATTTTGTCAGAAGCCTCTTGTCCCAATGCCAGACTGTAGTCATCCAAAAGCGAGTTGAATGGAGATGGAGATGCAACACTCGTGTCACAAGTTGCAGAGGCTGTACATAAAGATGAAAGGTCCTGCTCCAGTGGCTGTTCCTCCTCTTCCTCAGGCTGAGTATGAAGCTGTAAGACATCTGGCTGGATGAACTTTTGTGGAGAGGCCGTGACCTCGAGGCCCAGACACACTCCTGAAGTCTCCAATTCCTCCTGTAAAGAGTCTGCAGTCCCGCTCACTACAGGGAGGTTCACCAAAAGGTCTGGTGGATGCCCCTCATCCTCCACTACTGCTTCTTTAAATGAGATCACTGGCACTGACTCATTTGAGGCTTTATCACTACAGTCCAAACCCCAAAGATCCAACCCGGGACCTTTGACCTCCTGAGCCAGCTCTGGAAGATCTTCAGTTACACCTGAGTCCAGGTCGGACGTAGAAAAGAAAGGGACTTGTTTATGAGAGGGACGCTGCTCTCCTAGTTCAAGGCACATAACCTCGCTTGCACTGTCTTTGCTATCAATACGAAAAAACTCCATTGGCGTGTTCTTGGACTCATCTAAAGACAGAGGCACAGCGGGGGAACGTAAAGGACTAAAGACTTCATTGTGATCCTGTCCCTCACCACGGTTTTGATCGCTGTCTTGGGCATTACCGCTTTTATCAGACAACTCACTGAAGAAGCCTAGCTCCTGAGAACTGATTGGTGAAGAAAGGCTTTCATTGCTGAGAAGTGAGCGGCTACGTGACGATGTGGTGGTCGTTGCATTAGGTACCTCTAATGAGAGCATTTCCTGCTCGCTCTTCTCTTCCTCCTCCTGCAGTGCATCCGGTTCTACTTTCTCCTGTTCGTACTCATTGCAAAGGGTCAAATAGCTGTTGGTGCACTCTTCTTCAGAAGTGGCTCCAGAGTCAGTTTGCTCCACAAGCCTGGGAGGAAGAATGCTTTTAAGAGGAGAAAAGAGGCTCTCGGGTTCCTTCTGTAGCCCAGAGACAGACTCTGAATCAGCAACAGGCACCGAACCACAGCTGGCTGAATCTACTTCCAGCTGTGGCATGGTATGTTGAGGAGAGCGCACGGCAGTTGTGTGACTTTTCTGGATGAAAGGGATGTCAAAGCTGTCCTCTGGGCTGGAGTTATGCATGTATTTTCCAATGTGAGACCACAGTTTCCCACCTGAAAGAAGCAGAGCATTAAAAAGAAAACAGTGCACAATATGGGGAGAACCAGAGGTATCAGAAGTAGAACTTAGGGAGCAGACAGAAACAAATGAGCCAATATTAGCTAGATAATCACTTTCCTGTTTTTCTTTGTGATTATTATCATGAACACATAATCTTGTTCCTAGGAAACAGTTTTCTTTATCTAAAACATTTCTGCTCCAGCGTTAACAATAACAACTTATCTTCCTGTAGACCAGAGGTCCCCAACCATTGGCCTGAGGACTGCTACCAGGCCGCAAAGACAGAAGAAAATTGCTTAAAATTGTATGGATTTTATTTTTTATCAGTTTTCCAGACATTTTTACTTTTCCAAACAATGCCACTTTCGAGTTGGACTTAACTCCTGCACTTAACTTAGTTCTGAGTTTTTTTTCTGCCCCCATGCATCAGTAACTCTGAAAGCTAACCCTCACAAAAAGCTGAGGACAATGGAAAGAAAACTGTATTTAAAAGAAAATGTCAAGAATCCCATTTAAATTGCAGCTTCAGGTGCAACTTTCGCAACAGGTGATTCACACGCTCCACATCTACTCTGTATATTATTGCCCAGCTAGCTAATAAAGCCATGAAACAAGCTCTGGGCTCCCACTGATTCTGCATTATGGCGAGTTGGTATTGATGTGATAATCATGTAATAATTATTGACAGTGCATAATATAAAGTGCGATAGTTATATTTACATTACAAGCTGCCACCCTCTAGTTCATGATAAAACAGGGGCCCACTGCTCTAGAGAACACATTACAGATCGTCTATTTGGAGAGGTCAGGTGACTAAGCTAACCATAACATCAAATTTTACATTGGATGTGAAACACCTTTGATTCTACGCCTCTACACTCTTCTTCCATTCTTCACTTAAAATTTACTGGTACTTGTTAACTACTTAATTAATAACTGACTTAAGTACAATAAAGTATTGGCACACAGATGAGTTTGAGAGTTTGGGGATTTCTATGCAGGTAGAAATCCCCATTTTTTTGACACCATTTTCCAGATGTGCATCTCACTTTTCTGAATCTGAAAATGCTACATCAAAAAAAAAAAAAAAAAAAGAGTGGCTACATACACACAGACATACATACGTATCACACGCAGCTGTAGTGTAAGTAATTGGGAGCTAGCATCTGCTGTGTGCAATTAGAATGAATACGAAGTTCACAGTGATGATAATGATAGCGGGGCAGCTCGATGGCTTAGAAAGTAAAACCATCCACATGTTGTTTTGTCCAATGTCACTCAGGTCACTGCCTCTTTCCGTCTGCCCGTCTATCCTTATTCAGCCTATCAACTACCTCCATGTTAATACTATAAAAGCAGGACTACTACGGGATTTTTTCGTGTAACAGGAGTGAGTCATAATGAGTGAAACGGTTTCTGATTGGCTTTATCAAATCCTGCTGAACATCCCCATATGAAATTCAATACTGTCCACTAATATTAGCACAGGATGGTTATGGAGTACACCAGATTGAATAGGTTACAGGGTGTTAAAAAATATGGCTGCCATTCATAGTATGCACTCACCCACGCACACAGTCTACACACACATCCTAGAGTGAGTGGGATGTAAGGATGCCCAGGTGTTGGCATAGCTAATGAAGCATGGCGCCACCTGGTATTCAGAATAATGACCTGTGACACACACCCATCTCTATCAAACATCTGTCTGGAACAAGGGCACAGAGAGGGGCAGGAGACCGGAGAGTCAGGAGAAGGAGGGGAAAAGAGAGGTGGAGGTAAAGAAGACAAATGAGGGAAGATGAAACAGATGAGACTGAAATGTGTCCCTTACCTTCAGCATACTGCAGCAGAAGAAAAACTGTGTCTTCTGAGACAACAAACTTTCTCAGCTGCACCATGTGGGGCACAGAGCGAGGCATGATGTTCGTCTTCGTCCGCCCACAGTCACTGCTTTTCCTCAAACCCTGCAATAAAAAAAAAAGGAAAAAAAAGATGAGAGGTGAGTCATTAAAGGGAACATATGCACTGATTCAAATAACAAGCATTTAAGTAGAAGATAAGAAAAGAGTGTGCATGAATAGGAGGAAAAAAAATGTGGCAAAGGAGAAACTTCCCATTAACCAAGTGCTAGTTATGCCCTGTGGCAACCCAAAGTCACCGAATTCATCAGGCTACATACAGCACAAGAGCCGCACAAATCTATCAGCGCTACATGTAAAGTTCACATCGGGAGCGAGAGTGTGTATGCATGCGTGCACGTGTGCGCACGCGTGTGTGTAGTCATTTATGCCTGCGCGGTGCGTTGGCATCTGGCACACGTCTCACACCTGAGAGCAGAGGAGCTGACAGGGACAGGCCCATTAGAATCAATTACACCAGTCACACACAGGGGCTTCTGGCACACTTCACACTTACAGTCAGGACGACGAGGATGCAGGGCAAAAAACCCACACCACAACATAACGCGCGCGCGCACACACACACACACACACACTAGACTTACTTTCAGGATGAAAGTCTCTTGTGTTCTCTTGTCCATGACCAGAAGAACCTGCGATAGAAGAGTACCATTAATTGCAGGACACGAAGAGACATATGCAGACTAAGATGATGTAGTGGTTATGTCCTCCAAAGCAGTTTTTTTTTTTTAATGACCGGGTCAGGACACACATAAGGTTTACTGAGAGATTAATGCAGGCCCCTAAATTACACTAAATTGACACTACTATGTCAGATCCTGTTGTGGCAACCAAACTGCAGTCTCAGCGATATTATACAGAAAAACAAGAATCAACAGAGCTTTAAAGGATATAAAAGACCTAAATATTCTTGGAAATATTCTAGCAAATCTGGCCATTCCTTGGTCCTTAAAAAACATTCAGAACAAAGTGAGAGTCATTTATAACTCTGTTTATATACAAGACTGAGCATCAATTTTAGAGAACATGTGCTGTCTAAAACATGTCACCACAGAGCTATGCAATTTGTCATGACGGAGGCAGTAATTACTAGCAGTGTCATCACTAAACTGTCAGATGTCAACAGAAAGGGAAAGCAAATCCTTTTTTTCCCCATTTAATTTCCCTGTTCTTTTTCACTTTCCCCCTTTTTCCTTCCTGAGATCTTCATTTTCTCCCTTCTTCCTCATTTCTCCCTTCCTCTCTGACATCTCCATCGCTCGTTTACTCCCTCCCTGTCTCAGGGGAGAGCTTGAGCATATGTGTGCGACCCAGTGTGTGTGTGTGTGTGTGTGTGTGTGGTGCATGTGTATGTTTTGAGAGTGCGTTCTCTCCATGTGACCCTGACTGGGACCAAACAGGTGCAGGCTAAATGGATATGAATGGAGCAGTGAGTAAACAGAGTGGCGGTGCTAGCCAGGGTGCTAATATAATTAAGAAACAAACATCAGGGAAGGGGGGAGATAGATAGGAGGGGTGGGTGAGGCGGTGCTGGTGGGGGCAGCAGGGTGAGGACCTCTCTCCATCTGTCCCCGCTGTCCCCATTTAAAGTAAAAGGAGGAAGGAGGAGGGGGTGGAAATAGATAAGAGGAAAGAAAACACCACTGCTGGATAACTTCATCTTTGATTGAGGTTTTTTTGTTTTTGTTTTAACGCCTCAAAGACTTCTGACATATTGTGTATTTTGAGTGCACCTCAGTGGAGTTATACATGTTGGTATTGTGTCAACGTTTTCCTTAGGGTTTGTTGTTGTGTGTGCGTGTGTCTGAGTGAGTGTGTAGGATGAGCATCATTGATTCAGTGTTGTGTGTCGCTCTCTGAGCTGCTTGCCAAGTCATTTCATGGCTGAGTGGAGAAGTTGCTTCGCCGGCAGCTGGTTGAGAGGACCAGCAACCCAAACTGACCTTGTGGTAGTCATAACTGATGCTAAACATACACACACTCAGCCCTTACCATACATCCAGTAAATCTACTGTGTTTTATTACCCCTGATAAAAGAGATGGTCAAAGAAGTAAAGGACACACAAGGAAGAGAAATCTGGAGTTGGATAACATCCATACTCTGGGTCGAAGTCATCATTAAATTAACGAATGTCTGCTAGCCCTGAGTGTAATTATTTTGTGAGAATTCTGCTATCAAATTACATGAATGTGTATTTTAATGAAATGTGTTTTCATTAAAAAATTACTTGGTAGAAAAAAGGCAAACTGGTGATTGGGTGAATGAAACAACACTTAAATGAAGTCATACAGTCAGCTTGGAGGATGCAACACTTGTAAATTGAAAGCATACCTTATCTATGACCCCTAACACCCTGTAAGCTCTCAGCTCCTCAGATGGACTCTGCTGCCCTCCTCTGTTCAAAGAAGAGCAGCACTGTACCCCAAAGGCCTTGAAAAGAAAAACCTTTCAGTGTTTCATACATATGCAATTAAATCATTCATTCAAAAAGATAAACTTATTTCCTTTAATCATTTAATCAATTCATTCACAAACTTATGATGTTTTCACTGCAGTGCGTGTGAGGAACCTGGTAGATGCATGCATATAAAGAACATTTGTGTAATACAATACAGAAAGCCTATGAACCAGCATTTCACTCCCACTCACCACTGTTTGTGTTGACCCTTGACCCATGTTGCTTCTCAGATACTGACTAGATATTTGCTCTGCACGCATCAGATATTCGGCAGTCTTCTTTTTCACGGCCTCTCGCCGTGTAGCACTTGGCTCACCTAAAGAAAAAAATGTAATTAATATTTTTTTAACAAAGTAGATCGAATAGAGTGGAGTCTAAAGTTAAAAGCATGGAATTTAAATGGCTTACAAAGTAAAAATGACGCATTTATGCTTAATAGATCCTTTTTAAGGTACATTTGTAGTGAAATTTTAACAAATTGGACTGTTTCTGGACAATACTTTTTCTGCATTTCAATAACTGCCAGTCTACAACATCAAAGCAAGAGTTCTAGGTAAGTTCCTGAGCCCAAGTGTCACTCAACTACTATGAGACCATATAGAAATTTATTGAGCTCTTGGTCAAACTAACCTTGCACGCCTTGCAGCAGCAAGTCAACTCCACTGCGATAGTATGAAAAAGCTGCCTGGTAGTCCTGTTCCTTCTCCTTTTGGACAGCAAAACAAATGAGCTCACTGGCTTTGTCCAAGTAGTCTGAATTAACGTCCTTAAGGTTGCCGCCAGTGGATTTTTTCAGACTGCTGGGGAAGAGCGGTGCTCGACCTGGCCAGCTAACCTCTGGGTTAGGGGCTGAGGAGGCAGGGACCGGGGCAGGTGATGGAGTGCGACGTACATGCAGGGAGGGCAAGCGAGGGCTGCAGCTGCTGCTAATGTTGGTGGCTCCCCCTTGTGGCTGGTTTGGGGAGGTGTGACCTGAGGCCATGCCATCATCCAACTCAGCCAAAGAGTCTGTGTCCACCGCAAGGGAGGTCAAGTCGCTGTCACTGGATGGGCCTAGGAATAACAGGAATCCCGCGGTCATAACGGACAGCTACAAACATAAACCTTTAACAAAACTACATCATCATCTTCCTCTCTTTAGGGGTGGCCACAGTAGATCACCTGTCTCTCCATCTCACCTCATCCCTAGTATCCTCCTCTGTATGTCCTTCTTCACTACATCCACGAACCTTCTTTGTGGTCTTCCTGTTTTCCCCCTGCCCGGCAGCCCTGTATTGATTGTCCAAAATGTCCACTATTCCTTCTCTGCACATGTTCAAACCATCTCAGCTCTTCCTCTCACGTACTCATTTCTAATCCTGTCTCTTCTGGTCGCTACCATCTTATAAATCTTTAGTTTCACTCTTCTGTCACAAATCACCCATGCTCACCTTCTCCATCCTGTCTTGACTCTTTTTTACACTCACCATTTATTAGATCCATATACATCCCAAAATATTTAAAGTGTGTTTATTGTACATACCTCCATACTCTGATGTGAGAGTCAAATCTTCTGCCCCACTGATATCTCTCTGAACTGAAAAACATATCCAGACATCGCAAAGCAAATTTGAATTAGCACCTACTAATCAGCACCTAAACTGAAAGGAAGATTAATAACAGGAAAGACATTCTGTGTGCAACCCTACCATCAGAGCTACAGTCTGATAGAGTGTCAGCCAGGAACTCAGAAAAGGGTTCCGCTGGTCCAATGAGCTCTGAGCCGTCATGGACCTCACCACCCTGGACAATAAAAAATACTTCAGTCAAAAGTTTTTTGCGATTATTCTTGTGTTTCTGTCAATGTGTACTAGAATACCTTGAAGAAATCTTGGATATGCTGGCTATTGTAAAGAGCAGGGATATTAGCTGAGAACTGCAGGAGATCCTCAGAGCACTGTCTTCTTTCCTCAATCACCGAGTCATCAAAACGACCTACGACAGGCACACACGGATGCAAAAAACATACATAAGTGATGCTTCCATTATGCAAGTGATTATACTGTATTTATTATAACTAGTGCCTGCTTACAGTATAATAACACCAAGCTATCTGAAGTGGGTAAATCCATCTCTACAAAGCAGGGCTGCAACGATGCGTCGATATAATTGATGACTTCAACTATGAAAATTTGTCACCGTGGAATTTTATTCTCGACGCATCATGTTCTAAAACCATGCACTAAAGACGTTACATATAAAACGCATGGAAAAATCTGGAAATCAGTTTTTGACACAACACCGGCACCCTGGAGCTGTGACTTCGACTCTGAATGGGTCAGTTTTAAGCAGTCAAGTTAGTACATTGCGTTAATACCTTGTTTGTGTTCATGTGTGTACAGTAATGTTTATATTAGCTTACCTGTCAGAAACTTTTCATGGATGATGCTTGCTAAGCGAACACTGTTTCAGTTTTGTTGGCTAGTAAGTGAAATGCGATAGAAAGCCATTAAACAGCAGTAGCTACACTGTCTCCTAGTGTGTTTCTCACATTGATATCAGGATTAAACACTGTAATTGGCATTGATCGCTACACCCTCTGAGAAACTATGAAACAAAACCAAATTTGTGATTTGGTTTTATTTCTAATTCTGTTTTGTTCAGCTTTCCTAGTATTAAGCAAAGGCGTATAGATGAGTTTGTCCTGAGAAGAGGCTCTTGCACCTCTCAAATGACTGAAGTCATGACAGAGAGGATCATCAGCATGATTATCAGCAGCTGGGGACATCATCTCAAAGATAACAGTCCAGAGCATTTTCACTGCAATCGTGCATTCATGAATTAAATCATCTGTGAACTTTGGACTGGAAAAAAAATCTTTATGATTTAATTTTAAGCTTTATTTAAACTTATGGACAGAAGCCATTTTTAGTTTCCTATTTGCACATAACTTTTTTTTGCCAAAATACTACTAACACTTTAATTTGTATTACCTAATTTTTTATTTATTTAATTTTTATTCTCACGGAGTTCCTCTTGAGTAATGCTTAAACACATTTGATTATTTTCAAAATCCTTTGTTTCCTGTGTCATTATTTTAATTTGCTGTGGGACGAGACAACAGGGTAACAGCGGGAATAAGAGTTATTGAAATAATCGTTGACCGATTAACTTATCAAAAAAAAAAAAATTGGCAGATTAGTCAACTAACAAAATAATCTTTAGTTGCACGCCTACTACAGAGTCTAACATTCACATTTTTCTTTGTTCAAAATCTCAACAACTCAAAGATGAGGTACTGTAGGATTGAAAGAAATCTCACAGAAGAACAAAACTGTAGAGGAGTAATTCTGTCAATCAAGACAAGCTTTCGCTCTGGATAATTTTAGGGCAAATGTGTGACACAGGGGAATAGAGAAAGTCATCTTCTTACCAAAGACCTTGGCCTTAGCAAAGGGAGGAAACAGCTCTGATTGGCCACATGCATTCTTGTGCAGCTGCCAGAGATTCTGATGGAGTTTCCGGAAATCACTGTATCTCTTCCACACCGTTATCTACAGAAAGGAAGACACAGATAAATCAATCATTTGGGGTTTAAAGATCTATCTACCTTTAATTGAATGGATTATTATTATTATTATCGTTGACTGAACAAAAGCAGCTGATTTTCTACTTGTTTGTAAATGCAATCTCATTGTCACCAATAATGCTATTAAATCACTGCTATCTTGTTAAACTCAAAAATAGCTAACATAACAACCAGAGTACTCCACAGCCTTAAACTCCAGAGACTTTTCCCTTATGTGACTGCTACTAGGCCAAAACATAAATCAATGTAGTCCACATTTTGCTATCATCTTGTGTTTCAAAACTTAAAATACAAGCCACAACAACCAGAGTGAAGCAGTTACTTAGTGGAATAAAGAAAAGCATAATGGCCACATATTGAGATGCTACTGTGGTGTGCGGAAATTTTAGGCTGCTGGATGGTGTGGGGAAAAACTAGGCCAATCACATCCTCCAAACAGGAAGATTACTCAGTAATGGAGGTATGTGTGTTTCTGGCAAAACATCTCTCTGTCTCTTAGAAACACATACAGTAATTGACATCATGCCTGTTGCATTAGCACTGGTTGTGGGCTTAACTGCATTCCTCAGTGTGTTTGAAATGTAAGACAGCATGCATGCACAACACAGACAAGTGTGGTTGGTTAAATACTCTGTAAAACCGTGTAAAATGAGCAAAATAATTAATGAGTAACTTCGGTGTATTTCTGTCCATACCAAGGCATATATAGATAGTAAGCATTTAGATTAAAATAAATAGTGCAAAAGTTAGATATGAACAAGTTTCCAGGTGTAGGCCTAATTATCTGTAAACTACATTTCACAATGTTTCTGGTTAAAAGAGCTAAGCTCCGGTTTCAGGATATAATGTGTAAAGAAGCCATAAAGCCAGATTCTGAAATTCATGAATTAAAACGAGTAAAACTAAATATCTGAAACTGAAATATCTCCTTGCCATTATTTTTGGATGAGAAATACAGTAGCCCTTGTCTTGGTATTTCTCAGTTGTCAACGGTAAAGAAGCACTGACCACTCAAAAAATGGATTGAAAAAAAGCGGCATGTCTTACCTCTTGGACATCCTCTGGGTTCTTCCTGGAGATTATCTGTGTGAAAGAGGGAGAAGAGAAAATCCATGTGAGTGATCCCTATCTCTTGCTAGAGCAACTTCCTTGCAGGGCTGTCACAAAGTGTGAGCAGGGACAAGGCTCTGAGTGTCACAATGACGGCATTATGTACAGTGACGGAAGTCTCGAGTGTTAGAACGAGACATCACCCAGAGTCATAACAAGGACAGCAGCCAGACAAAGACACTCAGCCTGCCCCAGTCCAGTTTTTACAATGCGAATGATCGCTTAAGTGCTGATTAATAATCAGATAAACTCAATCATCAGTAGGCACGCTGCTCTACGTATCTCACCCTATTCCTAGCATCCTCCTGTCACACTAACCCTCTGCATGTCCTCCTTCACTACATCCATTAATTTTTTCTGTAGTTTTCCTATTTTATTCCTGCCTGGCAGTTCTAAATTAAGCACCCTTTGCCCAATATATCCACTATCCTTCCTCTGCATAAGTACAAACCATTTCAGCCTTGCCTCTAAACAACCCAAGCTAGTCAGTCCCTGTGATATAATCATTTCTAATCTTGTCCATCCTGGTCACTACCAATGAAAATGTTAACATCTTCAGCTCTGCCTTCTCTCTTTTTGTCAGTTCCACTGTCTCCAAACCTAAACCTAAACCTAATCTCCAACTTTCTAAACCTTCCCTCTGACATTTACTGCTATCCTCCTGCCAGAAATCTCCACTGGCACTCTCCACCCACTCCACCCAGCCTGCACTCAGATGCTTTAGATGGTTGACCCCAGGTATTTAAACTCATCCACCTTTACGAACTCTGCACCTTGCAGCTTCACTGTTACACTTGCCTCCTCCTCATTCGTACACACGTATTGTGTTTCGGTTCTGCTCAACATGCGGATCATAAAGTACTTCATCTTTAACATCGGCTTTAACACAGAAGTGTTAAATAGTTTTGTTAGCTGAAAATGTAGCGAAACAAAAGAACGAGTTGCCACCTCCTGAATATCTGTGTATCACAACACTATACATAACATTAACTTAGTTGCTTAGCATCAAACCATTAACACCCGGGTTAACTCTGGGTCACATTCAATTCGCCTCAAATCGACAGTGTAAGTTAGCAAATAGAAAGCATGTATTTTGAAACAAGGGAGGGTATGAATGTGCCCATTAGCTACACATATGTTCTCAAAAGCTGTCGCCACTTTTAATTCACCGCCACACGGTTAACCTGACGTTTTTATTTGGGTCCCTTTATAATCATAACAGCTTGGCTAACACTGCTAGCTATTGACATCTAGCATTAGCCTAGCCTTCCCAGTGCTCATCGTCTATTTACTTACCCTTGCAGTGACTTTGTACACAGTGTAGCCTTTCTGGTGCTTCTTGGGATCTGTAACAGTATAAAACCGAGCAAGTTCTCCTCTGTCCCGCTGCGATATCATTCTGATATTGACAACATTGCCGAAGCTACCAGCCGGCTAGCCGTACACATTCATTCTCTGACTGCACAGTCAGTAACATGCAGACAAATAAATCAGAGCGCCCCCTTTAGGAAAGCAACTGAACTGTAATCTTTGTCTACGGAAATGGCAGTTCAATTTGCTACCGGTGCATTTCTTTATTCCGTGAATGATCAGATTTTTTTTTAAACACAGAAATTAACAATTAGACATTAAATCAATAGAATATATGTCACCAAACAGAAAGTCATTTTTTGTGCAACATGGGAAGCATATTATGTCATGTACACCATCCATCCATCCATCCATCTTCATCCGCTTTATCCGGGGCCGGGTCGCGGGGGCAGCAGCCTAAGCAGATCAAGTGTCATGTACACTTGATCTGTAATTAATTGTTAATCTTAACAACCAACATTTGGATTTAATAATACAGAAAGTTCTGATCTACTCAATTAGCAAATAGTAATGCAATAAAGGAAAAATAAAAAACTGCATTCATACTGAAAATCATGCAAACTTTTATTATTATTTCAGAAACAATAAATGTTTTCATTGCTGCTGTGGTAGAGACAGTATCCCAGCTTACAAACTGAAGTTGTGCTTCAGTATTAATGGCTTAATATGTGTAATGTAAATATCCCTGTCCCTGTGCTTAGTATGAAAATCAATCAGGTGCTAAAGAAAATGACTGTGATTAAAATTTAACAAGAAAGATAAATGATATCATAAAAAGAGAAACCAAAAGCTTGGAAAATGTGATGTAATGTCGATACAGTAAAGATTTGAACAACTCTGTCTTCCTTTATAGGGATTGCAACTGGCTCTATTGCCAATGCCTGGGCTACATTAATATAATCCAGAGTAGCACAAGTATGATTCCTGCAAGATTCACAATCCAGGATGTGCTGAATCTGTTTGAAGTGTTTCTAATCTGGCAAGCAGCAGGTGTCTTCATCAGATCCCTTACAGTGCCATTTGGGAAAAGGCTTACATTGTGCTGCAAATAAAAAAAAAGATAATCACAATAACACTTTTTTTCTGCAGTTAAAAAACAATGAAATATCTTGCTTTTTTGTCAGTGACTTCCACTTAAATGCCACATACTGTAGAGAAAGACAAATAAAAGCTCAAACTTTGTGATTATGCTGTGTTTATAATATTTTGATCATAAACCATAAGAACCATTTATAAAATCTTAAACACGCATGCATAGATGTGTGTGACAGTATAGAAGCCTGGCTTACTGGCCAGTAAAATTGTTTTATAAAAATTAACACTCCAAAGATGCTTAGCATAAATGCAAAATGGCAACAATACAGAACAGATGTAGAGGAGGAAACAATGTTAGATAAAAATAAATACATGTAAAAAACAAAAACAATAGGTCAAATGTTAATGATGGGATCATGTTCACATTCATATTATTTCCTGTACTTTAATAACCTAGCCACTATATGTCTGAAGTTGTAAAGAAACAAGCTTATTGATATAAACATTTTATATAACCTATAAATAATAAAATATAACGTGTTGTCGGTGCCAGTATCTGTCTTTTAATCTTCAAAAACATTTGTTCAAATCCCACAGGAAAAAAAGAACAGTATCAAATAACTAAGACTGATACTTACATTACTGTTTATGATTACTTGATATTGCGGTGCCTTCTTTAACATCATTTCATACTCAGTGATCTTATCCATGGGTATTCTGTCAAAAATCAGTATATTGCTAGTTTACTCAAATGCATATGTATGGGGAAAAAAATCAAAAGGGTGGCTGAAGCATCAGAGCTTACTTCTCTGCGTCTATCAGCACTCCTTTGGTATCTGGAATGCTAACGCATGAGGTGATGTTGATCACAGGGTAGTAGAACAGGAAAGCAAGGCACATCTCATTGGTAGTTGCTAACCCCATCTGAAAGGAGCATGCATTAGAGATTCAATGCAGTCTAACTTGCTTTCATGGTGTAAAATGATTGCGAGATCTTCTTCTTCCAGCTGCTCCCTTTAGGAGTCATCACAGTGGATCATTCTCCTCTGTCACACCAACCCTCTGCATCTCTTCTCTCTTCTGAGGTCTTTCTCTTGTTCTCCTTCCTGGCAGCTCCATCTTCAGCATCCTTTGTCTGCTAAATCAACTGTCTCTCCTTTGCACACGTCCAAACCATCTCAGCCTTGTCTCCAAACTGTTCAACCTGAGCTGCCTCTCTGATGTACTCATTTCTAATCTTGTCCAGTGTGGGTCCCGATGAAAATATTAGAATCTTCAGCTCCAGCTCTTTTCTTCTTGTCAGAGCCACGATCTCCAAACCATACATGACAACAGGCCTCATTATGATGTATGGTTTGAAGATTGTGCTTTTCAAGGTTTACCATCCTGTAAACTTTCCCTTTCACTGTTGCTTCAATCACAAATTATTCCTGACACTCATCTCCACCCCACTTGCCCTCTATTCCTGGTTAACCCCAGGTGTTTAAGCTAGTTCATTTTCACTACCTCTACTCCCTGCAGTTTCACACGTTACAAATGTCTCCCTCTCATTTACAGATATTTTTTCTTTTTATTCATCTTCGCTCCAGAGCACACCTCCAGGTCTCCGCTTGACTCCCTATCCTCACTACAGATCACATATCTTTTGATATTATTATAATGAATAGGAAGGAACACTGTGTTCATATCTGTATGCTTCTTGATACAAGGATTTTGCTGCTATGGGAAGCAGTACATATTTAACAGTCATAATCACAGCTGAACATTGTGCATTACATGTCATTTCTAAGATATGGATGCAAAAACTAGTAAACCACTTGTTTGTTTAAGATTACTTGTGCTACATTTTTTTCTGGTTTCACTCAGGCAGTCTTGATTTCATTCAAGCCATATGATGACACAAGGTCATACACTACTAACCCACCTTAGTGACTGAAGCACGATTGGTAGTATTGTAGGTGCACTCCACTACAATTTCATCCCCCTGTAGTGGAAGGAAAAAACCATAGACAGCTAATTGTTTTCCATTTTTCTCTATTGTGTTCATAAATGTGCATGGAAGTAATGAACCCTTACCTGCTTGATTGTCTTTATGCTTCCCAAACTGACAGCCTGTTGTAGATCAAAGTTGTAGTTTTCATCTATGCCCAAAAAATCTATCTGTCGTTCATTTCTGCAGTGGGATGCACCGGGAAAATCAACTCTAAATTCATGCAGACGACATTGATTGCTGTTGAGCTGCATAGAGTCTGCCTTTTTTTTGTTTTTTACCTGAAGTGGCCAGCTCTGACTTTCGTCCCAGCCAAGTGAGTGTGCAAGAACACAGCAAACACTTGAAGATCAGGCACAGGGTTCAAAAACTATGGGAAGGAGAAAAAAAACTTTTACAGACTTTTTAAATGCATCTTGGAATCCATATTGCAGAGGTGCATACCTTTGAAAAGTAAGCAGTGTTGCATATGCCGTAGGTGTGGAACTGGTTAGCTTTTGGAGGGATATCGTACTTCACTCTTCCTGGTAAGACACCTGTAGTCATAATGCCCACATCATGCTGCCGTAGCTTTGCAGTATAGTGTAATCTTAATCCTGAGCTGTCTTTAATGCCTGTAGAGAGAAAAAGAACAGTCAAATACTACTACTACTACTACTACTACTACTAATAATAATAATAATAATAATAATGATATTAAAGTTAAGTAAATAAATTCAAGATCATAGGAAGCATATTAAATTTTTGACAAACATAGTTGGATACTGGGTGTCAAAGTGTCTCAACACTTTAACTAGATCGCCAACCTAAATGGGTGTTTTGGTGGTGGCAATGGAAAGCACAGCATAACACATCATAACACATCTGTGCCGCAGTATTTAAACATGGCTCCCCAGGTGCCCCCCACTCTAGCTGGGAGCCGGTTTTCTCCCAGCATTGGTATGTAAGATTAAGATTAATGCTACCTGTTTTAGTCTGAGGCATCTATCCATCCATTTGCTTCTGCTTATCAGGGTAACGGGGGGTTCTGGAGCCTATCCCAGCTGTCATGGGGCGAGAGGCGGGCTACACCCTGGACAGGTCGCCAGTCTGTCACAGGGCCAACACACAGGGACAGACAACCATTCACGTTCACACCTATGGGCATTATTATAGATTTTTCAATTAACCTATCCCCACAAACTGCATGTCTTTGGACTGTGGGAGGAAGCCAGAGTACCCATGCAAACACTCCACAGAAAGACCCTGGCCTGATGGTGGAATTGAACTCAGGCCCTTCTTGCTGTGAGGCAACAGTGCTAACCACCATGCCACATAGTCCGAGACACTTTCAGAATAATTTTTAAATCTCAAAATTATTCCTTTCTAGTTAAATAAAGGTTAAAACCAAAAATGGTGTTTGAAGGGGTTTGTGGCAAAAATTAAGGCTTCTATCAGGCCAGAAATGTTTCATCATAGTGAAAGATGAACATTTAGAACAACTCTGGATTAATTTTCAGTGACACTTTAAGTGTAATAAAATAATCCAGATCAATGCGGCAACCTCACTGCAGAGGTCAAGGGGTCATATTTCTCTTTTAACTTGTCCTTAGTTTTAATGAACTCACTATTTACCTTCTTTCCTCTCTGGGTTATTGTAATGGATTTCCAGCCTATAGAATGCATCGCTCTTCTCTCCTCCAATGGGAATTCCCACATTTTCCGGAAGCTCGTACACCTGAAGATTTAGAGATGAATTGTAGGAGAACTGATGTAACACTGGCACAGAAACAACACACACAAGAAAAAAATGATGTGATGTAAACTTAATTAAAAAAAAAAAACAGTCCCACAAACTCAAGTTAATCCAATATTTTCTCTCATTTTAGTCAGTTCAACTTATTATTTTTGATGAACTTCAACTATTTTGGATATTAAGTACCTGCTACATATAAAAATATAAATAAACTTTACATTTTGTCTGACTTGTTTTTGAGTTTTCAAAGTTGATGTTTGACTTTTGTTTATTTAAAAAACGATTATAAAAGTGAACAATAAATATTGAGTTTTGCTAAACTGAAACAGTGACTCTGTTGTACTCGTTCCTCGTAAGTTATGTCAGCTTATTCACACGGGAGTCATAAACGAAAACTAAGTTCTTGTTACTACCGGTAAATATTTATGAATTCAATTATTAAACAATTTTACTTTTATTTTAGACAAAAGGTACATGTCAAATGCAATCAAAATATTGGAGTTCTGATAAGGTCCAACTGTTAAGTTAATAAACTTCTGCTAACTTCTTTAGGTTTACAGTGTACAGTCTCTCTCACCCCGCCTCCCACTCCCCAAGAAGCCACTATTCCAAAGCAGCTGTCTCCTATGTCTCCCATGTAGCATGGCTTGTCATAAGGCTCTGTCACTTTGGGGGGACAATGGTACAGCAGCATATGATGAATGAGGTCAAGGTGCTCGATCACGGGCTCGATCTGAGGTAAATTAGGAGAACGAGGTTGAAATAAACATAAAAATCACAATGACAGCATATAAATTCATAAAGTCTACTTGGTTGTGACACTTTTTTTATTAGTTTATTTATGCTTACACATACATTAATGTGGGTGTGCTTTTATATGTATTTTAATTACCCAATCAGACACAAATGAAAGAACAGTGACGACAGAAACATAAAGAAATAATGCTTACCTGGTAAATATGATGTTTTGTATTTAACTTTGGGAACTGCATAACTTTGCAGTGATAGTAGGTAGTGTTGGAAGGGACTATGATCTGTAAACAACAAATATAAAGGTAAATAAACAACAAACAATACGATATTTCTGATCTGACTGTTATTGTCAGTAATTCTTACGTTGTCCACCATAGCACTAAGATAGCTGGAGTTGGTTGGGATGGACTTTGGCATATAGTTCAGTAGATTTACTTCTTTGGTGCCTCGTCTGGACACGTGGTAAGAGATCTCATCTGTTTTCCCATAGGCAAAGATGAGTTTGATTGGCTGAGCCTGAGAGAGAGAGATGGTAATTTAGGTCAGGCAATATGATCCCTTACACAGTATAGAAGCAATACAGTACAATACATTCTTGTGGAAGGTGATATTGTGAGAGGTTTCTGATTATTAATATCTTTTTATACCTTGTAAAATAACTTAACATGTTACATAAAGTGATTTAATGCTCTGACTGTGTAGATTTCTGTGCCACTGCAAAGGTGTACTATAATCTTTGAGTCTTGTTACCAGGAACTGTGTAGCATTTCATGTGTTCAAAATGAAATCATGCCATTGTGTTCTTCTGGAAACCCAGGGCAATGTGTGGAGGAAAAAAAGTCCGGGGAGCCTAACAAAAGAACTGGAATTGCAGATTGTAGACTGTGAAACTTGAGCATTAGACAGAGAATTACATCTATGGCAACAAAGAAGGAAAACAGAGAAAAGGGTACAACAAAGAGACTTAACTTGTGTTTCAGGCCTAGACAACAAAGTCTAATTGTGGTGTCATATGAGACCTATAGATGTGGTATGAAGAGAGAAACGTTGCACCTCTTCTCAGCATGATTCACTTGTTTGTTTTTATGTTTTTATGGGAACTATTTTGTAAAACAAAACAAAAAAACCAAAAAACCTTCATTAGACAAAATAAAAATAATAATTGTGATGGCTGTGTCACATCAATCCCACACATGCAGACTGTGATAAGGGGAAAGAAAAAAAAGAAAGAAAAGAAACAAGCAACAAAATAGTTACAGTGATCTGGAAGTCTTTATCATCACACGTTTTAATAGGCCTCTTAAAGGTCATGACGGTTTGCCCCTCATTTTCCCGCATAGAGAGGAGAGTGTAGCTCTGCTGTGCATCCTCTAGAGGCATGGAGTTGCCCGTGGCGTATCGATCCTAATGGAAAAAAACAACAGCAGAAAGCCAGACATTAGTCTCTGGCACTGTTAGGTGTGTCCTTTTGAAAGATAACTTACAAAAGTTGTGTGGTGTGAAAAAGGGTTTGCCCACGTCTTGATTTCTTATTTTTTTTGTATGTTTGTCACACTTAATTGTTTCAGATCATCAGATAAAGTTAAATATTAGAAAAAGATAACACAAGTAAACACAAATGTAGTTTCTAAATTAAGCTGTTTATTAGTAAGGGGAAAATCAAAACCTGCATGGTGATTCCTCTCTATAAACCTAACAACTGGTTGGGCCACCCTTAGCAGCAACAACTGCAATCAAGAGTTTGCAATAAATGTCCATGAGACTTCTACAGCGCTGTGGAGGAATTTTGGCCCACTCATCTTTGCAGTATTGTTGTAATTCAGCCACACTGGAGGGGTTTCAAGTATGAAATGCCTTATTAAGGTCATGCCACAGCATCTCAATTGGATTCAGGTCAGGACTTTGACTAGACCATTCTAAAGTCTTCATTTTGTTTTTCCTAAGCCATTCAGAGGTGGACTTGCTGGTGTGTTTTGGATCACTGTCCTGCTGCAAAACTCTAGTGTGCTTCAGCTTGAGGTCACGAGCAGATGACTGTAATTCACGGTTCCATTTACCACAGCAAGTCTTCCAGGCCCTTAGGTAGCAACACAACCCCAGACCATCACACTACTACCACAGAATTTACTGTTGGTATGACGTTCCTTTTCTGAAACGCTGTGTTACTTTTACACCAGATGTAACAGAATACACACTTTCCAAAAAGTTTAATTTTGTCTCATCAGGCCACAGAATATTTTCCCAAAGATCTTGGGGATCATCAAGATGTTTTCCGGCAAAACTGAGACGAGCCTTTCTGTTCCTTTTGCTCAGCAGTGGTTTTCATCTTGGAATTCTGCCATGAAGGCCACTTTTGCCCAGCCCCATTTTTAGTGGAGTCACTAACACTGACCTTAACTGAGGCAAGTGAGGTCTGCAGGTCTTTAGATGTTGTTTTGGTTTCTTCTGTGACCTCCTGGAAGGGTCATCAGTGCACTTTTGGAGTAATTTTAGTAGGCTGGCCACTCTGGGGAAGCTTCACTACTGTTCCAAGTTTTCTCCTTTCGTGGATAATGGCTCTCACCATAGTTCACTGGAGTCCCAGAGCCTTAGAAATTCCTTTATATCCCTTTGCAGAGTGATACATGTCAGTGACTTTGTTTCTCAGCTTTTTCTTTGGATCATGAAATGTTTTGTTGAGATCTCCTAGCCCGCTTCAGTTTGTCAGACAGGTTCCATTTAAGTGATTTCTTGATTCAGCAGGTCTGGCAGTAATCATCCCTGGGTGTGGCAGTGACACTGAACTCAGCTTTGTATAACATGTGGTTAATCACAGTTAATTTGTGATTTAACAAGGTGTGGGCCATCACTTTTTCACACAGGGCCATGTAATAATAAGAAATCAGGAAGGTGGCAAGCACTTTTTCACACCGCTGTATCTATTTTTTCTATTTCTGTCCTTGACAAGTACCGAACAGGACACAGTAACACTAAAAACGAAAACTATGCAAATCTAAAAACTAAACAAAAATGAATAATTTTCAATAGAATCCAAACTAAAACAACTGATATGAAACTGAAAAGAAAACCAAAACACAAAATTAAATTAAACAGGATGTATGAGGATGAAAGCTTCCAGCTGTTTATACTAGATAAGTAAAAATACAACAGCTGCTCATTTATAATTATTTCATAACTAACCGAGAAGTAGCTTCCACTGGATCCAACTCCTCCTATGACGATGTCTGATCCTTTCATGTCTCCGTTCGGGCTCAAACCAAAACCCACCCAGCCTGTGGTGTTGACCGCCAGCTGGAATGTAATGTCACCTGCTGGATTGTCAAAGCCCCACTTCAGGCACACCAGTTGCTCCTGGTCCAGGTACTCCATAAAGGGCATTGTGACATCCATCGCCCATGACCCTGTTGCGCAGATCAGTAGCAGGGAGAAAAAGGGAAGCGGAGAGCACATGATGTCTCTGCAAAGCTGAAACTCTTCAAACTGAGCTGAATACTAGCGGGGCTGCCAAACTCCCTCCCACCATCCAAAGACACACCTGCGTTTCGAGATCAGCTCAAGTGATAGTGGGGGGGGGAAAAAAGTGCTCAGGCATTTACTGTTTGCCCTTGCTGAACAATAAAAACTGGGCTCCCTGTCACATTCTCATCCTTGTAAAACCTCACAAGAGTTTCAAACTCAACTTCTTTAAAGCCTTAGTATTAAATCCGTAATTGAATCTTTTATGTACTAGCAGTCTCCAGCCACAGTGCTTTTCATACAGCACTAAAATGTCCACAGGTAGGCTGAAGATTTCACCTACACTTTGTTTTGTTTTGTTTTATAACTGCCAGGCTCAGGTGATTGACATATGAATGGGTGCTAAGGAGAAGTGAAATGTATAATACTTTCTTCTCACCTACTGTCACGTTCTCATATATCAAAGGCTTGAGTCGAGCCAAAAGAATTTCATGGCGCAGGAATGTGAATTGTGTAGTTAGTCTCTGCGTGCTGCATTCAGATCCTAAGATACAAAAGTTTTAGGTTTATTTCCTTGTTCATGTGTTATTTTTTACAGTGTGCAATCTTTAACCGTCTCATATTCTTTAGCGAACATTTCAGAGAGATTCTTCTTCTATGCAGTGGCTGAACAAATATCTAATATTTTAAGGAAAAGCACTTCACTTCAAGTAGAGTTACAACTTACATAACAACTGACTTGAGTGCTCTTACACATGACACTTCTTTGGTCATTTTACTGTGCAAACCATCCTGTTCACAGGTTCAGTTGCACAGTCTAGGTTTGTTTTATTTTTTTTTTTTTTTTTACCAACATATGCAATGTTTTCTTAACTTGAGCACATAAGGAGAGAGGAAGATTTCTTTAGTCATCGTCATCATTGTCAGTGATAAACTGGTTGACAGCACTGATCATTGCAAACAAATATTCATAGAAGTTTTTGCATGCTAGAATTTATTGTTTGTTGGACTTTCTGTTTAGGAGAGTGGGTTGATTGATGGACAACACACACTGTCAAGGCAGTAAAAGTATATCTGGATAGAAAATCACAGAAACTGACTTCCCCAGAGCGCAGAGCTCAACATTTTTGAAGCAGTGTGAGATCATCTTGACAGAGAATGAAAGAAAGGGCGTCGAAAGAACAGCATTCAATGTCCTTCAAGAAGTCTGGAGAACTAATTCTGAAGACTACTTAAAAATCAAAAGAAAGTTTACCTGAGAGAGTTCAGGCTGTGTTAAAGAATAAAGGTTCAAGTGTATTAGAACTGTACAAGCTCTGTTTTTGCCTTTTGTCCTGTATTTCTATGTATGCTTGCACTTGTTTCACTGCAATTTCTGAGAAAAATATATATAAAAAAGACTTTTACACAGTGCTGTAAGTCTTTACCAATAATGATAACCCAGGAAATCAGGAGACAAAATAAAAGATAATTGTAACTGACAGGTATCAAAAATTGAATTGAATTGAACTGAAAGCCTTTATTGTCATTATGCACAGTATAATGAGATTTAAAACAGCTCCATAAAAGTGTACAAGTGCTTAGCATATTATAAAAAACTATACAATAATATAACTACACACATAATATAAATACACAGCACCGGGTGACAGAGACAGAGTATGGTGAAGAAGCTATCCCTGAGTCTGTTTGTTCTGGCCCATATGGATCTGAAGCGCCTGCCAGAGGGCAGCAGGTTAAAAAGATGGTAGCCGACGTGGGTGATATCCTTAAAGATGTTTCTGCCCCTGCTGAAACAACTGCAGTTATAGATGGTAGACAAGGAGAGCAGAGGCCAGCTGATGATTTTTTGTGCTGTGTTTACCAACCTCTGCAGTCTCTTCCTGTCTGCCTCCGTGGAGCTGGCGTGCCACACGGCATAGGTCAGCAGGCTCTCGACGATGGATATGTAGAAGGTCACCAGCAGTGAGGTGTTTAGTTGCTCCTTCCTGAGCACCCTTAGGAAGTGTAGCCACTGCTGGGCCTTCTTGACTAGCACCGTGGTGTTGACTGACCAGGAGAGAACTGCAGAGATGTGGATGCCAAGGAATTTGAAGGATTGCACTCGCTCACTGTTGATGGGCAGGGGGGCAGGGGCAGCTTTGTTCCGCCTGAAGTCCAGGATGAGTTGCTTGGTCTTGGTGATGTTAAGTGCCAGGTTGTTTAATGCACACCATTCTCCCAGTTTCAGGACCTCATCTCTGTAGGCCACCTCATTTTCCCCTGTGATCAGCCCCAACACCGTTGTGTCATCAGCAAATTTAACAATGATGTCCTCTGGGTGGGCAGGACTGCACTCAGATGTGTAGAGGGAGTAGAGTAGTGGGTTAGTACACAGCCCTGGGGAGAGCCGGTGCTGAGAGTGTGGGAGGAGGAGAGGCGAGGATCCAGTTTCCCCTGCTGGGATCTGTTGACCAAAAAGTCCTTTATCCAAGAGCAGGTGGGTGGGGGGAGCCCCAGGTTGAGTAACTTGGTGATCAAAATGTCCGGTATTATTGTGTTGAGGGCTGAGCTGAAGTCAGTGAAGAGCATTCTGACATAGCTCTCCTGTTGCTCCAGGTGACTCAGTACTTGTTTGGAGAGCAGTGGCTATGGTGTCTTCGGTGGATCTGTTAGTCTGATATGCAAATTGGTGTGAGTCCAGAGCGGGGGGGAGACAGGTTCTGATGTGCCCCAGAACCAGTTTCGTGAAGCACTTGGTGATGGCAGGGGTTAGTGCAATTGGACGGCAGTCATTGAGACTGGTTGTGGGTGACTTTTTAGGGATGGGGATGATTATGGCAGATTTCAAGCAGGTGGGATGTTCCAGAGACAGGTTGAAGAAGATGCCAGTGAAGACCTGCGCTAGCTGCTTGGCACATGCCTTGAGCACCTTCCCAGGTACTCCATTGGGACCTGCAGCCTTCCTGGGGTTTACTGCACATGCCTCACATCCTGTGTCTCAAGAGTCAGTGGGGGGTTGCTAGAGTCTGGTGTGGGTTGTAGTGGTTGTTGGAATGGTGTGGCTGAGTGCAGTGTTTGAGACTCAAAACGGGCAAAAAAGCTGTTCAGCTCCTCTGCTAGCCCTGCATCTGAGTGTCACAGGACATCCTTTGTTGGTAATAGTCTGTATGCCCCTCCACACCTGTCTGGGGTCATTAACATGTTCCTATATTCTCCTCTTGTATTCTGATTTGGCAGTACTGATGCCCCTCCTCAGGTTAGCTCAAGCTCAAATTACAAAACATCAGCTGGACAAAAAGAACAAACCATGGGTTTAGGATTTGTTTGAAAATCTATTAAAGCTGAAATTCAGATATTAAAAATAAAGACATGAAGACTTACTGTAGCTGAAATTTTGAATAACAAAAACTCTTTGTGGCCTTCAGAGATTAGGATTTTAATACAATACTCAGAGAACAACCACACTATTCACAGTCCTGAACCACGGAATTATTTTGGCTCGAATAAATATTTGATATATGAGAAGGTGATAATGGGTGAGAAGGACTACAGATGTCATGCTGTTGGCATGTGCTAGGCGTTTGAGCTGTTATTGAAAACGTTAAGAAAAACCCCACCAACAATAAAAACGCACTTGCACAATGAGGCCAGCAGAGGGAGACTTAAACAAAAGAGTAAACATAAGTTTAGGTTCAGGGTCACTCCCTCTGAGCTGTCAGGCCCATATGAGTAAACACACAATTAAAAAACGCACTGGAAAATGTAAAAAAAAATCCCGCAAATAGTAGAAATTCTTTTATTACTACTACTATTTTGATTATTATTGTTATTACTTATTTTTTCCGACAAGTTAAAAATTTTAGTTACCACGTTTTATATATATATATATATTGTATTTTTTTTAATCATCGTTTAATTATGAAGTGTTTTATTTCTTCATATTGAAAAAAAATTATTTGCGATTTTAAACAGTCGTGTAGTCTCTCTGGAGGAGCCACCATATCGGACCTGGACTACCTTTCCGGTTTCTGTGCGCGTTGCAGGTCACTCCCTCTGTACTGTCAGCAGCTCTTTACGCGCTTCAAACTTGGTAGTCGCACTCAGCTGGTCTCCTTCCCACCTTTCGTTTTCTCGGATTTTTGAGTTTTTAAACGACCTACTGTTTTTAAGTCATGTGTTAATGCATTTGTCGCGGCGGCTTTCCACCGGGAGGAGTTATCGTGTTTGCTTCGCCTCCAGTTGAAGAGAAGCGCGGAGGAAATGTCCAGCTGAGGACTGGAAATCCTGAAAACTACAGGGCCTGTTTTTGTAATGATTGATCAATGCTTCGATAATGGCGCAAAAGGTGGGTTTGACAACTTTCCTGGGCTTCTCTTAAAGCCCCAGCACGACTACGCTGGCTTCTTGGGTGTCCCCTGGAGCTTGTTTTTCACCAATACTGAGGGCTGTAGACTTGGACAGTCAGAAGTGTAGTTTCTCGCATTAGTTTTACAGTGAAGACTTCACTCGGTGAGCTCCGCATTAAGGCTGAAAGCATTTAGGGAGTCTGCTTTAAAAGCGTTATGGCCGCTTGTCGCACATCTGTATGCGCTCAGCGAGAAACGAATGCTTTTGCTATACATGGAAAATGTGTCTCATTAACGAAGTGTCTTGTGACATTTTACTACCTTTCCACTGTGGGTCATAGCTGCCTCCGCGGAATTCTGGGAAATGTAGTCTTTTCTCAAAACACTGTTCGTACCATATGTGACTACTGTTTACCTTAGGTGAGGACTACAGGGCCATAAATGTAGCTGCAGCACTGCAAACACGATAATTTTGCTCATAGTATTGTTCGCATTTGGACCTAATGAGTGTTCTTTTAGGGGAACCGGAAATGGTACGTGAAGCAGAGTGTGTATAAAGATAAACCGTACGTAAAACTAAGAAGTTAAATATCCCCTCTACTCTAGATATGGTTTATGATATGCAAAAAATCCTACTGAGAATAATAACACAGGTCTGCTTTTTATTTTAAGTAATCCTTAATAAAATAAAATAAATGGTGTTAATAAAAAATGCAGCAGTCAGCACAGTAAAAAACATGTATGTGAGGGACCAACGACAGAACGACCTGATAATTCAGTTAGATTTTTTTTAAGATCATCATCAGACATGAAAACATTTATTGTCATTTTCTGGTAATATGCTTCTGTTCAAAAACCTCATTCAGCTTCCCGGACTGCAGGGTGGTGGTTGGTGGACACTGAAACAAATGTTATTTTGATGGCTTCCTAATAGCCTTGCATTCCATCTCAATGGTTAATGAACAATTTCCCTACACACTTTGTGTGTGGGTTTGTGCTTATTTAACTTACAACATACTGGAAAGGTTTCCGTCTACTGTCTCAAATTCATTTATGAGTATAGATGAATAGATAGATGTGGGGTTTTTGTGTGTGTGTGTGTGCGTGTGCGTGTGCGTGTGTGTGTGTGAGCTTCTCTGGGCCCATGGAGGAATGACAGATTAGTACATGTGGGTCACTGTGAGAGACCTTGTTGGCTCCTGTATTAAGCTGAACTGGGTAACGTTGTGGGTCTGCCCGTGTTTTGGTTGATGCAAGAATTTAGTTGAGAGTAAGCATACCATACCAAGAACAAGTTTGGCCTGTTTCACCACGGCCTCATATAAGTCTGAAGTTTGTTAATCAGTTATATAGTAAACCTTAGAACTTTTTTTTGTTGTTGTTGTCTGCAGGCACAGGTTTTATACGACTTCACTGCTGAGCCTGGAAACAATGAGTTGTCAGTGAAAGAAGGCGAGACAATTATTATCACCAATCAGGTAAATAATACAAACACTGCTCTACTTTTCATCTGTTTAGCATCAGGGGTAAAGTCTCACACTCTCAGCTGTAAAGAAGCTGTCTAGATGTGACGTGTACGATATGAGGTTTTTTTTTTGTTTTTTTTTTGCATCTGCCTGTAATCATTAAATCATAAAACTTGCTTGTGTTGTGGATACCATCATTTTTTAATTACTTTGCCTACAACAACATTGCCGACATTAGTCCGGGATCAAATGTTTAGTGCGGATCTTCCAATTTAAAAACAAAAAACTTAAAGCACATGACCTCACGTTGTCACGTGTGTCACAAATGTGGACAAAAGAAGGAAGGACAAGAGGTGGAAAAAAAAAAAAAAAACTAAATCAGAAAGCAAACATGATGTCATTGCTGCCAGCCACAAACAGTTCAAAGGTCACTGGTTAAGTGCTGTCCTACATAGTTTTCCAATCGATGTCTCTGTCATGGCTATCAAGGACTCAGCGTATCAGAACTTTTATTTTTCATCAACTTCACTGATGAGGAATTTGTCTCAGGTGTGTACATACATACCTGGCTTACCTGTTTATTTCTTTTTTGCTTGGTACTAAACATTAAAATGATGTTTAAATGGTAAGCTCGAGATCTGACTCACAATGAGTCAAATCCAAGTGTGACTGATAAACAATCTGTTGGGTTCCCACAGGTGACATGTAGTTTTTGTGTATAGGCTATCACATATGTACAAGTTATTACTGAGCCTGTTTTAGTTACCATACAGCTTCCCTTAAAAATGTAAGGTACAGGATAAAGTTTTTGCAGGACAGCTTTGTAAGCAATGAAGATATTAATCAAAGCAATTTAAAAAAAGAAAAAGTTAAGGATACATATGTTGCCACAATAGACACAAACACAAAAAATAAGCAGGAGGCTACCAGGCTACCAGACTTAAAATATAAATAGGGAATTGAAGATGATGCAAATGCTTTGACAGTATTGACATTAAGAAAACATAACTCAAATATATAAATAAATATAAATCAATATAAAGTTTCACACACTATTGAGCAGAGAGAAAATATGGAGATAATATGGTGTCTTTAAAGGAAAGCCCCCGTCACCTGTTAAATCTATCTGGAGTATTTGGTTTATGGGTAAGTGATTCTTCCATTTGTATATAAAATAACTTCTCCTTAATCCAGTGCGCAAAGGTAAGTGGAGAGTTAGACTTCCAAGTTAAAAGTACACGTTTTGTCTGCGGGTCGAGCAGGACTGAAAAAAATGTGCGAGCTTCATATCAACCAAGCAACATTTGTTGCATTGAAAGGATATTTTTAAGGAAAGATGTGGTTCTCTTTGGATTTGTAGTAATACGACCTGTACAAGAAAAGTAAATCAGAAGCTATGTGCTACATTATTACCTTCGTCTTCAGTTTTTGGCATTGAGGTTACTTTAAAATGTGAAGCAGAATTTCTTCAAAGTGCAGAACTTTATGTTGTGGTATTGTGGCCTCTGTGTAACAACTGACCATAGGACTGGACATATTACACAAATATGTGGCATTTAAAGAAGTAGTAGTCGGAGAGAAACATTGTAGACAAAACATTTTGTACTTTGAAACATTTCTTTGTAAATGTGATTCAAATAATTTACAGTAACTTAATACAAATTTTAAAAAGTAAGTAACTAAAACATTAACTGACTTAGTAAAATGAAAAATCTATCTGATTATTGGCTATTAAACTAATATCCTGAAGGGAGAAATACCCAAGTACATGCCTTGTATTTTCTTTCCTGTAACTAATATGCAGCTGGGTCTCTCTTTCAGAGTATTGGAGGTGGCTGGGTGGAAGCACAGAACTCAAGAGGGGAGGTGGGACTGGTTCCTGAAGACTACATTGAAGTGAGTTATATTGTGTCTGTTGATGTGAAGAGTATGGAGGAGATGCCAGCAGAGCTTTCAAACCCCATAGAATATTCAAAGAGACTTTAATTCACATAAAATTAAGCAAGAAAAAAACGAAACGAAAACAAAACATTCTGTACCGAGGTCATGATGTACCGTGGGTGCAGTGGAACATTAATCAGCTAGACATTTCATAGACACCTCGTCACAGACAAAGATGTATCTGCATACTGTGGTGCCATCTCTTATGTGAAACTAAAGTCACAACAGGATGTGCCTCATTCAGGGTTTTGCTGATTTGGGTGTTTGTGTGTGCGAGCGTGCGTGCGTGCGCGCGCGCGGGTGTATGGCTTGATCCAGTAACTCTGACTTCATGTGGAGGATATGATTCACTCTGAAGAAATTTACAGACACAGAAAGAGTTGTTTAAAACTAAAGTCTGTGATGTTAACAACTTAACATCACTGTAAACACTTACCACACAAGAGCTAACGATTGTGTGTGAGGGTGAGAGGCATTGATATTAAACATCTGCTTAACTTTGCAAGTTTTGGTGGGTGCGTGCTTGTTTGTCTGACCTCGAGTTACCTCCCCAGCTGCTCCCGGACTGTTTTGATTCTGTGTCCAAATCATATAAAACTCACAGATGACAATTGCACTTGTAGCTTATGTAATGCCTCATGAAAAGCACCAGAACTCAGTCTGTTTTTCAATCACACTGCTGTTTTTTGGAAAGATTGAGAAAATTAAAACCCTGTTTCGCAAAGCCACGAGTGAAAAATGAGACGATCACATTACCGCATGAGGATGCACCTTTAAAAATCATTAGATCATGCTGGAATGTCTGGATTTGTTCACTAATGGGAATTTTTTTTTCTCTCTCTTCCATTGTCTTTTTTCTTTTTTTCTTGATTTGCAGCTCAATAAGCAGTTTTCTGTGTTCCCATCAGCTGCAGCACCTACTCCAAGTTTAGGAAATGTTGCAGGTTCAGACCTGTCCTTCTTTGATGCATATGCACCTGCATCAACACCTGCACAAAACCAGGTAATGCATTCAGCCAGTGAAGATTTCTCAATTTCACAAGTCTAGTGCAATGCTGGGTAAGTAGGTGTACAAAATATAGAGCGGTGCACCTGTCGTGCTTCCATTCTCCTATTCAAAAATGATATATGGTAGGGTTACGCTACAGAAAACAATCAAAAAGCAGAAGTGAGCGATGGCAAAAATGTACTGACGTTAATGCATCCCGTCAACCCCAGAGATGCAGAAGTGAGACCAGCTGGTGTGGGAGATATTAATCTTTGTCATGTCATTTTTAAACGATATGCAGTCCACCAAAATCTTCAGTTAGCAGGCAGGAAGTTCCACAATAGTGAACATACTGCTGGATCAGTAAAAATATGTTGCGGCTCAGCAAGTGAGGTAAAGCAGGAAATGTGTCTGCTATTGTTCCTCTGACACATCTATATCACTTTAACAAAAAGCACTGCACAGTGTATACTGTCACATCTGGCGCTTTGTGATGATGTCACCTTTGTTTCCCCCTCCCCCTCCCCTCAAGGTGGATGCTGGGGGCTTGAGCCCCCAGCCGGAAACCCCCGACACCCCAGTTTCCCCCTACCTTTCGTCCCCTGATGAGGTAACCGTGAGTTTGGGGTGGTGGGAGTGGCCTAAAAGCATGAACCCAAGCCCTCCCGCCCTCACTCATTCTTTGCCCAAGCGGTCCTCTCTGATTGGTCTGCTTTGGCAAATTCCCCTGCAACCCTTAATGCCTGCAAAAAGCATGAGCTCAACTTCTCCATTCACCTTGCACTTCAGCACAAGACAAGACATTCCACCAATCAGCACCCACACACTGTTAAAAAAGAAAAGAAAAACTGTATGAATCGGTGGTAAAAGAGTTCATGATCCCCACATGTATTTTACTAATCACACTGACAAATCATCAGGCCAGAACACCCGCTTGTACCAGAAATCATGATGAAAATTATGCAAATATCAGTAATAATCACTTTTTTTTAAGTGCTGCTCTGTAATGAGAAGTATAAGAGCTGCAAAATTTAAAAGCACATGCTCTTAGAGTGTTGTTCCTCAATGCACTTGCTTGTTAATGTCATTTGAGTAGTTTGCCTGTTTATTTTTTTTTGGTGATTTTTTTTTTTTAACCTACAGAAGAGAAACGCACAACAGCAGTGTTTTTGCATGCCTTCGAGAATTGTAGAATTGTATATATGCCTGCCTTGCAAGCATGGCATGCTGCATTTTGAGCATTTTTAAATGCTGTAAAAACAAAAACAGGTTGTGTAAAAACACAAATGGAAGTTTTTGTATGCAAGCATGTGCCTCTTTCTCCAGATTATCGGGTATTATTTTGATCTTTTCAGTTAACCCTTCTGTACAGCGGCATATGCAAACTACACACTCACTGCCGGGCTGCTTTATCTCTCAGCAGATTCCCTGAGAGAAGCCCGGTCCTCATCAAATGTTTGGAAAAGGATGTTGTTTTGAAACTACTGTCAACTTCTCATTAAACAGACTCCATACAGGACTGGACTTGACTCTGCTCCTTCTCTTCTTCTCGCGTTTGATCTGTTATTACCGCCCGTCTTCCATTCCTCACAAGTTCTGTTTCACTCTTGCAGGCTACTAATGGTAATGATCCGTGGTCGGCGTGGAACGCGGACCCATCAGGGGGCTCCACCAACAACTGGGCATCTAATCCAGAGGGCACACAGACTGGGAAGAGCGCTCCTGACCCCTGGCCCCCTGTATCACATGGTCACCCTCAGGCTTACCAAGGCCCAGGTAAAAAAACCAAAAAAAAAAACCCCGAGATAGCTTCAGGAACCATGGTTGTCCTATTATTAGAAGTATAATGTAAACCTTTTATTATCATAAAAATCACTGTAATATCTTTCGACAGTTTGAAATTTCAACTTTCTCTTTTGTAGCAATACTCTCATACGACTGTGTTTATGTCATTCTGAAGTATGTAAGCTACATTTTCAAAGCGATTTTTAACGTCTTAATGTGGTTACAGGAAAGGTAAAGTCATGCAGTGGTTTTGGCTCATCACACTACCTCGTGAAACAGTTTAGCTCACTCTTTACTTGTTAAACTGTTCTTCTGCATAAGCTGTACTGTATATATGGCTGCAGGGGAGGGAGCAGTTCTACAAACACGAGTGACTTCAGAGTCCCTCGCACTTAATGCATCAAACAGTCAGGCTCACGTTGATTAGTTAGGTTGTTTTGTTGCAATCACAATTGGTTGATGTGATAAAGGTTGTTGCTTCAAAACAGCCTTTGGTGCTTTTTAGTGATTCTGCGTGAGTTTGTGAGCTCGGCTGACGTTTGGTTAAAGGTGTTTGAATTACAAACAGACAACAACTTGCGAGTTTGAGAATGCCTCTGTGGTAATACAAAAGATAAATTAAGCTTTGTGTTAAATTTT
>NW_024582369.1:2058894-2077646 GCF_018398535.1 Haplochromis burtoni
ATGAAAATTATGCAAATATAAGTAATAATCACTTTTTTTAAGTGCTGCTCTGTAATGAGAAGTATAAGAGCTGCAAAATTTAAAAGCACATGCTCTTAGAGTGTTGTTCCTCAATGCACTTGCTTGTTAATGTCATTTGAGTAGTTTGCCTGTTTATTTTTTTTGGTGATTTTTTTTTTTTAACCTACAGAAGAGAAACGCACAACAGCAGTGTTTTTGCATGCCTTCGAGAATTGTAGAATTGTATATATGCCTGCCTTGCAAGCATGGCATGCTGCATTTTGAGCATTTTTAAATGCTGTAAAAACAAAAACAGGTTGTGTAAAAACACAAATGGAAGTTTTTGTATGCAAGCATGTGCCTCTTTCTCCAGATTATCGGGTATTATTTTGATCTTTTCAGTTAACCCTTCTGTACAGCGGCATATGCAAACTACACACTCACTGCCGGGCTGCTTTATCTCTCAGCAGATTCCCTGAGAGAAGCCCGGTCCTCATCAAATGTTTGGAAAAGGATGTTGTTTTGAAACTACTGTCAACTTCTCATTAAACAGACTCCATACAGGACTGGACTTGACTCTGCTCCTTCTCTTCTTCTCGCGTTTGATCTGTTATTACCGCCCGTCTTCCATTCCTCACAAGTTCTGTTTCACTCTTGCAGGCTACTAATGGTAATGATCCGTGGTCGGCGTGGAACGCGGACCCATCAGGGGGCTCCACCAACAACTGGGCATCTAATCCAGAGGGCACACAGACTGGGAAGAGCGCTCCTGACCCCTGGCCCCCTGTATCACATGGTCACCCTCAGGCTTACCAAGGCCCAGGTAAAAAAACCAAAAAAAAAAACCCCGAGATAGCTTCAGGAACCATGGTTGTCCTATTATTAGAAGTATAATGTAAACCTTTTATTATCATAAAAATCACTGTAATATCTTTCGACAGTTTGAAATTTCAACTTTCTCTTTTGTAGCAATACTCTCATACGACTGTGTTTATGTCATTCTGAAGTATGTAAGCTACATTTTCAAAGCGATTTTTAACGTCTTAATGTGGTTACAGGAAAGGTAAAGTCATGCAGTGGTTTTGGCTCATCACACTACCTCGTGAAACAGTTTAGCTCACTCTTTACTTGTTAAACTGTTCTTCTGCATAAGCTGTACTGTATATATGGCTGCAGGGGAGGGAGCAGTTCTACAAACACGAGTGACTTCAGAGTCCCTCGCACTTAATGCATCAAACAGTCAGGCTCACGTTGATTAGTTAGGTTGTTTTGTTGCAATCACAATTGGTTGATGTGATAAAGGTTGTTGCTTCAAAACAGCCTTTGGTGCTTTTTAGTGATTCTGCGTGAGTTTGTGAGCTCGGCTGACGTTTGGTTAAAGGTGTTTGAATTACAAACAGACAACAACTTGCGAGTTTGAGAATGCCTCTGTGGTAATACAAAAGATAAATTAAGCTTTGTGTTAAATTTTTGATTCATGCTTGATATCAAGTGTTTTGTTTTTGAATCATGCTTTCTGAAAAGCTCATTTTTAGATATGCAAGTGAGGCTTTATGTGTTTAATTTAGCATATTTTTTCAGGCCATTGGATAACATGGTGTTTAAAGTTCTTTAACTATTGTTGTGACAAATTGATATACCAAGTGTTTTTATTACTCCACAAATCACAAACTGCTGTCAGTTGTTGGAAAAAGTCCATTGACTCTTTGTTTTCAGTGATAAGATGCTCAAGAGGTCAGGCTTTTTATATATGGAAAAAATCCTACTGTGAAAAAAGTGCTACTGAATAAGGATTTCTGGCTGAGTGTATGAGGAAAAATCAATAATATGTGATGTAGGAAGAACACCCAGATGTACATTTTGGATGTTTCTTTTCCCGTGTCGTGAGAAATAGATGTTATGGAAACAAATCTTAAAATTGCAATTATGATTTTTCATTGAGCAGCCAGTGAAAGGTGTTTGCGTCATATATATTCTGTCCTTCATGTTATCTGATATGAACAGAAATGCATGCTATGTACAGTAGGACCTGTAATCTTGAACTCCACATACTATATTTGAAAATACTACGCGACTCAGATTTTCACAGATTTGCAGTGACTGTAACTCCTCGATGTGGTTTTTCTTATTTGTGCAGTCCCGCCACAGAGAGAAGCTCCAGCACGGGGACAGAACGGTCAAATCATGATTCTGTTTTCTCTAGACTGTGGAAAATTGTGCCTCACTCATGACTCAGAAGGATATATTACTTGAGCTGCTTTTTAAATTCTTCACTTTCTTTTGTAAAAAAACCCCCCAAATACATAAAAAAAATAGTACATTGGAAAAATGGTCAGAGGGGAAATTAACAGACTTTTCCTCTGTTTCTCTCTTGCTAAAGACATCTACCCATATCCTTACCTTATTGATTACACAGGTATTCCGTTTATTGCTTTTTGGAAGCCTGTTGCTCATTTTTGTGTGTGAACTGCCAATAATATGAAGAAAGAAACATTTCTTTTAAAGCATGTGTGTACAGTTTGACACTAACAATATTATCTTTGTTTAAGAGGAGGTTGGAGGAGCTTTGTTAGACGCCCTGCACAGATAGAGATCAGTAACTAAACAGAGATATAGTTTTCAGTTATAGACTTTGGTGAGTGGTGCAGGAATAAACTTTTAAACATTTGTAGATTTATACAAGAACACTTTTGGCAGGACTACCTTTGCTGCCTTTCTTAATTGTTTACCTTTATGGCATTTTAAATTTACAGATAGATAGCGGAGGAGAATGGCTGAGACTGTGGCTTACTAGCAGGTTAAATATACCCCAAGTGTTTACCCCTAGTTGGTCAACTCGCTTTGGAGCAGGTGGCAGACCACGGCAGCACATTTGTTTTGCCTTTTGTAGTGTTTCGTTTTCAGTTTGATTGTGATCCGATTGCAGTAAAAAGGAGTTGAACTGGGTCTGAGCTTGTCCTCCTGTGCTTGTCTGTGGGGGGTTGGAGCAGTAGCGTTATCAGCAGTGAACAGGCACACATACACAACACACATGTCTCAACTAACTGATCGGACACAAAGACACATATATTTAAAAAAACAAAAATGAAAATTAATGAGTAAATGTGATTCGGCAGGCCAACATGGAGATAGAATGAAAGTTGCTGTAATTTATGGGGGATTTTTGTGTATTTTCTTTGCTGTTTTATCCAGTGTGATTTGTTAGTATAATATGATATTTTACATGCCAGTTTCAGTTTTAACTAAGTTATTATATAGTCTCCAAGTCTGGCTTTGAAAGGCAGTGTTGGAACAGTGCAGCTATATGTATATGTGGAAATATTTTCTCTTACCGCCTGCTGCCTGATTCAGACTTTAATGGTCTGGCTGGCACCAATCCTAACAAATCATGCTCAGCCCTTTTTGCTTTGAACTGTGTCAATGCGTTTTGAAACCTGCTTTGAAATGAAGTGTGCAGCTTTAGACAAAAGCAATGATCTAGATAACATGTCTGGTTCAGTATGCATGCACTATTTTCACAAATGAGACGTACTGGAGGACAAATTTAAGCTTTGCAGTGTGTAATATTTTTAGCCATTTAATTGAAAAAGAGAGTGATGATGCTTAAAATCTTAAAGCATGAGAACCATTAATAGATTTGCATTGCTTCTGATATAGATGTGTGCTGCATGCCCTCATGCTCAAACAACTGACTCCTCTATCTCAAGAAAAATCTGTTATGTTATATTTAGACCCACACTAAGTAAAGCTCAGTGAAGCATTAAGGTGTGAATTTTCACACAACTCTTGTAGTAGGAACATCTATAAATGTAGTATAATAGTTGTACACAGTGCTTTTTTTTGTGCATGTGATCTGAAAACAAACAACTTGGTTTACACGAATCTTACCTCAGGGGCAGAGGATGATGAGTGGGACGATGAATGGGATGACATGAAATCCACTGGCGGTTATGCTGAGTCAGAAGCCGGAGAAAGTGGAGCACTGCAGAGGGGCGGATCACATGCAACTTCAATGAAAATCTCCCTCAACAAGTAAGAGTTAATAAGTCAGTAATGTGCCTGGCTTCAAATCAGCTTTTAACATAAAATAAGCTGCACTGTACAGTTTGAGCTGTTGATCAGAGTTTGGACAGCAGAATTTACTTCTGCCAAAGTGTGTTCAGGCTCTTACTGTAGATAATAATAAACTGAGTTGCAGCAGCACAGAGTAATCTTGTTCTAATAATGGTAACATCGTATCAAATAACTGCTCTACACAAGACTAATCAGGAAATTTTGTCTTGTGTCTTTGAGCAGGTTCCCTGGGTTCTCCAAGTCGGGTCCGGAGCTTTACCTCCTTTGCAAGCAGCTTGTAAAGGGCAAAGACAGACTTCCAATTTATGTAGGTCATCTCCAAAAATGTTTTTTTTGTGTGTGTTTTTCTTTAGTTCTGTTAGAACATCAACGTGCTTCTTATTAAGTTATAACACAGAAGTCACCAGTCATAATTAAAAACCTATGGCTAAATTATTTCTGTCAGAATATTCGCCTTTATATAAAGTAGTATTGTAGCATCTTTTGCCAGCTTGCCATATGTTTGTCTGGCGCAGTAGACTTCTGAACCTTCATGTTTTGTGCTCAGACGGGAGAAGTTGGTCCAGTGTGGTCTTACCCAGAAACCCAGCTAGACTGTGTTGTAGCTGATCCCAAAAAAGGCTCAAAGATGTATGGCCTCAAGAGCTACATTGAGTACCAAGTCACACCCAGTGTAAGTATCCAAGAGCTATTTTTTTAGGTTATCAAATCAACTAAATGCACTAAGCTAATCTTTAGACGCATAAATAAATGTAAGAAAGACTGAAATGTATATTTTACTTCCTTTAATGGAAGCTGTACTTTTTTTTTTTTCCCCCCCCTGGGCATGCAGACCACAAACCGACCTGTCAATCACAGATATAAACACTTTGACTGGTTGTATGAAAGGCTTCTGGAAAAATTTGGGTCAGCCATTCCCATCCCTTCTTTACCAGATAAGCAGGTTACAGGTAGGTAACTAGCCAATAAATGCGTATGGCTGAATATATTTGTTTTTTCCGTTCTTTACGCATTGATCTCTTTTAAAAGGCCGTTTCGAGGAAGAGTTTATTAAGATGCGTATGGAGCGGTTACAGGGTTGGATGACCAGGATGTGCAGGCACCCCGTTATTTCCAGCAGTGAAGTATTTCAGCTTTTCGTCACCTACAAGGATGAGAAGGTAAACTGATACATCCACTTCCCATCTTTTAAGGTCTTTGAGTATGTGTTCTAAGACTGTGTTGCTGAAATCAGTCTTACATGAATGATTTGAGGTGTCAGTTAGTTATTTAAAGCTAATGTAACAAAATAATATGTAATATATAACTATAGAATAACTAGCTATTGTCAGTTGACTGAGGTGACGTGTGTCCATGTTGGTGTACATCTAAAAAGGTACTCTTGGCTGAGCCCTTATTTCCCAAGTGATGGATCTGCATGTTTGATTTGGCACAGATTTTGCACTGGATGCCCTTCCTGACACAATCCTCCCATTCATCCAGGATTGGGACCTCCACACAGGAAGGCATCACCTTGTGGTGCTGTTCAGCAGTTGCATTTAATCAGTTAATTGCTCACAGATGTAAATTCTAGACTAGACAGACTGCCTAACTAGCAAAACCTAATGAAAATCATGCAGAAACAGCTGGATATGGACTCCCATAGTTGTCCGGTTGCCCAGCCTTCTGTATGGAAGTCTTGTCTCTGGAAAGGCATGAAGGAATTTCTTTAAAATTGTCACAAATATTAATTGTGCCCCAAATGAACTGAATTTGCCGGTTATGATTTTGACGATAACTTGATAATTATTACGCTAATTATTGCAACACCAGACTGAAATGTCTGTTCAAAAAGTGCAAACTCAGCTTCAGTTTGACTTTATAAAGTATCACAGAAACCCTTTTCTGGCCACGACTATAAACTGCAAAGCAGTAGCAAACAACTGCAGGAAGTTAATTCTACTTTCTTTCAGCCAAATGTTGCAGATCAAAACTAAGATTGTTATTACTAATAGTTTAGGGTTGGGGCTTATTTTGTGGCATTAACTATTTCTGTTTTTAATTAAAACAATTGATTGTTACAGGACTGGAAGATGGGCAAGAGAAAAGCAGAGAAGGATGAGACGGTAGGAGTGATGGTCTTCTCCACAATGGAGCCTGAAGCTCCAGACCTGGACCTGATAGAAGTGTGAGTTTTACCAAGAGAAACTATAGCACCAAAAAGTGTTTATGTAACTTGTGTGTAGTACTGTATTGCGTAATTCATGCCAGTGGTGTTCCTCATTCACAGAGAACAGAAATGTGAGCAGTTTAGCAGGTTTACCAAATCCATGGATGACGGGGTGAAGGAAATCCTCACAGTGGGGCATGAACATTGGAAGAGATGCACAGGCCGTATGTTCACACTGCACTCAAGCTAAATAAGTGTTTAGCACACCTAGGCCACACCTTAAGTCTGTGCTGTAATTACTATTTACATTAAATGTTCATTATTCTGAATATTTTGTCAACTTAGAAAGATTGGGGGGAAAATGTCTTTGTTACTTTGTTCATTTGTTTTACCATAGCTCTGCCCAAAGAGTATCAGAGAATCGGCAAAGCCTTCCAAAACCTTTCCTCTGTCTTCACCAGCAGCGGATACCAAGGTACGGAGTACAAATATCGATTCAGCGTCATGTGTAATTTGGAGCACTTGAGGCATTTTCCTGGGTGTAAGGATTTGGGTTTGTCACACCGATGTCTCAGGTTACAGCTGGAGACATCTGGAGCAATCAGAGCTATGCTGTAATGTGGACTTTGGTTTTGAAATCGAGTGTTCGTTATTTACTGTTGGGAAACAGTAGGATGTATTTTAACAGTGTTTCTCGCTGCAGGTGAGTCAGCCCTAACTGATGCCATGACAGCAGCTGGGAAGACATACGAAGAGATAGCTCAGCTGGTTGCAGAGCAGGTACGTACTTTGACCGCTGCTGTAAAATAATCTAATGTGACTGCTATTAAAAGTAAGAGAAATGTGTCTACCCTTACTTTTCCTCTTGTGATTATGTCTGGAAACTCACACACAGACCATAAAGAGAGAGGGGTAGGGCAACATCTTTCAGTGGCCATTATCTGTGTTCACTGCATGTCTCAATATCTGTGAGCATTTCCCAGTTCCCCTGTTGCTGACCTCTTTAACCCAGCGTCCTGCTCGTCAGTTTCTATCTGTGCAGGAAGAGGCTTATGGCAAACTTATTCCTAGTGCTTCCTTAGTTTTGCTTTGACTCATGTATCAATGTGGCTTTTTTGTTTTTTTGACTGAATGACCCGATGAGTGTGCAAAGTAATAAAGTCCATTCTTGGCCTTTTTGATGTCCCAGCAGCTTCCAGAGGAAGGATTTGTCTGGTAAGCTCGTCCTGCTCCAGGCAGACTTTGTTAGTGATTTGGTAGAATTCTGATTTTAGTTGAGTGAAACCTGTGATGTGGTTTAGTGTTGGAGAAATACGATCACTAGACACGGATTCATCTCAGGGCACAAAAGGAACCAGTCCAATTTATCTGATGTTATCCAAAATGGATGCAAACAGCACTCCCTGCAGAATAAGGTCAATAGTGAGCAAAGGAATTGGCACTACAATTTAAAATGATAGTTTGGCTAAATATTGTTTTATTTCTGTGCCATCTCATCCCAGTGTATCTCCCTGTTGGATGTTCCTCTGAATACATGATGTTTTATATATAGTATTGCTATTTAAAAAAAGGAACATAAAGTGTATTCTGTGGTAATCCAAAAGGCAGTAAATAAAAAATTTAAGACAGGTAAAAAAAAAAAAAAAAAAAAAAAAAAAAAACCTACACTGAATTATGGCTTCATTGTATTTTCTCTTATCAGCCTCTTGCATTCCTTCCTGCTCTGTTTTACTTTCTTCTATTTTTAAGTACTGGTGACTTTTACCTTTTTACATTTATAGTTCATGTTTGTGTCTATTTTTGTTTTCTCTCAGCCCAGGAAAGACCTCCACCATCTCATGGAGACCAACAATGAATACAAAGGACTACTTGGATGTTTTCCAGATACCATTGGAGTCCATAAGGTACACTAACATCCATGCCACAGGAAATGGGCTGGAATGTGATAATTTGCTGTTATGGGGTATCTGATAGGAACAGAGGTGCTGTGCGTGCCACAATATAGATAGTACAGACACCATACCAACATCTTCCTTTATTTACACATTTACATATACACACACCCCCACATGCTAACGCATACACTTTCAACCTTCAACTACAGTATAAGGATACCTGTTTAAAATATGTCACCGCCTCTATATCACTACTACACCTTTACAATATATGTCAAGTGTTCAAGTTAATTATTATCCCTGTTCTTTGCCTAAGATTACAAAAAACTTGGGAATGTGTATGCACACACATTTTGCATGTACAGTCTTTTTGAGGGACCCAGTGCTTTTTTTTTTTTAAAAGTATTTTCTAAGTAATATAGAAAAAAATTGCCTATGCACTCCATACTAAAGTGTGAGCAATTTCTGTTTTTCATAGTTAATATCATTGCAAAGTGAAAACTCTGAAGCCCCTGACTGTTGATGTCTGGGACCTGTACTATTTGCAGAAATCACTATAGCGGAAGTTCCCAAAACTGCTCAACACACACTCAAACAATCTCTGATAGGGTTAAAAATAGCACAGCAGGGGAAAAACATGCATATCTGATTTTTGGGTGAACTGTCCCTTTATCAGATAGAAGCAAAAATTAACAAGTAGCAGTGTGTGCATATTATTATACAAGGTTTAAATAGTCTAACTAAAGTGCCTTCTGTTTACTTTTGGTCCCTGCAGGCAGCCATAGACAAAGTGAAGGAAGGTGACAAACTGGTAGCCGCCAGTAAAATTACTCAGCAGGACAAAGTCACCATGGCTAAACGTGCCAGCACCATGTCTTACGCATTACAAGGTACAGCACGGTCACAGATACTGAAGTAATTTGCTTTATCGCTGCATGCAGGCTGATCACTGTGGTTTCTCTTGTCTTGTGCTGCAGCTGAAATGAACCATTTCCATAGCAACCGTATCTATGACTACAACAGGGTCATGCAGTTGTACCTGGAGGAGCAAGTCAAGTTTTACGAGACGGTAAAGGCATTTTAATAGAGCATTTCTCACAGTAAATTTGACTGTGAAACAGTTTGTCCTTTTCACTTCCTTATTACCTGGAAAGAAAGTAGTTTCATACCAAAGTGACGATATGAAGGCGTCACATGACCTTTTTGTATTAATGCTCGTTTGTCTTCCTCTGCACCCCCACCCCCCCAGATCGCAGCGAAGCTGAGACAAGCGCACAGTCAGTTCACTACAATGTGAAAGCGGCCGCTGGCTGTCTTGCACTAAGAGACGAGAAGATTTAAACCAGCTCAAGATCCAAAATAATTTTGCTTATTTTGCATTTTTCAACCCCTGTCCTCTTTAATTTAAATTTCACTTCTGTTTTTCTCTTACCTCATCTCCTCTTTTTACAACTCATCCCAGCAGTCCCTGCTTTGCGGTATCCGCTACTTCGATGTTAAAGAGTACGAACGACATCTGAAAAGGCTTCAAGAGTGACAGCAGCTGTAATTCTTAACACAGACAGGAAAAAAAATCATGTTGTAGTTACAGTGGCGATGAAATCAAACCCTGGCAATTCTTTAACGTGATATAGTTTTGTTTTTTTGGGTTTTTTGTACAGCTTCACGTGCAAACATAACCATCTATCTCAAGGTAAAGCTCTGCAGCCTTTCACTTTTATTCCATGTTAATATTCATATAGGAAAGGGCGCCAAATACCAAAGCTATTCTCCGCTCTGCCAATAAGGACAGCCAGGATATATTCAAGCTTTACTGTAGCTTCATTTGAATAATTTTGTTACCATATATAGTATTTATATGTAAAAAGAAATTTTCACTATTGTTAGCAGAAGCATTCCTTTAAGGATTCAAATCTTGAAAGAGTTAGCAAAGGCAGTGTGTGCGTCCTCCCTGTGTGTGACCACCACTCGCAGCTCCCAGCTCCCCTTCATCCCACACTTCCTCAAAAGCGAACAGGAAGCTCCACCTTCTTCCTGTTTTCCCTTTTGAGAAAAATTGAAATGGTCAACCTGGTTGGCACCCCAAAGCTCCTGCATACTCACACACTGCAGTTTGCATTTTAAGAAACAGAATCTGGAATGAGTCTTTTTTTTCTATTCTTCTTTTTTCCTTTTCTGTTCTTTTCTTTTTTAAAACATTTAAAATAAAAGTCATTGGATCAGTGGTTCCCTGCCACACTAGTTAACTTTCTCTCAGTACTTCGAAAGAATATTTGCCCTTGTTTGACGGAGTCATTGTGTTTGACATGATGGTACAAGAATAAAGTCATCTGTAAGAATTCGTACTATTAGAGGAGTTTGGAAGAGCCATGAATTATGTGTTCTTGTTTTTGCTTATCACCGCCCAGTTTTCAAATCAATCTGTAATCTTGTTCACTCTTTGTTAGAAAATATAAATTCTACTGCACCTATCAGGGGTTTCTTGTAATTGATATGTTATGTATAGAACTATTTGCAATACACGTGTCATTTAAAAAGAAGCAAAAGTTCAGTTTGATTTATTAAACAATGATTTGTACTCATTAGGATGTCATTTATTGCGTGTGTGTGTGTGTCTTTGTGTGTTTTGTGTTCTGACTCGGAGGGGACGGCACACTACGCACCCGGATTTCCTCACACTAAAGCCTTTATTCGCTGCAGCAGATTCTTGCGTAGATATGGACAGGAATGGGAATGAGCTGGCAGCTTGTGTGAAGAGTGCATTTTGTGAATTCTTGTTGTGAAGGAAGTGAAAGAGCCCTTTTTACCCTGCTCTCATTTCACGCTGCCATCAGGTGCAGTTGTTCATGTAGGCCACAGTGGCTATATGAATAGATCTTATCAAATGGAATCACCCGCAGTGTGTTTATTGCTTCACAAGACCATATAGAAAGCTTGCAGAATTATTTTCCAGTTTTTGCAAGAATTGAACTGATATTTTGCAATCCCGAGGCTTTTTGGGAATATATCTGCTAAACACATACCATATTATCATACTATAGTAACATCAAATGCTATTGGTCTGTGGAAACCCCAGGTTTAAATCAATACGATGTAAGTAACTAACACAGATAATGTGTTATGTGTAGAATGATTATACAGCAATGAATGCCATGCCATTAAAAATATGTCTATAGTCATGCATAACTTACAAGACATAGAAAGTGCCGTGCATTTAGTACTCAGTGCTTTAAAGTGCCAACTGCAGGAGTTTGAGTCCTGCATTACACAGTCTAATTTCCAACTCACACGAGCTACATCCTGCTCATGTGCTCAGCTGCACATTTGCTGCTCAGTACTACCTCTTTCTGGCACCATGACCACAGAGACTGATTTGATTGTGTCACTTTTTTATGGCATGTGGTATGAAAACAAACACTTGGCAATTACATTATTTTATTTTATTTTTTGCTGTAATTACTGCATCCCCCCCCCCCAAAAAAAGTGTAAGTATTCATAACTGTGTTATTGACAGCTTTTAATAAGCGCATACAGTGCTGTCACTTAAAGCTGACAAAGTCATGTAATGTCTCTTCTAACTCCATATAACACTATTGCATGCTATGCAGAATGTTTGGCATGAAGGTATAAAGCATTATAAAGTTCTAAAAAAAATTATGACCCACAATGGTAATTTTTTCTAGACCTTGTTAAAAGCTGTCAATTTAAACACTTGTGGAATGTGTTATAAATGTATTATAATGCCCTGCACATGATGTAAGATGCTTATGCATTACAGATAAGACCTTGATGGAGAGTTGGGGAGAGGGGATGCACTGCTTGTAGTTTCTGAATGTGAAACATGTCTTTAAGCCACATTTTATTAAGTATATATAGTGTTTATTGCACAATTAATACATTAATGTGTATTTATATGGAGTCTTCAGATAGCACATGACCTAATACTTTGAGACAGTAGCACGTATCAGATATTAAGTGACTTTGTTTAGTAATATCAAACCCTTTTTATTTCAATGATTTTTTTCCCCCATTGATTAAAACAGTAGAAGAACTCCAAAATAATAAAACTGGCAATAGAGTGATTACAAATAAGCACATACATGCAGAGTGTTCAGCAAACTGTGTCATGTGATTCTTTCCAGTTGCAGGTTGTCTCCACATGGTGGCTAGAAGACAACCTTGTCATCACACAAATACATTTTGGCTGGTATTTTACACGTCAACATTAACAAACTATAGTACAAAAAGAAGTATAAAACAAGGAAGAATTCACTTACCAGGAGTGAGTGGGGGGAAAGAAATAATCAGTGAACAGGATGATGTTTATATTCACACAATACAACATGGATATCAGCCGCAGTCACATAAGATTTAAAAGCAAAGAGGTTACCAGGTAGGTCTGCTCCACACAGAAAAACGTTTCCTGAGCATACAATAAAGTGTAATCATCATCGTCCTGATCATCAGATATCTTCATCCCTACAAATGCTGCCAAGGACGCCAGTTCCCGTGTCCTCACCATTGTTATGGTGACGAGCGGCTTTGGAAGCTGCGTGGCCGGATCATCATGCTGACTTTGCGTAGGGAATAATAATCAGAGTCTTTCCAGGAGTGCCAAACAATTCCATCTGGACCCAGCGGCCCTCGCCCTTTGGGAGTGTAATGGCCTCCCTGTATGATGAAGAAGAAGATAAGAATTTGTCTTTAAAAATGTAAAATGCAGGGTAATTTGTGTATCCTTACCCTGTAATAGACTCCATTAAGGTTGGCGTAGAAGCACTGGTTATACCACCAACCGCCATGTGAGATCTCAGCGCAGATGTTTCCACTGTCTGGTGTACTGAAGCCCTGCTTATTGTGGTACCAACTGAAAGAGTCCTGAACCGTACCACTGAAGCCTGACACATGGAGACGGTACTGATGCTCCTCATCTTCCACACTGCAAGAAATTATGTAAGGAACACAGTTGCTTGTGTATGTTTTGGGATATCCAGCCCAATGTAAGTCTGCACAGTTGGTTATCTGACACTAACCTGAAGCTCTGGTAGAGGGCATGCTTGTGCTTGCTGGTCCAGTCTTCCAGGTCAATCCGCAGGCTGTAGTCTCCCTGGGCACTCAGATCATGTATGTGGTCATTGCCTAACCAGAACTCTGAGTGCAGCTCACCAAATCCATCCCTGTAGTCCCTCCAGTTGCGGTCAAAGCTCACTGAGCCATCAAATCGCCGCTGAATCACAGTCCAGCCGCCACCTGGGAGAAAGTGTAAAATTCATTCCATGTTTGATGGGTTATCATCTGCTCAGCTGATGACTATAGGTCAGGTACAGAATACTTAACAATTTGACGAAAACATTAAGTAGCTATTATAAATGGCAGTGCATATTTTAACTCTGGCCATTTTTCTGATCTCAGTAATCGGTCTGATATTAAATAAAGTGACTGTATCAGCTCAGAAAGCCTAAATCCATAGACAAACTCTGAAGGCTTCATGCAAGTGTACCAAGTAGAACTGGTTTTAAAGGAGGTTTGGTCACAAAAATGGTATTGCATTTATGCGTTGGATGAAAATAACTAATGGATAATCTATGGCACTGCTTTTGAAGTTATGCGCATGAACAACAATATTTGGTGTTGTATGGTCACATTAATCATGTCCAAAGTTTTCAAATAATGAGGGTTTACACAGTTAAAGCTCAGGCTTTAGACTGCTCCAAATACTCTGTTTTAGTCAGGTATTTCTACCCTTGGCTCTGTATGATATCACTAAGAGTAGACATGATCATATGGTCATTTCATGCACACAGCTCTGGCTGTCAGCACAGACCTGCTGTTCGAATCTTTTGTTTTGAGGGGCAGCAAATCAGAAGAAAGTTGGCTTAAAGAGAGGAGGAAGTGGGGGTTAAAGCAAACTGTTTTAGACAGGAAATGAACTCGGGGATTTTGCCAAGGATGAGTGTGAGATTGTAAATCATGCAGTGCTACTGCAGTAGAGTCCCAGAATAATAACATGGAGTTGAAAATTACCACCATAGCTTCCCTTTAATCAGAACCGCTTGCACATGACTTACCATCTGTGTCCATATCGCAATAGACTTCCACAGGCATCCCTGCCAGTGATGGCACCACAGTGTAAAGGCCAGATCTCCTGACACCATTGTGGTAGATAGAGGCACAGTCTATAGGACAGTTCCTCACATGCTGGATCTCTGAAAGAAGAGTAAAACAGGCAAGAAAGTGTCAGAGAAAATCAACAAGTGGTATTTGGCACCCTCTGCTGGAACATCATTGCTTGAGCATGTACCTGGGTGCAGCGCATTGTGAGCATTCATGAGAGGATTGGGTCGGACAATGTTGATCAAACAGCCGGGGCTTCTTTTTACTTTATCCACCAAAAGTGTCAGATTATGTAGTTGGTTCTAAACATAAATACAAACAGAGGCCAACACTCAAAAACACTTTTGCTAACATTTATAACAAAAAAGAGAGAAAAAATTCTAACGAAATATCCCCAGATGGTAATAACCTGAAGGTCTAGGATCAGAGTCCCCTGTAAGTGCAGCAGGGTAGTGGCTTCAGCGTAGTGCTGCTCCAACTCATGAAAACGCTGCTCCAAGGAGATGTTCAAGTGGACCCTTTCTTCACTCTGAAATCATTGAAATAGAAATACACAGACTCACATGTGAATGAAAGGACGTTCAACAACTGAGACAAGTGCATTTTTAAATTAGTTAAAAATAAAGGAAAGAAATCATTCACATTCCTGTGCCAGATATACCAATCTGTTACAGGAACCCTTCATTCACATGTTAAGACATGCAATATCTGCCAAACCAACATCTAGATCCATCCATCCATCCATCCATCCATAAAGGGTCATGGGGCCTGCAGAAGCCCAGACCTCCCTCTCCCCAGCTACCCTCTGCAGTTCATCTGAGGGAACACTGAGACGTTCCCAAGTTAGCCAAAAGATATAATCTCTCCAGCATGTCCTGGGTTTGCCCCAGGGCCTCCTCTGGGTATAACATGCCCAGAACACCACACACAGGAAACGTGTGGAGCAAGTCCACTAGTAATACTTAAAGACAGATTAATCTATTCAGAGCTCAGACACACCACCACCAACAACTCCCATCACCACAAACTCCAGAGCCCTCTCCCCTGTCCTGTGCTTCCTGTGCAACACACAAGACACGAGCCACTTCATCTGTGGCCACCGACCAGTGTCTCTGTTTAAGCTCACACTGAGACGAATGAGGCAACACATGCAAGAGTAGAGTAATCCTGTTAGTGACTAAGGTCAAGGGCATGCTGGGAGAGAAGCCAGTTTGATGACCAAGCACCACATCAGAGTAAAGAACTGCAGCACGTTTCCTGTCGTAGGCGGACATGTTTATTTCAAATAAAGCTGCAATCAAGGCTTATTTGATCACATGTGGCTATATTTAATACTACAGACAGAACATATTAAGTTATAATAGCGCAAAAAAAAGTGAGCCACTGCAGGTATAGTCTTAAAAATAAAACAAGAAAATATGTTTTCACACTGTCACAATATTCTCCATGTAGCTATCAAAGCTAAAAGGGTTGCTGCTGATGGTTGACTCAAGTCTGCTAAGTATAGCATCCCCTCTTCTCCCACCTACTTAAGTATAAAAATGGAAATCACACCTGCAGCTCGAGGACTTTGATACGATGCCGATGGTTCCTGAGCTCCTCCTGCAGCTCAGAGATGGTCTCTTTCAGCGCCATGATCTGCTGCGTCCTCTCCTCATTCTCATGCAGCCAGTAAGAGACCTCGTCTGTGCAGCGAAACATATCGGGGCATCTACGCTCGTCCAGCTGAGGCAGTGTGGCCACCAGGCGACACATCCCATTCTCCATCACCTGTTGAGGACAGGTTCAGAAAGCCAAAACAACAGGATGTGTGAAAGAACAATGCCGCTGTCTTTGTTCACTTGTTTTGTCAATGCTCTCATACATAATCTCAGATTTATATCAACTGATAACAGTGTTATCTTTTCCTCACTTAAATTCTCTGATTCCCCCCCCCCCCTAAAATCTCTTAAATATATATACTTAAAAAAATAATAGGTGTCTTGCCACCTTAGTGTATTATTTTTTATATTTTTTATGCATTTCAAATGTACTTGATGGGAACATTATTCTGATTTCTGCTCAGATGGAAAGCTCCTTAACCTAGCTGATGGATCTCTGGTGTACGGTAAAAGTAGCAAGCTGTTGCAGTGATAAGGCTGTGCTACTATTGTCTGGAGAACATCACTGCAAGATGGTTATTGTAATCACCTGGTTTGTGTACTCCCCACACTGGGAGCCCCCACCGTTGCGGATAATGGTAGCGTTCAAGTCGTCTGTTTTGGCCTCTGGGAGCAACACAATGAGGATATAAAGAGCAGCGCACATGCTCCAGCCGGGAGGGGCAGTTAAGGACAGGAGAGACATTGCTGCCACGGGTTGTTAGTCTCTCCCTGCCTTGTCAGCAAGAGTGGGCGTGGGACACCCAGAGTGTGCGCTTCACCATGTGAGGCTCTGTCTGCAAGGAGCGAAAGAAAGACAACACGGGCATTATCATTCCACGAGAAAACAGAAACAGAATATAGAAAGGAAGGAATATATATTTCACAAAGCCATAAAGACACTTTAAGCTCACTAAGATATGATTACTTTGACAGACAAGCAACAGTCAGACAACTTAGTGTACCACTCATTAAGTGTCTCACTTACAGTGGATAAGTCATAAAGTTATCCACTATTTTTATAGACATAACCTATAACTAAAAAGAAGATATGAAAAAACAAACAAATAGTAGATGTGGAAAAGTAGGTGTTCTCACCCTAGCTAAACACCACCTTCTACCCCATCCCTGGCTTGCATGGGGCCAAGGGGTCCTTTCCATTGTCTTTGTCTTTTTCTTCTTCTCTTTGTTGCGTGTTCCTCTCACTCTGGACGCTTTATGCTCCTTTTCTCTCTCGCCATCTCTCGCCCTCGCTTTCCTTCTCGATGTGGACATCGTAGTCCAGTAATCCACCTCTAAGAGGATTCACATGACTGAGGGGTGGGAAGGAGGCAGGCATAGAAGGAAGTGATAATGGAATTATGGGTAAAAGCCAAACATGTGCCAAGAGCTGAAAAATGTCTTTTAATTTACTGGAAATATCCATGTTTTCTGTTAAATTACTGTTTGTCCTGATTACATCAAACAAACTGTGGCAGAGCAGAATGTGCGCTGAACTGTTACATTTAATGCTTATAGATTTTTGTTTTTAATTATTAAATAAATAAAAATGATCATCTTATAGACCCACACGGTCAAGGATTGCTGTAAGAGGTGCACATAATGACTGTTTGCACTTTAGAAGAGAACATAATGTAACTAATATGCATCGGCACACACAGTAAACAAACATCACCCACAAGTAATCCCGCTCTGAGCTAGTAATAAATGATGATGCACGTCGAGGTATGATGGGTGCTGATCCTATTACAGTATCAAAGTCTTTATATTTTTATACCTTTGACTGCGGCTCAGCATGCACGGTCTCATTAAGAAGAAAATGAACTGCAAATCATACCCTCTATTGCATTTTCATTAAGCTGTTATTCAATTGAAAAAATCTTTTCCCAACAGTCTTCGCAACTGTGTTATATCAGTTGAAGAACTCGTGCATTGCAAATTGTCTGATCAGTCATTCACCTGGTCTTTTCAAAGAATTTTGCAAATCACACAGAAGAGAAGGCAGTGTCTTAACCTCCAAGTATAGATGTAATAAATGCAAATGAATTCCACATAGAAAGTCTCAGGAACTAGATGTGTCCCTGCTGTTTATGTCAGCAAAATGATGTCTGTAAGGCCACATGGTGGTGCCACTTAACCACTTTATTATCTGCTGGCCTCTCCAGAGCTCACTGACCTTTCACATGTCAAACTAAAAAAGAATTACTCAGAGTTACAAAAAAAGGGCAAGATGGGAAACATTTTACAACATATACAAGAGATTAGGACTGTGCACTGAAGAAAGAGATAAGCTACAAGCGTAATGTAAGCAACAGAACACTAAGCATTGCAAAGCTTTTTAAGTGTCCATTCATCACCCTGAAAAGGAGTTTTTTTCTTCTTTGTTTGCAACATACAAACAGTGCGGGGTCAGCAGATTTACAAAGTGTGGAAAGAAATGCAGGCAATTTCACATCATGCTCTCTAATCTTCAGGGATGATTAAGATTATAGAGGAATCATTCTATCAGGGCAGGCAGGAAGGACTCAGGCGCAGACTTGAGAATAACAGTTAAACAGTACTTTATTTTCAACACAGTGCTCTATATACAAGTGGGGGGAAAGCCACTTGTGGCCACGCTGAAACAGCCGGGCAGGCACCGGGACCCCAACACATTCACAAGTACCGGTACTAGCTGATACAAGTACCACAATTGTCACATATATTCTTTTATGATTTACTATATATAAATACAAAAAATATTAATACAATAAATAAAAAAATACCTAAAGCTACATAAATAAATCATCATCATCATATGATTGTTTGGGTTTTCTCTGTTTTCTTATATTATTGTAGGGCCTAAGAAATACAGCAAGCTGTCCATACCTGAGGCCTTGG
>NW_024582369.1:2087954-2186005 GCF_018398535.1 Haplochromis burtoni
CCACCGCACCCGGCGAGAAGCAGCTACGTTCACAGGAAGTTTTACTTTCATTCATGTGAGCTCATCAGGTTAGTGGCCATCATCAGCCAAGATGAAATGCTGTAAAAGTAAAAAACCTAATCATTTCAAAATGAGGAAGTCAGCACAGTAATAACAGGTTGTTGTTTTTTGTTGGGTTTTTTTTTGACCAAGCAAAAACATGACAGCCTTTTTAATAAGCCGAAGGACTGCGTATGTGTACGTGTGTGTTTGTATATTATTGTTTTGTGTGTACACTGTCAGAAATACAATAAAAATGTTGAAGATTTTTACTCAGTGTTTACAATTTTCGCAAGTATCTGATTGGATTGATGACAGCCTGTCATATTTTCATGCCATGACATGGGATGGGACCAGTCCTTATTTTAGGATAATTGGAGTAAATAAGAAAGATTGTTTCAACTTGCTGAAAGTTTTGACTTCACAAAATCATGTTTTTAGCACATCAGTATCAATGTGAGCACATTCAAAGATGCACACATTTAGTTGTGCACCAGTAATCAGCTTCCTGTAGTGAATTTTATTAGAATTATGTAGAATGTTTTTACAGTGTACATCATTATAAAATCCACTACAGTTCAGGGATGAACGGTGCACAACTGTGATAAGCAAGTTGTGAGAAACCTCGTGGTTCAACCAAATTTCAAGTGTATGTTGTGACAATATGAAGAAGAGCAAAGCTTTAATTTCAGAAGTGGGATTCGAACCCACACCTCCAGAGGAGACTGCGACCTTAGACCGCTCGGCCATCCTGACGTACTGCATGTTACTTTCGTGGAGGTTACAACTTTAGATACTTGGGAAGACACAAACGTTATACTCCACATAACGCATATAGCAGCTGTTCAGCCATGGAAACACATACTCGTGGCGCCCACTTTCTGTGCTGACTTTGAAGTCAGCTGTGCAGTTAGTGAGTCAGGGGAGTGTTTGTGACTTTTACGCACAAGCGCACCTCAGCACTCAGACACCCCACTCTGTAACTTTGTGTGGTGTACAACTGAATTTCAGACAGCTCTTTAATACCACATAGTGATTGACAAGTGTTTGTAAAGGGAGAGGTCAAGGTTTGCTGCTTGATTTTATACACCTCTCACTGAAAACACAATTATAGCACAGTTTTGGTGTCCCAGAGAAGACGCTCGAATGTTTCACATTTCACACAGATTTAAGAGCATCTTAGTCCGACAAATATGACAATAACGACGGCCGCTTGCATGTTCTGCAAAAAAATGTGCTTTGTCGTGTATCTGACGGACAAACACCAAACCAGTTCCACATCACTGAAGTTGCACCATTTTTACAAACCAATTCTGGTTCATCTGTTTCACTCAACAATCGGCCATGTGCGTATGAAAACAAAGGCACTGCGCATGCGCGTTTTACTCATATTCTATCGCGATATTTCATTTTCCTATCGTTGCCTAACATTATACCGGTATTACCGTGAACGGTATAATATGGCCCAGCCCTAATTGTTTCCATGCATGCAGTTTGCTGTGTAAAGAGTGCTCTGGGTGCTGAAAAGCACTATATAAATTACAGTCCATTTACCAAGGACTAGCACAGACAGAACACTGCAGAAAAACTCAGCATTGGGTTCACTGGTGACTAACTTAGTAGTGTGACACTGGCCTGTTGAAGGGTGTACCCAGCCTCGCAGATGTGTGGGATAGGCTCCCATGAATTGGATAAGCGTGTCAGCATGAGAGGGATGGGCAAGAATAAAGAATTAAAGTAAATGAAATTAAATTTATATAGCGCCAAATCCTTTGGCGCTATATAAATTACATATTGTATTGTAAGGTAGTACACTCATTTGTCGAAACTTTAAACTTATGTGCCAGCCTTTAAAATGACTGTATATCAGTAACAACACATGAAAAAACAGTTTTCATCACCTGACAAAGACAGCTTCACATTTGGCATAATGCTAAGAAGCTTTTTCCAGCATGTTAGCATGAAGCTGAGAGCTGAGACTGAGTGATGCGACAGTTTGACAGGATGCAGGGTAGGTAGGTGTTGATGGTTGAATATGGGGGTGGAAGACAGGAGGTAGTGTTGGGAGGTATGTGACTTTGTGATGTGAACATGATGTGTTTGTAAAGCGACATGAAAAAAGGTATGAAAGCAAATATAGTTTGTAAATATTTATGCAGCTCTCTTCTTCTAACTAACAATAAAAGACCTTTCCTTTAAAAGCTCTGTGGAGATCAATCACAACACTGTCTCAAAGATCCTTTGAAAGCAGATGAATATGTTTTTTCAGCTTTATATTCTTCTTCAAAAAAATCCAGTGATCTCTCGCCCTCAAAGAGTGATTTCTGAATAAATGAGTAAAGATGCATGATGTATGCAAATGCTGCTAGACTGGAGACTAAAGGTCACAAGAAGGTTTGATTAGTATGGAGGAAAAAAAAAGATATGAAATTAAATGCTATGGCCTTCACAGCCATTCAGAGGATTCCTCTGCTAATTGGAGTTTAAAAATAGAGGGCATTATGGCCATCATGTCATGATAGCATCCCTACCACCTGAAACAGATTACATTTCTTTTAAAAATATAGAGCCTCAGAAATTACATGTTTTTTTGACTCTGTAATTATTTTTCTTAGCAGCTAATAGCAGGGTTGCAGTCTATCCCAACTGGCACTGAGACGTACCCCGAATAGGTACAATTACAGATTATAAGTGATTAGTGTGATTAGACTTCAACATATGTGCCTATGAGTGCCTATGATTGAACTTGCAACTCTACCATCTGGATGGATGGATGGATGGATGGATGGATGGATGGATGGATGGATGGATGGATGGATGGATAGATAGATAGATAGATAGATAGATAGATAGATAGATAGATAGATAGATAGATAGATAGATAGATAGATAGATAGATAGATAGATAGATAGATAGATAGATAGATAGATAGATAGATAGATAGATAGATAGATACAAACAACTTGCATGGGTGAGTGAATAATTTTGACAGTAAAGTGTAGTTGCCATCATACTCACCTTCTGTAACAGGTGTAACACCCTCCAAAGTAACATACTGCAATGCATTATTGTACTAAATAAATTTATTACATTACACTTACAACTGTGTCATGACAGTCCTATAATAATACAATACAATGATTGGCAGCAATGGGAAAGAAAATCTCTCTTTTAAGAGGAAAGTGTATGGTAATGTGAAAAATTATAGGCCTAAGTTTCCAAACAAAAGCTTGGTTTTGGCTATGAAACGTTAATGTGTAGCTTGTATTTTTGATTTTTGAGTGACCAATGAAATCTGACTTTATAACGTCATAAGTGGGCAATCACACCTGAAGAATGAAGACTGTGAAGTTTTTATAACATGAAAAATAAATCATCGTTCTTTGTGGAGTTCATTCCAGAAATAAACTGCTGGTTCATGCTACACTGATGTAAGTGAATAAAATGCTGCGGTTGAATGGGCTGACATTTTCTTCAGAAAAATACAGCATGACATGATCTTCATTAGCAACAGGAAGGCTTTTAGTATCAGATCAATGCTGGACTTGCCTTCCATTTAAAAAGCTTTATATCTAACCGCATAAAAATCACAGAACAGTGGATAGATGGATTGTTATTAAGTGCTGCCAGTAGTGTCCATTTCCTTTGATTTCTTTCTAATGTGACTGTCATGAAAATCTCATGAGAGGCTTTGAGTGCCCACATCAGTCCATCAGTATCAATCATTTTGCATCACTCGCTACAGGCTTATTTATTTAGTGATCTCGGGCAGCTTAATAATAAGGGATTTAATTTGTTCCATTCATCATGTCTCATGTAAAAAATATTACCAAAAAGCTCCATAGAAGAGGTGGGTCAGTCTAACAGACAGTTGCCCTCTTTGATCATAACAGCGTCAGGTTTCAGCTTTTCAAGGGGGTCGCGCAGAGCAACTGGATAAGCCACTGTGCGGTGATGCAGTTTGTTTTTCCAACATGTCTAGGAGCTGGGAAGACCTTTGACCTTCAGCCATCTGCAGTGAGTTCTTCTGTTCTTCTCTATTGTCTTTCTGAATTATTTACAAGACGACACTGACGCGTCAGCAGATTCATCAAGCGCACCATTGGCTGTGTCTCATTGTTTAGCCTGAGGAAAGACTTACTCGACCCCAAACGCCTCACTCTCTGTTAACCTAGGTCTCTTAATTTGATATAGCACAGACAAATGACACATAATGCACTAAATATTGCTGAGCTAGATCCAATCAAAAAACAACTTTGAATTTCAGTATTTAAAAAAAGTAAATAAAGAGCTTCTTTTGTTGCTAAATACAAAGACGTAGATGGTATCTTGCATATGATGTCAAGCTAAAATAAAAGCCAGTCATTCATGCCCCGTCCTCTTGACCTTCCCTTCACATCACAGAAAAAGCATTTCAGACATAGTGTGCATTTCATGCATTGGTGCACCAGCTCAAAGTGGGGTTATATGTGTCCTGATGTACACATCTGTGTGAGTGTGTGTCTTGCACAGTGAGAAAAGACATGGCTGACAAAATGTGCATTAGCTGGAAAATTGAGTCCCTTGTACTTTGCAAGTGCTGGTACAGTCACCTCAACATTTTCATGCCTTATTACAGAAAACCTGCTCAGAGCACCGAGCGCAGAAACACATGGCTGACATTTTCTTTGATGTAAACCGACAAAGAATAAACAACGAATGGCCCGAATCTCCTTATAAGAGAGCGAGGCATCAAAACCATCATAGCCAACCATGCATTACAGAGCATCACAAGTGATATATACAACCCTGAAATTAGACACCGTTTCTAAAGGTTACCTGCTGAAATCTCGAAAAGGTTAAACAAACAGCACAAAGTAAAAATTCGATGAAAAGAGACACTTTCCATACTGATAAAAATACCATTCGTGACTATTCAAAAGTGCCGTCTACCACAGTCGAATTTGATTCCTGGTAACTGCTGTCACATTTAATATCAGACGTCTGAGACGGGTCTCGCTCTCGTGGCATTTGAAAGTTAAACGTTTCTTTTACAGCTGATTTGAAATTAAAGTGTTGGGATTAAAGCAGAAACGAGCTATGTCCAGTAAGTGGTGTGACTTTCAGAAACAGTTTAAACAGTTTGAAATTACTAGAAGGTTTCATTAAGGAAGCAGCAGAATTTAGAATTATTTCTAATGCAGGATTTTCAGGTGACGCAGGAGGTTTTACTCTCGGTGAGATGTGCTAGCACAAAGCACGCACTCTGTTCAGTGTTTCAGTCTGGTTTAATAATGAAGCAAAACAACAAACATATAGTAATCCCCATAGCCATGTTGTGTTCCTTAATTCCTAGAAATTGGCTCTTTTTTGTTGTTTTTTTTTTTTTTTATCTCAGATGTTCTGTTTTTAGCATTTCTTTCTCAGATTTGATGACACCTGCTGATTGAATAAATACTTGTTTTCTCAACACTTAATGTTCCTGTGTCCACATACCCTCTGGCTACCTGCAGCATGGGAACACTCAGAGACTGAACAAGACATAGGCACCAATACACTTACGAAAAGAAAAAAAAGCCCACGCTGTTTCTTCTGCAGGTAAGTGACAACCTGCTGTTTACACAGCTTTTACACAACAGCGTTTACACAACCTGGATCACAGGGAAACATATTGATTTTAATAAATGTAAAAATTACCTAAGTACTCACACTCCTAACAATTTTGACAGAAATGGCTGAGCCGATGAGTCACAATTATTTAGTGACTTTGTGTTTTTTCTAAAATGATGAACTAAAATGAGCTGCATGAACATTTCTGAGGCCACTGCTGCTAACACTAAAGTGAATCAAACTCCCTGCAGAAGCACACTGTATTTGACAGCCTATTTCACCGTGTGTGGCTGCTTTTGAGCAGAATGAAGTGCTGAATTAATGTTTTATGAGCGTGTCTTCGTGACCCTCCTCTCCCCCTGCCTGTAATGTAAAAGGGGATGCAGCTTCCCATACATTATCTATACAGAGTCTTCAGTTGTGGTCTCCTGCTTCTCCTGATTGTTGAAAGAAAACAAGGCTGCCGCCATCATGAAAACACTCATGAGCAGGTGTAAAATAGGAGGTCAGTTTTTTCCTCTTATTTATGATGTTTGTGTTGTCAGTTTTATATGAGAAGACTAAATATATAAAACTTTTACTACTGCTAAAACATTAATAATATTATTTTTGTTTTTTTACTTTAAGCACATAAGTACATGCAATATTAATTAAATGACTCACATCCCAGCCATTGCCGACTTTTTTGTCACAATGAAAGAACCAAGCTCAGTTTTTTATTTTTACTGCCATCACTACTTAGAAATGGCTGTCTGTTAGCATGGTTATGTTTTTTATATATCAGTATACTGATCAGGTACCCTATGACACATCACCCTATGACCCTGATGGGTCATAGGGTACCAGGAGTACAGTGGCTACATTGGTAGTCCTGAAGTAAGCTTACATAAGCCCTGATGAAGGCCATCAGAGTTGGCCTTCCTGAGGTGGAATTTCATGGAACACTCATGGGGTGGAATTCTGGTAGTTCTTATGACATCACTGCTATTGCACAGTTACAGTGCAGGTTTAAATGTTACAACTGAAACATATTTTTGACTCCAGCAACAAGCAGATACACACACAGCTGAACTAGGACAGTTTCATAGAGCAGTTTCTTTGAAAAAAAGGTGAGTTTTGGGGGAACTGCTTTATAAGTGAAACTTACTTTTGACGCTGTAACTTTGATAGCTGATGGTAGATATTTACAGTGAGATTTTTGAGCATGCCCAACAGTACAGATGGGAAATGTACTGCTTAACTTGAATAACTTATGTCTTTGTGGGATCTTTAAAGCTCAGATGACGGAACAAGGAGATGGGGCCCATGCTCAGCCTAATGAGGGTAAGAACTTGATCTGTTATTGTACAAAAGAAACATAATGCAGTGTTGAAGTTTCTTTTGATTAGCTGTGACTTTGCTAACTGAACTTTCATGTAGAGCAACCACTCTTGGCTGAAGATGGTAACTGGGGAGATATGGACAACTTCTTTGAAAATGGTGTGGAATATGTTATAATGTTTGCACCACGTATCTTTGAAGTTGCGAGACTTTGGGAGCCAGAGCAGCTTAACAACAACAATGGTGATCACATCAATCAGAATAATTTCTTCAACATTCATTTTGAAATTGATGACAACAACTCTGATGATGGAAATGATGGCAATAATGCTGATGATGAAAATGACCACAATAACAGAGATACTGAAAATGACCACAATTATTGCAATTATAATTTTGCCGATGATGATCAAAATGCTGACAGCAGCAACGATGAAGAAGAACGCAATGAAGCTCATCAAGATGAAAATGACCTTGCTGCTGCTGAGGTTGACTATGAAGTCAACCCGGATGAAGGAGAAGCAGCGGAGGATCTGCTTCCTGGAGGATTTGGGAGACAGTTTAGAGAGGAAGACAGTGATGATGAGAAAAGTCATGCCAGCGAACAGTTCCACTGGTGGGATGAATTTGCTGACAGCGCCTCTGAAGAACAAGACTCCCTACTTGAAGGCAATAAAGAAAGCGATGAGGGTGATGAAGACGAGAGGTGAATCCAAAAGTGACATGCCAACCGTCACTCAGAGTGACTGAATGGAACCTCTTTAATAAAAATGCATCTTCTACTCAGTTGTCCTTTGATTAAATACGAGCACTGCAACACACTTGTTTTTAAAAAGATATAAAACTGCTTTTGTAAAACCAAATTACTCTTGCAGAATAGATGAAACCAAGGTATGGCAGTATTCTGATTCTGATATTTAAACACAATCAATGTGCCATCCTACCAAAACAACTTAACACATAAACTTTAAAAGTGTAACAAGATGCTGAAAAATAGTGCTAAAACATCAGTCCTCAACCACAACATTTACTGTAATCCAGATGCTGATAATTTTTTTTTAGATGTGACATTGACAGGATAGATTAGAGTGTGATGCAGAGTCCACAGACTACTAAATGTTTAACACGTACAAGGGACACCAGCAACATGACGAGATACTATGAACATCTCGGGAGCAAAAGGTAAACGGACTGGTACTTATGCAGCACTTTACTACTCTATTTGAGCACTCAAAGCCCTTTTTTTTTTTACTACATTCACACTAAAAGGGCCAACTCTGTATGTAGTAACATGCCCAAGGATACTTTGATTACAGGACTCAAGGGGTCAAACCAGCAATCTTCCAAATGGTGGATGACCTCTTCTACTTCCTGATCCACAGTAACTGGGCGGTTACTGGTTATTTTAGTGGCGGTAGAGAGGATGGCATGACATGACAAGAGGTAACAAGAGGATGGCATGACATGACAAGAGGTAACAAGGAAAGCAGAGACAGTATGGGAACTAAACACAGCTGAAAACAATCACGATAAACCGCTACCAAAACAAAACAGGAAGTTAGCCACAGCTAATCAGGAGAGCAAGAAAGAGCTTGACACAAAGGAAGACAGGTATTGGACAGAAGAACGATAGACAAGTACAGAGAGAAAACAGAAGGAACCGAAAGGGAACACAGAGGGAACTAAGTAAATAGAACAAATAGAAACAATAATGGAACGAAATTACTATAAGAAATAAGGGGCTCACAACAACTTGGGAAAGAAATCAAAACAGGAATAATAGTAATAACAAAACTGTGAGGGACTAAGCAGCCAAGGCATAGAGGACACAGGCAAAAAAAAGATATCTTCAAAAAGGGTTTATTTCAACCCTCAAAAAGTTCAAAAAATGACAAAGTTTTATTAGTTTTAATATTTTAACTAGTTTTAATCTTAAAAATAAACACACTGGTTGGTCTAAACAGTGTAAGAATGTTGAATGTTCACAGTTTTGCTTCATCATTTTAGGATCTGGATAATTTCATTATAAAGTTGTTAAACTTATTGCATAATTTCTCTTCTGGAGGAAGAAGAAATATATGCAGAACTAGCTGTTGACTGATTTTCATGATGAGGGTGTGCAGGAGGTGCTATGATGAGGCAACATAATGACATTGGATGAGCCCATTAGAAACATGGGTTTTGCAAGTGATTATATTTTCAGATCAGCATTGCGTGAGGCGCATGTGGTTGTTATTCAAGGCCATGAAAAATTTGTAATTAAGATGTATTTGGTACAATTTAATAATCTAACTGTAAAACGTGTGTCTGTATGACTGTCCTCTGTTTTTCTTAGTGCCTCATCATCCAATCTACTTTACTGTAGGAGGCCAAGAAAGTACAGTGTTAAGAACAAAGTCATTTGGCTGAGTAGGTGGCTTACTTTCAATGATGACATCATGATCCTTCACCATTAGGACCCACTGACAGAGCATTCACAAGAGCTGACTTACTGCAGCTTATTCTGTACTCAAACTGTAACTAAATGTATTATTACCCTCCACCTTCTTTTCCCTCAATGTCAAGTTGTTTTGGATGCTATCTCGGGAATTGGTTCTGCCACTACTTCTTTTAAAAGCACAGTGGTAAATGGAAGCGTGATGAAGGTAGGGGCCTGATTTCAGTGCACAGTTACACAGTGCTTTACAGTTTGAATAAAACCACACATTAAAGATAAATAAACATGTTCCAGCATAGAGACAAAGTCAAATGGGTGAAAGACTGAGAAAAATGGACCTATAAAAACGAGTTTTTAGTAGTCTTTGAAAAACACCACAGATTTAGATGGCTTGATAGGCAGAGACAAGTTGTTACAAAGTTTAGGCACTTCATCCTCAAAAGCTTGATTGCCTCTGGATTTAATACTAAAGAGGGAAACAGTTAAGAGTTAAGAGAGGCTAACTGCTGGAATAAGGTCTCTGCTATATATGCAGGAGCCTGACCATCGAGCTTTTTATGTTTTTATTAAAATTTTTAAATGGATAAAGAATTTATTTGGGCAGTGAAGAGAAGAACGAAGAGGAGTGATGTATGAGTGTCAGCTAGTTTTTTGATGGGCCATCTCTTCGAGATGGAAGAAAGTTAAAGCGTATATACTCAAGATTCAAATTAGAGGTTGGATTTTTGCAGTGTTTCTTAGACGAAAGAAACAAGATTGGATGAACTTTGAGATGTGAAATGTGCATTTCAAATGCTGGTCAAAAAATATACCAACGTTCTTGGCAGATTTGATATTAATGGTGGATGAGCCGATGTAATGACCCCCCCCCACCCCCCACCCCAAAGAAGCTGTCGGGGTGAAAAAGAAGAAGCTTAGTTTTGCCAGGATTGATTCTGTATTCAGCTGTTGTATTATAGTTAATTCCTCTTATTATACTTAATTATACTCTGTTATTCTGGCAGCTTTTTTTCTGCATTGCTGATAAAAACAAGAGTGTGGATGCTGATTTAGTAATTGGCAAAAATGAATAAAATAACATGGAGATCATTTATCCGAATTTCAGGAGCAGGCTCACACTTCATGCATCCCCTTTCCATTCTCTGTTGATATATGACCCCCCTGCACTTTAAGCAGTTTGTTCTCATTTTCATGCCCCAACCTCCCTTGGGCAAACATGGGGATCTGCCCTGTCCGGAAGCCATCTCCAGTCCACTTAGAGACCTTTTCTAAATCGTAGACTCAACTCATTTTCATGCCATTATCTACTAGAAATGCTGTGAGAAATAAATGAGGATGTGGTCTCAGCCAGTGAAGCATCTTACTAAGAAAATGTGAGATAATTGCTGTTAGATCCTCCTTCTTCTTTCAGCAGTTCTTAGAGCTCACCACAGCAGATAATATGCCTTCATCTCACCCTGTAACTAGTATTCTCCTCTGTCACACCAACCCTCTGCATGACCCCTTTCATTCATTCATTCATTTCTTTAAGTAGTCTTTAGGAATAGTTCTAGGACGTTTAAAGCTGTTGTTGAATGTGGGCTGACTTTTGTTTTGTTAGTCTGCCTGCCTTTTGATGCCGCTTATTGGTTCTTGCAATTGGGCTACCAGCTGATAGTGACACAGTGTAGAGTGAGGATATGGATATTTATTTTTATTGTACAGAAGGGTGACATAAATGGTAAAGGGGAAAACTGCTTCCAGGACAGAAACAACCACATTATTCTGCTAACACAACTTCAGTTCTTTGCAAGCATTTGTGCAGACAGCATGCTAACGCTAAGCTAGCCAAGATCCCCAAGTGCTCAGCGAATGCCGACCCCAGCAGCCAGACCCTTAATATCAGGTAACAAACAGATGAACAGTCAGGCTGTAGCCTCTCTTTAACATGCTGCATTCCTTTTAAGAAAAGTTTTCGGTGTAATGTCTGTGAAGGTTCTCAGTCATCCAGGTCATCATAGTGTAAGGAGCTTGGAAACAAAAGCGTCCGGACTTCTTTAAGTTTCCTTGAAGATGTTTCACATCTCATTTGAGAAGCTTCTTCAGTTCTAAGAGCAATTGGTGCAGAGTCCCAGATTTTAAGCCCTATGGGAGTGTCCCCAAGAGAGCCATGGACCCCTTTTGGTCCTACCTAATCACACGAGGCAAAGTGTAGAAACGGGTGTAGTCACAAGCAGCCAAGGTTTCGGGTGAACCCATTGTGAAACCTAGCCCCACCCTATCATGCAATTTACTGAGGTGAAATTGTCCATGTTCTGTTTAAAATGTGTAATAATTACTTTTTTGAGTAATGACTCCAACACTGATCTCAAAGAAGAGGGGAAATACCTCAACAAACATGAAACATTTGACACACAGCATGCAATTAATTTGCATTAATGTAATTTCTTTATTGCTGCTTAGAGATTGTGGTGACTCTCAAAACAGAGCCAATGAGAAACCAATGACAATCCATAAGAGAATCAATAAGGAATTGAATCGATAAGTGATATCAATAATGGAGTTTTTGGAATCTCTGTCATGCTAAAAAATGAAGCTGTTGCCAGTAGGAACTTTTATAGATGGTATTGCGTGGTGGATCCAAATCTGACAGTACTTTTCTGAGTTCATAATTCCATCAATAGTGACAAGCTCTCCAACACTGCTGGCTTCCCCAAGCCATGACAGAGCCTGCACCATGTTTTGCAGAAAACTGTTATATGTCTCGCCTGACCTCCTTCAAACATGGTTTGAATTAAAAATGTGGATAAATCACTCTCTGAGGCCCGTTGCCACTCATTTTTCAAACATTAAACCAAAGAAATGAAAACAAATTATGTATTTTTGTGACAAGCTGCTGTTAACAAAGTGGCTAAAGATACAATTTAAAATTGGTTCTTTGCTAAGTTGTCTGCTTAACACTGGTTCATCCCCTGAAATAGGTAAAATGCTTGAATTATTCATAGGTCAGTGTTAACTGTCTTAGTAAGCAAAAGAAACATTTCTCTGAAAATGGTCAGGTACAAGGACTGGACCGATAATGGGTAAAAAAAAGAAGGAAAAAAAAGCAATTGGCTTTGTTTTATGATTGTTAGAGCATTGAAATGAAATCAGTTAGCGGCACTTGGTGTGTCTTGTCCACTTTTTCTTATGTTCTTGGGGCATAGCAGGACATTGTCATGACTCACATTTGGAGAGTTTTATGTAATCAAGTGTCAAATAATTATGTATTGTGAATAAAAATGCTTAATCACACATTCACAGTGTTTTTCACACTGAATTGCAGCAGCTGCATTAGCAGCAATGATTTCTCTGCAGACAAAGAAATGAATATTGTGCTAATGTCATTGTAGGTGAAAAAAACTTGTATCACTTATACTAAGGACTTGGAGACATAAAAGATATTAGACTAACCAAAGTGCATTAAGGGGTTGCTGCATGGGGGTATACGGCACAAAGTACAGGAGATATTCTGACACTTTTGTAAATACAGAAAACAAAATATTGTAGTTAAAAGGGAATAAATAAGTTTGGGGTCAAAATACACTTCATCCCACACTACACACACATTGAATACACATGAGTTCACGCTATCCAGCCCTCTTCACTCAGGTGCTCTGATAGTAAACAAGGTCATGGTCTGTCATGCATGTGCGTCCTACACGTGAGCACAGCTTTTGCGGCCAACGTAAAATCAATAAAACGCTGAATCAGATTTTATTGTTCTCCAGAACATCCAGTCAACCCCACCTAAAAACAGAAATAAAACATAATCAAATTGGAGGTATGATGTTTTCACATCATTTAATAATAACAGCTTCACTTACTGATGCTCTACAGTAAATCTGCACCCGATATCGGTTTCCTCATTGCATAGTAACATGTGTTTGTCATGATATTTGTTGTTTGGGGATCCATTACTATTACTGTGATTTCATTATACAATATATTATATTACACAGAATTGTGTTTCTTGCTGACAGGCATGGGTAAAACGATAACAGAGACAATATCATTTCACAATATCACCAATTTATTACCCATTACCTTCGTGTCGCTCCAAGAGTGGCTCTACAGTGTCTACGCAATACAGTGACAACATTTGTTTATGGGTGGCTGTAGCTCAGGTGGCAGAGCAGGTCAGCCACTAATCAGAAGGTTGGTGGTTCGATCCCAGGCTGCATCCTGGCTGCATGTCAAATATCCTTGGGCAAGATACTAACCCCATGTTTGCCTACTGGTGGTGGTCAGAGGGCCTGGTGGCGCCTGTGTCCGGCAGCCTCGCCTCTGTCAGTGCGCCCCAGGGCAGCTGTGGCTACAATGTAGCTTGCCATTGCCAGTGTGTGTGAATGACTGAATGTAGTGTAAAGCGCTTTGGGGTCCTATGGACTAAAAAAGCGCTATACAAATGCAGGCCATTTACCATTTCTTTTGTTTTTACAAATCGCCTGGCTCTTTGGATATAGATGTGCATAGATACAAGTTTGACTAGATATGCCACTATTTTTGGACAGGTAGTTGTTGGAAGAAGTGTAGTAAAAGATCAGAAATGTCCTTGAACATTTTTGTGGCTACATAAACAGGATTTTGTCCAGTAGTTGAAGGTGAAAAGCTGGTTGAGTTTGGTTGTGGATGAAACAAATGTAGTTAAGTTGTGTAATACAAAACTGTCAGGACCTGATATGTGTATGCTGCTAATAACAAACAACAGATACATGTATCTGGCTCATTGTTTATTCATTATTGTTCCAAGGAAAAGAAAAAGAAAAGGATCTAATCAAAACACTGCAACACAATAGTTCATGGAGAAAGGAGGTCTGCCGCTCTGGATTTTATTCATGAGGCACGCTGGAACCTGTGTGTGTCTGATGCTGCAGATTACCCTCTGACAGGTCTGCAGCCCTGGGAACAGAACAACAACAGGGACTGCACGATATCAAGAAAACATGCTTCCAACAAACTGTTACCTACTTACACGGCAATGTCCCGATAGAAGGAAAACTATTACATATCTGATATTTTACATTCTAATATATCGTTTAAAAACAGTGTTTCAGAAGCCTCTTTTTATTTGTTGCCTGCTAATGACAATACTCTGCGGAAATTTTTAAGAAGTGGTTGTCTCCCAAATGTCATTATTCTAAAAAAATCATTTATCCGCCTGCATTATCTTCTTTGCTTTTGTTTATTCCCCTTATGTCTTTACAAAAACCGAATAATTTCTGCAACAAGGAGGTGCAGTGTCGTGTTTTAAGTTGTTTCTCATATTTTCAGTTGTTACATTTTTACAACAGTCATTTGCTAAGTCACTCCACCGGCTAATAACCTACAATAATTACTTGAAGTGCCAATAAAGCCAAGGGAGCATCCAACTGGTAGAACTTCAGTATTCAGTTGTGACCTGCTTGTAAACAAGCCCCTGAAGAAGCCCACCTCACCCCACCCCGTTAGAGTGAATGAGCTGGAGTATGGACGGGTGTTCCCCATAATGCTCATGTGCCACCATAACAGCCTTTCCCATACAGTGCAGCAAATGTTGGCATGACAGAGTTGCAAATAATGCAGACCTACAGTACAGTTCTTGGTAATATTTGGTATGACCACATTTATTTTTCAACACAGTTTGAGCTCTCTCATGCAAGCTTTCTTGTCATTTCTTGGAGTAAAAGAGTCTCTAGGCTTCTTGAAGTACATTCAAAGCTCTTCTTTGGATGTTGGCTGCCTTTTGATTTGAATTGAATTGATATACCTTTATTAGTCCCACAAGGGGAAATTTCATAAGGCTGCCGACCTATTGCACGCAATGGCGGCGCCATCTTACCCTCCGACCATACATACATTGCACAAAACATCACATGGGGAAGACAGGTCAGAGAGGTATAACAATGGAAAATGCACCACATGAGGAAAGATAAGGAGAAAAAAATAACTCCCCCCAGACTGAGCTCCAACAGGGAGATCAGTTTGAGAACAGAAAAAAACACCTTTGCACATAGCACATGAAAAAACTCTGAATACACCAAAGAAACACATGACAAGCAACAGGGGTGGGTAAAGGGTGAGAGACAGTTGAATTAGACAGTACATCCGGGCCTGCGTGCGCTGGTCTCCTTGATCCACCGTCAGCATCGGAAGGGAATAAGCGTCGAAGGCGTTTGGAAAGGGAGGGGGGATGATTGTGTGCATATCAGTGTATATGTATGTGTGTGCGTGTCCAGAGTTCAGCTGAGACAGTGTCCTTCGCCCTGCTAGGCTAAGTAAACAGTCTTCCAGCCAACCCAGGTGGCCTTGCATGGAATGGGAAGGAACAGACTAAACACAGTCGTTACCAGGGTGTTGTTGTTCAGCTCCGGCCTTGAGACCGGGGTATCCGCATGAAGTGATGGTGGTTTTTACTTTAGTGCGAACAGCTATGAATTTCAAAGCAGTTCTACAGTCCAACACTGGTCTCTCAATCTCCCGTTGGAGAGCCACGAGCTTCGCCATACTTGCATTCTGTGATGCTGTCATTTCTTGTGCTCAAGGAGCCAATTCTGAGAACTCACGGCAGTGTGTCTCCCCGAGATGTCATCCAATTTGCGCCCAGAGATGTTATTCCGAGCTAGCCCTTCCGAGATGTATCCAGTCTGCAGTCAGAGATCTTATTCTGAGTATTCACAGCAGCCGTAGCCTCTCCAAGATCTTATTCATGCTGCACTCAATGAGCCCATTTTGAGAAACTCACGCCTCTCCCATCGTTCCAATCCCAGCAGGCAGCCTTGTGGGGGTTTGAACAGCCGGTTCCGCTTTCTTAATTCTTCAATAAGTCAGGGCCAAGCCAGCTCCGATCCGCCAGAACCCTGTTACCATGTTTCCGAATAGGTAGATATCTTCAGCACTCAGGCTCACCCAAGCCCAAACTTCTTGTTGAGAAAGGGGTGTCAATTGCATTTAGGGACCAGTTGATCCAATCCATAATTCCTCTTTTAGGTTTTAGAGAACAGACTGTGAGAGAATGTTCCAGGGAAAAGTAACACAAAAAACACGAGACTAGACAAGGATATAAGAGGCTAAGCAGGGAAGCTAAGGGAGAGGAGGAGGAGGAGAGGAGAAAAGTGCGACCGCCTTCGTCTAGCTCTCTGTTAAGATGATCCCACACTGCTTCAATAATGTTGAGTTCCAGGCTCTGGGGAGGCCAATTCCCAATAACTGATAATCATCTGTTGAGTTTTTTCTATCCAGGTATGCCTTTGCTGTATTGCCAATGTGTTTGGGATCATTGTAATGCTAAATAATGAAGCCATTGCCAATGTCCAGATGGCATTGCATGGTGGATCAATATCTGACGGCGCTTTCCCTTTCTGTGCTTTGAAAGATCCCCAACACTACTGTCTGAAATCCAGTCCCAAACCATTAGAAGTGATGGATCAAAAATATTTTTTCATGTCTGTCAAACTGTTTTATGTTTGGCATTTTTCACACATTCACATTCAGCCAAAGAAATGGGAACGTGCCTATATATACAATTGCCGATTTATTTATTTTTTTGCTAAATTGACGTTATGTGTAGATATATCACTTTATTCTTGAATGATTCATAGGTCAGAGTTAAGTGGTTCATCAAGTTAACAAAAATAAATTTATAAAATTCCTCTAAAAACAAGCAGATTCAAGACTCATGCTTTGCATCCCCCCCACACACACACACACACACAAATCTCAAACTTTAGCTCCACAACTAAGTAGAAAATATGTGAAAGGCATAGTGAGACACAAACATAAGCAATATTGCGCAGCTACCTTGTATTCAATGCACCATTTTGAGAAGTCTGCCACTCAAACGAGAAATTCTGAACTTAAAGAGCTGCACGTCCTGCACCCTGTAATTTCAAAGTCTCCAAAGGCAACATGACAGGCCACTCATTCACACTGGTTCTGTTCGGTCTTTCGAATTTTTAATCTAACATGAGGAAATTGATTTGCTATGAATAAGGAGCCAACAACAGCAAACAGCTAAGTAAATACACGCCAGGCAAACCTGATCAAGTCAGAGGCTGCCAATCATTACACCGAAGAACATGTGCCATGTGTTCATGAATGCAGCATGCAGCCACAGATTACATTTTGCCCTCTGCGACCTGGTAACCATGGCAACAACACATGCATGGTCATCGTAGCAGAGTAAAAGTCACCCTCCTGACTCCTCCTGGATGAAATACAGTGAGGGGCCAATAATGGATGCGTGCAACAAACTACAGATGCATAAAAACAAGGTTCTGCTGCTGCTGTGCTCTGCTCTTGTGACTGACAGTGTGTAATGAATTGCCATAATCCCTCAGACTGCATGTCACTACATAACTCTATCCTCCCACTCTGGGTTTTTAACTTATAGCTCACTCAGCCTACTTTGTGTGCTAATCGCACTGCCATGCTTTCTTTCACATTTTCATTTGCATAATGACAATGACAGGAGGAATGTGTGCTTGTGTGTGCGAATGTGTTTGGGTAATCTAAAGTGTCCCTCTGCTGCATCTGTTAGGACTGTTATACAGTTTTTCTTGGGTATTCTCATTCAGCGTCATGAGACTAATTCTGCCATTAAGCTGGAGATCCTACAAATGACTCGCTATTTATTACCGCATCATCTACTAATTTAAAAGGCAATATTTAATAGTCATACACCAAAAACAATGAGATCATCCAGGCACTCAACTACAGGAGCCCTGTGCTCACATTAAAGTGATAAGATCCATCTGCCAGACAATATATCAGAACAAGATTTAAATTAAATGACCAAAAAGGTGTCATGGTCCTGGCAAGCCCCACTCTTCTTTCTCTTTCACTCTTCCTCTAGATTCGCCTTTTCTCTCATTTAGTGTTCGGAGCAGGTTTTCTGGTTCTCAGCTCCATCTCTGGGCAGGGCGGTGCCGGCCCCTCTGACCCAGCTGGCACACAAATCCTTACTCTTCTCATTACTCCTTAGTTCAATGGATTTAAGGCCATGCTAATTTATCATCTTTTGCCAGATTATTGTTGCCTCTATGGTGGTAAATTGGCCTCACAAGGTGTATGCCTGTTTCTGAAATCTTACCTGTTCCTGACAAAACTCTCTTGGGCCTCTCTTAGTTTATGTCCCTGCTTGTGCTTAGATGGATCCCTCAGAGGAATCGATTTACTTTCAGCTAAATCGCCTGTGATCTTCTCAAGCTGGTCTCAGTAAGCCATTCATCATTTTTACCTGTAGTTACCTGCCTACCCACTTCCCACCTTTTCGTCCTCTGAATTTATCCTGGCAGTTCTCCTCCACCTTCAGCCTAAGGAAAAGATTTAAGCGGCCTCCCTGGAGAATAGCTGCCCAGTGCCAGAAAAAGCCTTGCCTGACTTCAATCTGTCAGCCTCTGAGTCCAGATTCCTGAGGTCCTTTCAAATGAAGTCTTTTTAAACTAGTCACTGGTCTCTTGGGTCGTGCTTTAGAGTCCTTCTGTTTTGATATTAGACAAACGGGTAAAAAGAAAGACGTTTCCACCTGTTCAGTGTCTTCTTTTAAACCATCTATTTTTTATAGCTATAGACTTTACCTGATCTCACACAATCTGCTGACTGCTAGTACTTTAATGAAAACAATGACTTGCTTTACTGAAATACTTGAAGAAGCTATTAGAAATACAGAAAAAAACATTGGTTAAAGCAATGTAAAAAGGGCTTATTAAAAATGTATGCAGTTTGATTCAGATCCACTTTCATAAAGTCATTAGATAAAGTCAGTACAAAGTTATTAGTATAGTTGTTTTCAAAATGGACATGATTTGTTATTTCCACATTTTCCCCATTTAAAAGCAGCCCTTCAAAAAATACTAGTAGCATCACTTTGTGTTTTAAAAGTTTCTGATGAAACTAAGGTGTCTTCTAGTTTACTCTTTCACACATGGGCAAACACACACAATGCTGCCAGCTTGGGCATTTCAGCAGGGAAGTGCACAATATAGAATAAAAAGTGTATTGGCTCTTGTCTTCAAAGATGGAAACTGTCAATCACTGATCATGACACCATATATAGTGGCATGTGCATTAAGCATCAAACACGAGGAAGCTGTCAAGGTTTAACTGTGTGGGAGGCAGGCCAAATTACAGGACTTAGAGACAAGGGATTGCCTAAAACAGGCAGTTTTATTGTTGTTACTACTCAATTTTACACAAATTCAGACAAAGAAGGAAACTAGGTGCAAAGAACAAAGGAACAAATAACTAGGAAGAAACTAGGAGGAACTAGGAGATGAGGAGATTGGAGACATCTGGTGAACACAGCTGAACAGAATCTAACTAATGAGACAGGGGAAACCAAAAAAAAGGACAAGAGGCTATCATAATAATGAGGAAATCACTAACAGTGAAACCAGGACTAAAATATACAAACTTGAGACAAACACAGAAGATAAGAAATAAAGAGAAAAGAGTGGAAAGACAGACTAGGAAGACCAAAAGGGGAATAATCAGCACCTATCAAGTAACAAACAGCACAGAAAACAGAATCATCATAAGCCCAGGAATGTAAATATAACCTTATGACCAGATGACTAAATAATACAGAATATAGGATCCAAAAAATACAAAACCAGAAAACCCAAATTTCCCAGGAATTCAAAACCCTCATCTAAAACCACGACAGAAGCAGTGCATTCCCGTCTTTCCAAAAACATGGACACGGACAGATATACCTCATTGTTATTACAAAGACATCAGGGCAAAGTGTCCTGAAGAATTAGCTGACTCAAGAGCCTGGTGAGATATTTGTAAAGCAGGCTTCATTCATTCATCCAACAATGTCACTTATCCAATTCAGGATATCTGGAGCCTATCAGAGCTGTGGACAAATTGCTAGTCTATCACAAAGCAAACACGGAGAGCTAAACAACCAATCACGCTCACATTCACACACATGCAAAATATAGTTTCACAAAACTGACCAAACTGTGAGAGGAAGCCAGAGTACCTGGAGAAAACCTCCACAGGAACATGCAAACTCCTTGCCCTGTGTGGAAGCATCTGCATTCACTGTGTTTCTCCACTTATTCTGCATTCTTCTTATTTGTAAGTACAGCAGATCAAAGGTCACAAAGAGGACAGCAGGGATTCACATAATTCTTGCTTTTAGTGAGTTAAGTTCATGCTCATTTTCCATTTTCAGAATTTTATGAGATGTCGTTTTCTGAAAGCCTCAAACCTGCACCACTGCTTACAGGCTTGAGACAGTGATAAAGAAAATTGTATTCTTGAATTAAATCAAGGATTATATTCCATCCAGACAAGACGGATAATTAAATCTCTCCAAATTCAAGGGTCATTCGTGGTAACAAAGAAAAAAATCTTCTCAGGTTGAGTCGCCGTTCCCATGCATTTTATGTGTTTTGGTTTTGATAGATCCAAATAAAATATTGATGTGTGTTTACAGACATTTCTTAATATCACAGTTTTGTTCTTTTTTTTTTTAAATTTTCTGCTAGTGCCAAAGGGTTTCTTTCACACTGCAGAGGCGGTTGTGAGAACAGGGCATGCATGGGGAGAGGTTATGTAACAAAGAAAGCAAAGTGCTGCATGTTTTAGTGCTGCCTCAGCATTTTGTTTTTAAGATGTTTTTGCCCAGTATGTGTTGCAGTCCCAGACAGTGACAGCCCTGAGTGATATAATCCAAAATATAAACATTTAATTTTCTCTTAAAAATCCACTTTTTCCATTAGGGTTCTGGAAAACTGTTTCTTATCTCATCTGTTTCACACAGTTTAGGTAATTACAGGCTGCTGCATGCCACCAAATTACCCAAATCACTTCTCTTCTTAGCGCCTGACAAATTGCAGCATTGAGAAAGGTAGGAGGTTCTCATTTTCCTTCCTCTGCCTTAATTTGGGGTATTTTTGTGGCGCACAGATATTTGTGAGGCGAATGTTCAATACATGGCTGAATTATTGATAAATTTGATGAATTTTACAGTGGAAAGTTCAGAGTATTCCAGGTCAAAAAAATTCAAAATGCATGCCCATCATAGGAGAATATATGATGTCCAGCACCTAGACTATGAAATCACATGTAATATTGGAATGGAGTCTAAACTCTACATGAGATGAGTTGTGTGGAGTTGAGGCAAATCTTGAATGTAATTTAAAAACCTACCTAATTTTAACAGCATAATATCCTATCTTATTGCATATCCAATACAGCATTAATGGGATATTATGCACAAAAATATTGCAAACGATTGCCATTTAAGTGGCTTTTATGATCAATTTTGCTGTCGCCTATTGCGGACTCTGGATAGCCGACAGCAAGTGAATGAAAATTAAAATAATAACCTAATAAACCAGAGAGCCAGGAGCCTTGTTGCTCCTTTGCAGTATTGCACTTCATTATTGTTCAGCCTCAACATTGTGCCCTGGTTCAGCTAATGCAACTTGTGAAGCTATCAGTGTCTCTGAAAAGAAGTGCTTGAAATTATAGTTCAAAACTCTTCACTGGAAAATATCTTCTTGGCAACTGGAGAGCCGGCGTCATTAGTTCCAGCATTCGGGTCTCACGGGTGGAAAAGTTCTTCTCCAGCACCTCAGCAAACGGCATTTGAGGTACCAGGTTCATCTGGCTGTGAAAAACCTGCTGCTGGATCTGGTTAGCGGCTCCTTGACAGCTCTATGCACACTTGAAAAGAATGAATAACCCTCAGTAGCGTGAAGGGATTGTGTAAGCAAGCTGTCTACTGTGGCAAACGGTGCTTGTGCAGTTATTTTTATATCGTTCTCTGAACTGCAGAAGTTTGAGAAAGTTGCTGGAATAGGAAGATACTTTAGTACAAACATGAAAGACATATTATTTCTGGAGCACGTTGATGCTCTGAACAGATGGTCATTACTAACAAGTTAATTTCCATTTACTGAATAAAAATGTTGCCCTTCCTAAGCAACCTTTTCAATACGAAACCTTTCGTGTTACAGCAGTTCAACTGAAAGCTTGATTTTTTTTAAAAAAAACGTCAGCGCCATGCCATTCTTCTTCGACTTCCATGTGTTAAAGTGAGGAAATACCTTCTGAAAAGCGTACAACAGATGCTTTGTGGAGAGTTCTTCCACCACAATTTGCTATTCCTGGTATGTATGTCTGCAATTTGGACGATGGTTAGTTGCCCAGCAACACAAGCTGCAGTTATTGTGATCCTTTTAACGTGATGCTGGCACACAGGCACTGAAGATGCAAATACAGGTCAGTGAGTCAAGGTCCCCTTCCCGTCTCCTCTAAATTGCGCATCAATTAGGAACGCATATGAGGGAATCATATACTAGAAGTCAAGCATGTTCTCTGTTCACTGTTACATAACTTAAAACGAGGGAGAAAGAACATGTTGTAAAACTTCAGCATCACTTTTTTAAGCAAGAGTTCAGATTTCTTGCCAAATTCAGAATCATTGTTTGTTTTTTGTTTTTTAACAGTTTCGCTGCCAAAGCAGAGCCTCATATATGCACAATATTTTACACCAAACATGCCCACAGGACTAAATGGGTGAAAAGCTGAATTATTTATGAAGGTTTAGCAGCAGATTTATTTTTTGATTGATCATTTTTACTGTAGAAGTCAACAGACTCTCTGCAATATACCATCTGGCATTCAGTTACACAAGAAAAATTAATGTGAGATGATGTGTGCAGGGAGCCCCACAGGACCCACAGGACTGCATTTGATTTCAAGAACATAAAAGAACAATAAGCTTTGTGGAGAAAAACACAGACAGGGATATTTCTGTGTCAACATCAGCATTTGTCTTGAAAGGCTTTGGCCTTTAGCATCTTGCCTCATTATTTCAGTGATGTTTAAGTAAATGTGGGAGCTAGAAACTGAAAATATTGCAAGCAATACTTTAAAACATCAACCTGCTAATAACTGTCTATTTGTGAACTGTTTTTGGTCAGCGTTCATGTCAATAACATGGTTTCCACTTTGCTTTCATAGCAAGCTGTGATGGAAAAATACATCTAATTTCCTGAAACTGCTGCTAATGATCATCTTTTCATCAGGCGAAAAATAATAAAGAAAAGAAAGTATGCATCAGACTTTATTGCTATTATGAGCAGCAAGCTGATGTAATTTGGCAAGATAGGAGGTGCCTCTGTGGCGAAGGCAGACAAGTTAATTCTTGATTAGCGTCACATACAGAGTGTTGCAGGTAAACAGGACACCTTGTATTAACATCTAGCTGGCCGATATCTATTTTCTGACAGTTTCATTTCCACACAGGTGGCACCTGCTTTCTGGCGAGCATGACAAGATAGCAGAAGCACCTGGACGCGAACTACAAATATATCAGAGTCATTTCCCCTTTTTAGTATTTTCCGTGTGTGCGTGCGTGAGTGACAAAGTAAGCAATATCTGTGTTGTCCTACATGGCAGGGAGCATGTGATCTAACACCCCCACTACTCATCGACTGGCGTGCAGCGCAGCGAGTGTTTGAAGAGAGCAGCAATAAAAATGTCTTTGCAGCAGCACAAGTTGAGAATGTAAAGCACGTTTTTAAACGAGAGGCGCTGAAAGCACCAGATAAAAAGCCAAAGTGAATATTTCAGCATAAAGGATTATCTTTTTTCTCTCTCACAAAAACCGTTAAGAATAAAGGCCTAATCGCAGGTTCGAAAGGCTTCAGATGGCGCAAATGAATTCACATGCACACAAAAAGCTGCCTTCCAAGTATAGTATTTGCCACTGAGATGAATGTTATCCAACTGATAATGAGCTGTTGGGCTGCAGCGAGTTGAAGTCTCCAAAAGGGAAAATGGGTAACCACAAAGTCAATGTGATAGGAAGCGAGGGAGGACTCCTGTGGGGGTTTTTTTTTTCTTATCAAAGCAACGCCACATAATCATATCCTTGGGCAACAGCTTATTATACAAGGTGCAAACCCCAGTGCTTCAGCAGACGCACACACTCACACACATTCAAACATAACCGTGAAGAGCTTTTTGTTTTCAGCTGAATTTCTGTATTAGTATCTACAAAAGCATCCCGTTTGTTAGAAGTAGGAATCAGGGGATCTTTTGTGGTTTGGTGATGTTGTTGCTCAGTAGTCGTGTTTGCAGGGAAGGACACAGTGGGAGTTAAATGCGAGAGCTCAGTTCACTTGTATGGATTACCTTCTTCAGCTCTCAGACGTTTATTGATCGGTCCATCTTTGTCTGACTGCTGCGTGTCACTCTCCTGTGAAGAGAGAGGGAAGTGCACAAGGAACAAGGAAGGGGCAGATTCCCCCATGTGCACACGTGTTTGTGCACATGTATTTAACCACATATAGATACAGAAAGAAAGTGGGCACAGAGAGGGAGGGGGAGCAATAGAATCTAGAGACAATTATTAAAACCGTCACTTCTCCAAAGACACCCGCTTAATTAATCAATCAATCAATCAAATGCCAACAGTAAAATCCAAAGCAACGGAGAAAGATATCAGATATCACACACACACACACGCACACACACACACACACGCACACACATATATATATATATATGTATATAAAAAAATTTTTTTTTTTAAATTTATATATATATATGTATGTAATAGAGCTCCTAATTTCACCACACAGATTGTTATCTAAAAAGCTCTTCACCCCTGTGTTATTTGTCCTGCTGCTGCTCCGTGTGTGAGACACAGGTATTACTCAATGTTGTGGGGACCTAAAGTTTTATTGAGACTAAAAGGTAGCACCACAATGTGAGTCATTACATTGTAAAGCGAACGAATGTTTTAATATTTTGGGTAAGGGTTAGTATTGGGCGAGTAGTGAATCTGAAAAAGGTTAGAATACACCTTAGAAAACAAACATAGGAAGCTGTAATACAGACTAAAGTCGTGCATCTAAGTGCTTGAAAACCTCCCCGCCAAATAGGTCTTCTCTCCCCGAGGAGAAGTTCCCCTTTTTTCGTGACAGAATGCTCCACCAATCCCATAATAATCTTGGATCCTGCAGAAGGAAGAAAAGGCTGACAAGAGAGTCACAGTTAAGTCGAGGACACACCTACGCGGTCTATTATCTATGAGTAATATTGTGAAGGTACCCTTTGTGATATTTCTCTGGAAAAAAGAACATCTAATTCTGCGATGTGCAGTTGTTATGTATGTTTGGCACATCCCATTCTGAACAAGCAGCGTTCAATAGCTTACACAACTTCAGCCCCACCACCTGCAGCTCCCTGTGAGCACCTGTCATTGTCCTCGTTGGTTTTCTTGTGCTTCTTTGTGTTTCTTGTTTGTTTCAATCATTTATTTATGAGTTATTTATGATATTTATGAGTTTATTTTTGTTTTTTCCCTATTTTTCAATGGATGTTGGCGTCCCTGTGTATCTAATTGTGGTTTTCACTTCCTGCCTTTGCCCCCCAACATCACCGATGCTTCATTTTCTTTCATTTGCATATCTCGCCTCTCTGTCTTTGTTGTATTATAAATGCATTTCCCCAGTGTTCTTTGTAGCCCTTTAGTTTTTTTGTATCAGTGCTTCTTGATCCTATCCTGACAGTTTCACATGGGATTTCTGTTACCAGTAACTTCATTTAAATATCTGTTGTGTTAGTGTACCCAGCCTGACGCCAGTGTCTGCGACTAGGTCCACTTTTTGTCCAAAAAGGAGAAGTGGCTGACAGAGATACAGCCTAATAACTGCCATCTGCATCTCATTAAATATAATATGGCTTTTCCAGCTTTTTATTATTATTACACACCATCTCAGTAAAGACACCAAACAGAGCATCAGAATGGAGAAGAACAGGGATTTAAGTGACTTTGAACATGACATGGTAGTTGCATGACAGGCTGATTTGAGTATTTCAGTGACTGCTGATCTACTGGGATTTTCCCCACACATTCATCTACAGAGAATGGGCCAAAAAAGAGAAAATCTCCAGTGAGGGTAGTACTCTGAGTGAAAGTGCCTTGTTGGTGCCAGAGGTTGGGGGAGAATGGCAAGATTGCTTCAAGCTGATGTGAGGGTAACTGTAACTTGATGGGACAATGGGACAAGCTTGGAGTGATGACTCAATTTCTGAAATATCTGCTATAATGGTAGGGTCAGAATTTGGTGCAAATAACATGAAAACATACATTCTATACTTCTTTGTATCACCAGTTCAGACTGGTGGTGGTGTAATGGTGTGGATAATATTTTCTTGGCACACTTCAGTTCCTTTTGTCCCACGCGAGCATTGTTTAAACACCATAGACTACCTGAATATTGTTGCTGACCACCATGTACCCATCTTCTGATGGCTGATTTTAGCAGGATAACTAAGTAAAACTAAGCTAAGCAAAGTCTCAATTTATTATGAACAATTTTCATATTTTTATTAAATAGAGTTATTGCAGGTTGGGGCATAAATACGTTCAAGACTGTAGTAAATTAATCATGCCCTGTGTGAATAATGTGATGGGCATTAGAAGGCATGATGAATAAAGTGTCAAATCCAAGATTTTCAGAGTTGGCTTTGTATATGGAAGAAGATGTAACAAGGCAGGTATTGTCACACCTGTTGATTTTATATGCAGCGCTCATGATCACAGATGCAAGCTTAGTCAGCGATGCCCTTGTCTGCCACCACATTAATCTGAATTAACTCCCTCTTGCTGAGGTGTACAGGTGTGACAGAGCAGTGTGGAAAAGATCACACTGAGGGAGGGGGGGGACTATAAGATAACAGGAAGGATATGTGAGGGTGAAAAATCTAACGTATGAAGGGATTATCTGACATCCATAACTTTTCCATTACAATGTTTTTTTCATTAAATATTTTAAGGTTTAAACATTTGTGAATAAAATATGAGTTCATGAGTGTTGTGGAAATTTTGACACAAGCAGGTTGTCGTTATTTTGCCCTTTCAAAGGGGGTCAAACAATACAGAGTACAGCAGCAGTCTGCATGTTTCCTGATCCTCCAGTCCTCCTCTCCTCCCCTGTGTCTTTCTGTGTTCGTGCTAATCACACCTTCTGTTACAGCTGTGCCTCCTTCTTTGCTTCCCGCTACAGCACACCTGTGATAATTAACTCACCGGTTGACAATTCTGTGATCAGCTGTTGCTACTACTTAAGGAGAAGGAAGCCCATCAGCTAATGCTGGATTGTTAAGCTGGAAACAGTCAGTGTTGCTGGCGCTTCTTACTAGATGCTTTGTGGTATTTTGCTCGCGTTTCTTACCTGTTTTTTTTCTTGTCTGCACAGGACTCCTGCTTCTCCATCTGACGCGACTTACTGAGAGACAGAGAGAATATTTTCCTGTGGGAATCAACTCTGTGGGTTTACCTGTGGGAGCCAAGAAATCCTCTGACTACTATTGCTTGCCTTTGCATTACTGTTGAACAGCCACTGTAAATAACCACACTGAACTTATCATCCTGAGTCCGCATCGTGTCCTGCAGAACTCCCGAGTTATGATAGCATGGCATTTGACATAGAAGAAAATCAAGCATAGAACCATTGGACAGAGCTGGGGTGATGAGACACCGTTTAACACAATCATTACAATAAAGAGACAACAGACACAAAAAACTGGTACAGGACATAAAAAACAAAGACGACTGGTATAGGCCTGATTACTAATACTTCTCAAGATGTATGAGAAAAGGAAACCCAAAGGAACCAAGAAGTAAACAAAACAATAAAGAAGAAAACACAAACAGAAACACAGAGAGACTTTTATTGCTACAATTACTACTATTAATAATAGTAATAGTAAGAATAAGAATAATAGACAATTACCAAACAACATTACAAAAGTCAACCTGAGTATTAGAATCATAAGGGAAACAGGAATTAAAAACTTTAAGTAGTAGAACAATAGAAAAAAAATCTAATATACAAATATATTAACTAAAGATTTCTAATTCAAAAACCAGTCCCAGAGATCATACTGAATATAAGTGAGGTCTGTGGCATTGATGATCGGGTAGTTTGTCCTATGTGGGATAGGGATGTGCGGATCGATACTGAAATATCGATTCCTCCGATACCAGTCATTTATGTTCTAGAATCGATTCTCACATTAAAATATCGATATTTTAGTAATTTAGGGTAAATTTGTAGTTTATCATTAACAGGAACACAGTGGAAAGAAACTATATCATTCGGATTGTCTACATTGGAAGGAACTACTTCCTCTTCCGCCTTTCATAGTCATGTGCTAAATACGGCTGTATAAATGTGTCGCAGCCCCTTGGCGTGCGCACTCACAACAATGACTGAGCGTAATTGGAGTCATGTGCGGACGTATTTTACATCCACAAACAGCCGAGACGTGGTTTGCAATACATGTGGCAAGAAAGTGAGGTGTTGTGGCAATACCACAAATTTGTCAAACACCTCAGAGTAAATCATATCAGAGAATATGATGAGCGTATATTGAGGCGAACTGAAGAGGAGGAGTGGACATGGACAGGTGCTGCTAGGGCGAGACAGAGGTCTCTCACGGAGTCCTTTAGTGCTGCAGGCAGGCAAGGTGTTTGAATAGCGCACAACTTCAGGTTTTTTATTTCTATATGATGAACTCTGCATTATTAAGTGATAAGAACAAGTAATCTGATGTCCTGTAATCATTATGATGCTATAATTTGAGATACAATAAAAGATACAATAAATAAAATACGTTTTTGTACAAAGTATCGGTATCGGATCAGTATCGTTGATACCACCCTGAATTTTACTTGGTATCGGATCGGAAAGGAAATCAGTGGTATCGCACATCACTAGTGTGGGAGAGATGACTTAGTGTTTTTTAACAGCAGTAATGATCAGACTGTGTTACTCTTGCACCAAACTATCTTCAAAATATTCTCTTCAAACGTACAAAAAGATGATAGATTTGCTTTTTGCTTGCCAGCAGCCTGAGACATTATTTTAGACTTAGTCATTCTAACAGTGACCTTTGAGAAATACTGTGATTGAAATAACATCAGCATTGATCCAAATCCAACAGTTTCTTAAAACAATTAAGCCATTACAGCAGGTCAGGCATGGACATTATTTTTTTCTGCAGAAATGATTGTCAGAAGGTTATCAGGAAGTAGAGCAACCCTCATTTATTTGAAATGCAAGGGAAATATTGTTATTTAACTTACCTTATTCATTTAATTGACATTTTATTACACTGAAATGCTGCTCTAAACTGCATTGTGTGTTATAAATTATGTTCTTTGTGACTTTGGTCCCCTGTGTAACAAGCTTCTCCCATGTATTTTTTGGAATATCCACCACCTTTCTCATGATGATCATTATCCCATGATTTTCATGGAGCTCCTGGCCATGGGTGATTGATGGTCACCTTATTACAAAGGTTCATGCTGATGATCTTGTAGCCCATGCCAGCACTGTGCAGGTCTACAGTCTTGTCCTGAATGTCCTTTGACAACTCTTTTATCTTGCTCTCAGTGGTGGAGATGTTGGAATAGGACAAAGTGATACTGTGGACATGATAAATTTAAGTTACTTCAATTACGTTTAATTCAATTTGATTTATATAATGCCAAATCACAACAACAGTTTCCTCTAGGTGCTTTATATACTATGTATAAGATAAAGACCCTACAATAATACAGAGAAAACCAAACAATTAAACAACCCCCCTGAGGAAGGACTTTGGTGACAGTGGGAAGGAAAAACTCCCTTTTAACAAGAGGGTCTGCTTTTCAGGAGTATCTGTAATTGATTAATCGATTGTTGATTCTTGGTTTTTGTTTGATATCCTGTCTCTCTACAATACAATTAAACCACAATGAAAATTAGAGACTTTATTTCTTTGTAAGTGTATAAATATACAAATTCAGTAGGGGGTCAAATAAGTATTTCTCCTAATATTGGCGTATTATGTGCATGCATCTGTGTGCACCTGCAGGTGTTTTGAGTGAGCAGGCGCTTTTGGACAAGTTCATTTCGCTCAGTTGTTCATGGTGATTGATTTTTGCAGGGCTCAGTTGACTGAGCAGGAAATGAAAGACTCCAGTCGACGGATAATGCAGCCTTTTTCCTTTTGAGCTTAATTATCCATCAAGAACCAGTGACTAGAACAACTCGACCCTACAATGAACATGAAGCACAGGGTTAATTAGACAGACGCTTGAGAGCAACATCAGTTATAAAGATTGTTTCCACACAAATGCTAACCGTGTGTCAAACTATGCATTATTGGCTATCCCCTGAACACAGTGAGAGTAACTGATACAAAAACAATGTGCAAAAAGGCTGCAATTAACTGGACTTCACTGAATCCCAGAGAGCAAGGCTGTTAAAGCATTGTCCCATGCAAGATGTATAATTCTCCTTTTTATAAGTTGTTTCAAACAGACTTTCTAAAATGTGTGCTGTCTTCATAGTAATTCTTTTTTAATGACTTTTTTTTTCAATAGATTCAGTTTACTTTCAGAACTTGTTTGTGTTGGGCTTTTCATTAAACCTACCTAACAGAAACATCAGTATTTTATTAATACAAAGTGACAATTTCTGTGGATACTGACATTGTTGTATATATTTTGTAAAATAATGAAGATCAGACAATTGAAGATCGATCTAAATCTGATCTTTCTTGTTTTTTAATTCAAAAGGCTTGTGCTCCTAAAAACTGCTGATAGCTCTCTGCAGGATTTAGAAACTGCAACCTTATTAGAAAAGATTCAGGTGTGTATTCAGCAGGATTGGGGGCAGAGATGCAATTCATTTGTTCAGCACTAAACCCTCTGAGCTTTTACAATGCAAGTTTGCAGTGAAGACTATATTATACAGATTTAATCACATGAAAGTATAAGCATTTCTGCTTGCTGATGTTGCTAATTATGTTTCCAGAGCTTTTTTTTTAACATTACTGCAGTCACATTTTTGACCAAGGCAATATTTCTGCATGTCCTTGCATCTCTAAGCATGTGGGAATAACAGCGAGAGTTGAAGCATTTAGAAACAGATCCTCAACCATCTGTTCCTAAGATACACTTTTTGCATCTCTACCAAATATGAAAAATATGCCCTCAATAATACACCCCATAATGTTGATGCACAGTACACTCAAATTACCAGATGCAAAACATGCTATCGGGTTCATTATAATATAGGTAATAGAAATACAATGTGCAAAAAATACATTTGAAATGTAAATCTTTAAACCTTTGTGATTAAATTTTAATCAACAGAAATTTTATGTAAGCAACTATTACGTAAGAACCTTTTGTAACGGGTCATGGGTGAACTCTCAAGTGGCTTACTACAACAGCATCATTTCGCTGCACTATTAGGAGAAATTACTCTGGTAATATGGCCCATTAGTGCAACAATGTCACCCATAATAGGATTACTATCCTGATTGCTGTCTGTAACAAAAGCCATATGTTCCAGTTACAGGTGCTGTCCAGCTTGAGCGAAACAGTCTGCAAATTACGATGAATTAGGAATCATGTGCTCATATTTCATGGGGGGACTCATAATGAGATGAAAAAAAAACCTCTTCGTGTCCAGAAATATCTTAACAGCTCTACTTCAAATTCCCAAATGATCCTCCTGACTAAATACCATTACTGCAAAGTTTAAAACTTAGGCAACACTCGTAGTAAACACTCACAGAGATTTTATTAGGTATACCTTGCTTGTACCGGGCTGGTCCCCCTTTTGCATTCTTTAATTCAACAAAGTGCTGAAAACCTCAGAGATTTTGCTACTATAGATACTGATACGAAACTATCCCCCGCACTTCCATCGATCGTGAGCTGTTGCTGCAAGGCAGAATGGATCTCTGCTTTTATGTTGTTCATGGCAAATTCTGAGCATTATCAGAATGTCGCGACAGAAATCAACATTTATTGGACCAGGCGATATTTTTTCAATCTTCTGTTACTCATTTTTGATTAGCCTGTGTGAATTGCAGAAACAGTTTCCTGTTCTTACCTAACAGGAGTGGCATTCATGGTCTTCTGCTTCTGTAGCCAATCTGCTTCGAGGTGGGACATAGTTTGCTTTCAGAAATGTTCGTCTACCTTTTCTATAATGAGAGATTTTTCTAGTAACTGTTGCCTTTCTATCAGTTTGAAGCAGTCTGCCCATTCTCCTCTGACCTCTGGCATCAACAAGGCACAGAAAACTGATGCTCACTGGATATTTTCTCATTTTTGGGCTGTCCTCTGTAAACCCTAGAGATTGTTGTGTGGGAAAATCCCAGCACATCCTGAAATACTCAGACAAACTCATTTGGCATCAATAACCATCCCACGTTCAAGTCACTTAAATCACCTTTCTTCTCCATTCTGATGCCGAGTTTGAACTTGACCAAGTCTACATGCGATTGGCTCATTTGTATTAATGATAAGTTGAATGGTGTACCTAATAAAGTGTGTTAATGTCACATAAAGCTGAAGCACATCACTACATATGGTCTCTTACCTCATTCATTTAACTTGGACGTAACCTTAAATTTCTTCAGGTTTGCAAATAATCAGAATGGCAAAACCATGAAGAAACAAATGTTATGTTTCAGCAGCTTTATACACTAAGCAGTGGTGAGATGGTCAAAAAGGCTTGCTGCTTTTACACTTAGAGCAACAAAAATGATGACTATAGCCGAGGGTAAAACAGCTTTAAAGCAAAGTCAGAAAGATTTACAGCCACTCATAACCTACAGTGGTTTTGTAGTTTCTGTTGACAGAACATTACAGCATTAACTGCTCAAAGACTTTGCAGCGGGTGTTATAGCAGCAGAGCGAGCATTATATTATATGCATGTATTCCACTTGAGTGCAAATAAATTCTGCTCTGCTGCTTGTTGAACTGATGTCTGACTTGGCTGAGGACACAAGCTGAACCAAAAAATTCAGCCTCTGATACCAGCTCACAACAGCATGTTGACAACTAAGAAATAATTTGTACTGACTCATAGTCTCTCATTTATTATGGTTCAGACAATCAATGGCAGTTCTCTTTGGGTAAACTGGAGTTAATATTTGATGAGTAAATGCAATCCCTTGAGCCTTTCAGTACACATTGCTGATATGACTGCATGTGAGACACAAAAGCCGCAATGTAAGTCTCTCATATTTTATCCAGGAATGGGTTTTTCTTCTGTTCAATGATGAATGAATGAAGAAATTAATGAAAGTGTCACACATGTACAGTACCTCTGCGATTAATGCTCTGAAATGATTAATCGCAGATTACTTGGATCCTGACAGTGTGACCAGCATCCATCATAAACAATGAAACCACGACTTACCTAGAAGTCGTGTCCTGGAGGACCTAAAAAAAAAAACCTCCCAGATTCTCTGAGCATGTGAGTGCAGATTGGATGCTTGAGTGAATTAAAGTAATTTAGAGAAGGAGAAATGAACAGATGGCCAGAAAAAGATTATAATGGAAAAGGAAAGGATGGAGCAAATGGTTGAAAATCTATGAAAGAACACGCGGTTATTAAGAGCAATCTAAAGCGTTTTTAAAGTGCGGTTACAGACTATATGTTTACAATTCTTTTCATTTAGCGTTTTCCCTTCTTTAAATGGAAATTTTGTCCTCTTTAACCTCAACTACTGTCCCAACAAAACATCAAAAAAATGCACAAAATAGAAAAAAAGTAGAAATCAATCATGTATGATATCATTATGACTTGTATAATTTATACTATGATTATGCATTGGTTAGAAAATGAAATAAACATTTAAAAAAAAGGAGAAAATCAAATATCTGTTAAAGGGATCACGTTTTTCTTTCAAAGACGCCTTCCTGATTAATGAATCAATCTAATGCCAGCAGTACATCAGTATCAAAGCATGAAAGAAAAACAGAACTACTCCAATTCAATTAGCTGCAGCTGATCATGCATGTAATCAATACTGTGGTCTCATCTGCACACACACAAACACACACACACACAAGGGCACGTAAAGGAGCTGATCAGCAACTGACCATCAAATTACTGAGAATCCTTGTCAGTGTTGGTTTTCATGTGGAGGTCACATCTGCATGCCAAGGTAAAGATAACAAGCAACACAGGGGACATAAAACTTACAGACAGTCTCACAAATTCAAATTAATTTAATTAAAGCCAGGCTTCAAAGCGTGGAGCTGCAACCTGGGCTCTGCTTCTGCCTAAGCTGGCTTTTTCCTGGAGGTGAGATGGCCCGTTGACTGGGATGTTGCCAGTTTAGTCCAGTAAGAAGACAGCTCTATTTATTTATTTATTTATTTATTTTTTATTATTATTATTATTATTATTATTATTATTATTATTATTATTATTATTTTACCACCAAAATGGTATTAAAAATGGCCTATTTTGGTAAAATTCATGCTTTTTAAGGTGAGTATTCTGTAGTATTCTATATGCTCTTCAGCTCACCATCTACCAAGACGTGGATGTCAGACAGGTCTGCTTTCTGGTTCTGAAGCTGAATTGTACATTTGGATGATGCTGGAAGGAAGAAAGTGGTGATCCTTTATAATATATGAACATATAGAGGGTTTTTTTTAATGGAGTGGAGGTTTTAAGGAATCCACATCTCCCTTAGGAGGAAGTTTCTCTCTCTCTCTCCATCTCTCTCTCTCTCTCTCAACAAGAGCGCACACGGTCACTGTGAGCGCAGCCGGAATGCGCCACAGCGCATCCAGCAGTGTCACAGTGATGAAGCGCGTCTACTGACCCTGACAGCCCAAACCTTCCCTCCGTAAAAGCACGAAATGCCTGCAAACACCTGGCTGGATTTCGCGGAGGCGGTCTGTTCTCCGTGTTCCTTTTACGCTCTGTCTCAGCGTTGCTTTTGCTAGGAACGCGACGTCCTGGATGCGTTATCTCCAGTGACGCTGATGTGAAGCGCAGTTCGCTGAAGCCATGTGAAGAGCGGACATGTCTCTTGTCGGGAGCACCGGAGGCAAAACGCGAGTCCAGTAGAGGAACAGTGCTCGCACTTTATTGGAGAGCAAAAAAGATCCTTCCATGAGGAGACGAAGAGAGAAGAGATGGTAGAGAAGTAAGTACGCAGACAAGTTGGAAATATAAGCCTAGCAAATGACGATTAGCTGCTTTTATTCTTCGTGACTTATAACCTGTTATCAAGTTTGCACTTTAGAGAAGATGTTAAGGGGGGAAGCAACCGTTCAGTAGGTAATCGGTTCACTGATAATTGATTGAAGGTTAATACCAGGGATATTTGAACTATTCGTATTATTGTTTTGAACTTGATGACACTTTTACTTAATTATAGACAAGAAAGCGACATTTTTAATTAGGTAGACCCATTAAAAATGGACTAATATAATAAAAGTGCTTACCGCAGTTGCGTGTATGTGCAAATAACCATAAAACCTAAAACAGTCCTTTTGGTTTTCACTGGATTGTTTTTGAGCGAGTGATCCTCTCCATGAGTTGTTTACTATAAAATTATGTCCAGGACCTCTCGGGGTGGTTATGTAATTGCATCTACTGTAGCAAGCTGTTTAGGAAACGGGTTTGTGACAAAGAGTTATACATTTGTAATGAGCGTCCATTCAGTAGCTTTGCACATTTATACTATGGGACAGCAGCCATAAATAAATAAATACATGCATGCATGCATGCATACATACATACATGTATTTAAAAAATATATAAAGATATAGTATTTTAACTCATGGAGTGCAAAGGGTTGCAATCTTCTTTCTTCGTTCTTCTTCACATGTTTTGCATGCACATTGATTGATTGACAGATCGATTGAAGTGATATTTGGGAGTTTTATATCAGTCATACATGTATATTTATTGGACATAATTCGAAAGAGGATCGAGAGATAATGATGCCGGTTGTAAAATTAGGGCTGATGCATTGTGTTTTTTTTCCTTCAGTGTGAACACAATGTGAATGAAAAGTGTCCAACCTCATGCTGATCGCTGGGGTTGAGGTGGCGCTGTTTCTTAAGAGAAACATTATAAATGTAATTAGATAAACCAAGTAAAAAAAACATTATTACTTATAACAGCATAAAAAAAAAACTGCCATTCCTACTGGACTTCCATTTTTAAGATTTAATGATCAGCTTTTCTGCCAGGTTACTGACATTTTAAGAAGGTGGTGGCATTAAAATACTGCAACAGAAAGTCTAATATTAACGTTTCTGAAATATCTTTTTTCTTTTTTTAGCAGCCAAAAAACAAAAAATTCTTAGCTGTATGCCACAAAATTCAGAAATTGTCTGCACAGAGGTCATCTTAGGTGATTCCAGTGATTCAATATAAAATACAAAAAAAAAGAAAAAATGCTGTATATACAGTTTTTGTTCTGTTGTACATATATATAGTCAGTCCTCATGTATTTACACTGTGCATATAGTAACTAATTATCCATCCCTTATCTATTCCACTATGTATTACAGCTTTAATTGTTTTTGTCTGTCTCATTGTGTCTGTGTCATGCTGATGTCGTGTAGTCAGTATTGTCTGTTACATACAATGAGAGCAAAGAAAAAAACGGAGCCTAATTCCTTGTATGTTCTGATTCTTATTATTCACTAGATATAGATATTTGATGTTAATCAATCAGTCAATTTAAGATTGTTTTTCACAACTGTGCAGCTTCTCTGGTAAAGTCTAATCTTTCTCTTTCTTCAGTGTAACCTGTAATTTGAACCTTGTTGTAAACTTGTTCTGTTTCCAATCATGATGTCTCTTCATTGTAAACTTTAAAAGTGATCAGCTATCTCCTCGAGTGTGCTTGACTTGGTTACTTCTGCAGTTCACACCTTTTTGGCTCAGCCAGCCAGTGCATTCATTCTTTTTAAGAATTAACCAAATTGTTGATTCAACTGCTCCTTTGTTTTTTCAGTCTAATGATGTCCTCACTTGCACTGACATCTATTTGGGCATCATATTCAGAATTGCCTAATTTGTCATGAAACAACAAATTAACAGCCCTCACCTGCTCATGAAACTGCCTGTCATTTAATTGTCCAATTAATTTTGAGTATCTAGAAATGGAGATCGTGTATAATAACGTCTGATTCCTAAACAAAAAATGTGTAAAAGCCTTGAAACAAGGCTGAGCCAAGACTCTGTTTTATTTTAAATCCTTTGTTTGTGTGAAGAGGGAAAAAAAATGTAACTGTCGAAAACTTAAGGACCCCAACTGTATACATTGAGAGATAAAACATTACAATCCAACCCTGCTCTTTTCTTTAACACATTAGTCCAGATTTTCTTAAATATACATGTGAAAGAACCTTTTTCCACATCTGCTCCATGCTTGCCGGTCTTCTGGACCAGACAGGATCCTGGTAGTTGGTCAGAAACTTTCCATTTCCTTAAGGAAACGAACTCCTCCCTGTGCTTGAGGAATTTAGAGTAATGTAGGGGGAAGGATAATAAAATCCTGGGATGGTTATAAACCACTTCGTGACTGGAAGAGAAGGTGTTGAAATGCCTCATCGACCCATTACACATTTATAAAGTGTTCTTGAGACTATCTCGCTTGCCCTGACACAAGTTTCTCAGAGAAGTCACAAAGAAATGGTAACTGCCGCTCAGTGTTGTGTAGTATATATCAATTTTGAGTTCAAGACAAGTTAAAGGTTTTATGCCTTTTAGGATATATATTTGATCCACAATAGGCAGTTTAAACAGAGTATGGTTTGTGGTTGAGTTTGAAGTTGAAAGCAGCTCTTTGAAGTAAATTTATGAGTCAGAAATGCCTGTAAACCATTTAAACAACAATGTTTTGAAGTGTCAGGTATTTAAAAATATGAAACTGAAAATCATTTGTACTCATTTACATTTTAAAGACAGATAATTAACAAAAGCAGTTATAAAGAACAGTCTGCAATAGTGTTCAGGGACAGCCAGTCCTGGAACATTTTATGAGTTTAAAGGGTGGTAAGATTTCTAATTATCTCACAAACTTTTTCCTTTATGTGATGAAGAAGCAAACAGTAATTTAAACAGTTAGTTAAATGACAGAATCAATAACTGGCAATTATTTTGTTGACTAAACCATCTTTTTAGGCAGAAATATCACAGCTCCTTCGGTCCAAGCTTCTTCAGTGAGAGCTCCTTTTTTGTTTGACATATTTGTTAAAGGTTTATTATTACATTTAGCCCTGTTTAGTTGGAATGAATAAAACATATTATGATACTGCACTGTCTGGATGGTAACCATGAGAAATAGTTAGTCGCAACCCTATTATATTATATTATGCAAATCTCATATGGCGCATATTGTTTCCTGTTTATGTCTGTGATAAAAAATAGCACAACCAAGTCTAATCATAGGAAAGGTGAATGATGTGATAAATGAGGAAACATGTAAAGACACTGATCCACGTAAATCATTTGTGTCCTTGCAGTGGCTGCACCTGACCTTCTTGACCCAAAGGCTGCCGCCCACAACTCCAAGCCTCGCCTGTCGTTTTCAACCAAACCAGTGGTGCTGAACACCCCAGAGGACGAGTGCGACACTCGGACTACGGTCATGAGGTGGAAGACCGTATCAGCTATCTTTTTCCTGGTGGTGTTGTACCTCATCATTGGGGCAACAGTGTTCAGAGCCCTTGAACAGCCTCACGAGAGTTCCCAGAAACTGGCCATTCTTACTCAAAAGCTGGACTTCTTGGTTGCGCATGCATGTGTAAACTCCTCGGAGCTGGAAGAGCTGGTCCGGGTAGGTGGAAGCTTCAGTGCCATAATAATAATCCTAATTTATTCTGTTGTGCAGGTCTTCATGTGTAGCAAAAAACAAAATTTGTCTGCAGATTTTTAAAACTCAGGGAGAACACTGAGCACTGTGCAGTTTGTACCTGGCAGCTTAATGTTGTTTAAGCACCCCTGAAACCCTACCCTGCCTCTAACATTATGCCTTGCAGAAAAGTATAATAACTGTAAATAGTTTTTACCCCACAGCTGTAAAAGTCTGATGGAGTATTGTCGTCACCCTGCCGGGGAACGACCAGGGGGTGTCAACACCCAAGTTTGCAAATGTGATAGTTACAGCTAAGAATCTCAGAAGAGTTTGAATCTCTTGTTATCTCCATCACCATCTTTGTTCCAATGCAGGACTCTCTGACTGCCATGTGTCTCTGTCATAATGTCTTTGTTTTAAAGCTAAATAATACCATTCTTTAAAGATAAGCAAATTTGGGGTTCTTTTGTACCTTTTCTTATCCATGAAATGCATTTTTCAACAGTGATTTGTGAGGGTTTTAGAAGCCTTAGACAATTGATACAGGGTTACAAATCATGAAATGCATCTGTTTTGCTAAATGGAACTTTAAAACAAAGTTTCATTCTAGGGAATTCCATATCACAGCATATCTTTACTTACTTTTTATCTGCAGTTTCATTTGAAGCAACAGAATCGAACCATGCAGGGAACTTTTTATTTTCTTGAGCTCACCATATGCCAAGCACCGGAAAATTACTACTTGAGGCTGAGACTAGCGCGGGAGTACCTTAGAAGAGGCACGTTTAAATGTTTTTTTAGCTGTAAACTAAATGACATGGAACCCATCATTGCTGGAGGCTGATGCTAATTTTGACATTTCTATTAAAGCCATTACAAATTAGCATGGGATGAACAAAAGGGCTCAACAGGCCATCTACTGTTTAATCACCCCAAATCTTGAATGCTAGTGCTGATGTAAATCTAACCATTTTGAACTGCTCTGCAAAATAAAATATACAGAAAACGAATATAAACTATGAATTGCAGCAAAATAAAGCACAATACTGCCAAATTACCCATCTGGGTCCTCAGGTTTGTGTTATGTTTGCCCTTTGGGTATTCAATGTTTGCTGAAAAGAAAGTCAAAGATGTAACTACAAATCAAGCCATGAAGTCACAAGTTGAACTAGTAAATCTCACTAAATGAATCCAAACCGTCAACTTGTAACTGCACATCAGTCACTAAAAATAAAAATGCACTAAAAAAAGATATATTGACGGTGCAGCTGTTTAACTCGTGAAGTCACGACTGTTTCTCTATGGATTAGTTTATCTAGCAGGCAAACTTGTCAGGGTTGATTAAAAGCATTTCCTCTTGGGGAATCTTGTTGGAGCATTGCACTTGTGGATGATGATTACTTTTCTAATGTGCCAAAGCTGAAAGGTCTTAAATCTCAAGGGAAAAATGATTTTCTACCTTTTCTAAATTTGGCTGCTAGCTGCAATTTCTCATTAAGAGTCTGCCACTTGGAGCCAAGAAAAACACCTTCAACTATCAAAATGTGCAAGACCAACGTTATGTAGTAACATGAAAAATTAAAAAAGTAATATATCAAAAGCAATATATGTATTTTTTTTCACATAGTATGGTAGGATGCCCTAAAACATTGCAACAATGACCAAATGCAAACAAGTAATGAGCCAGCAAAGTAATGAAGGTCTACAGAGAACATAAAGCAAGTTTATTATACAATTTCCAATCTATGATTTCTTTTCATAGTATTCATTTTATTTATTTTTTGTCTGTTTGCTTTAACCAAATCATCGTGTCACAAGTCAAATTAAGCTACTGGCATAAACATACAGTTTAATGGCAAGGATGATTTCATTGTGAGTGGAGCAAACATTTTTAAAATAATAAAAAATTCTAAGCAAACACTTCAAGTGAAAAGCCCATCGTATACTATAGCCTGCAAACCAAAAGCTGTTTTAACGATTCTTTTTAGTTACTAAATTATAGAACAGCAGCGCTTGAATCATTGGTGCACGCTCTGATATGGATTTCACCTCGTACTGAAAAAACCCCTCTTGATTTAACAAGCAGGTCTTCTCATTCATAACATGAGAACAGGAGAAAACTTTCACAATATAACAAGATTACTTTTCATATCACTCTGGGTTTTATTGTTTAATACTTTAAAGGGCTTCAAAGTGTACTTAATGCGTATTTACCTTTTGTGGCATTAAAGTAATAAAAGTATTGGCATACGCTGTTTATAGTACATGTGTGCTCTAACATAATTAAAACCAATTTCACGCTGAAAGGATTTATTACTGCCTGTATTGAAAAATGTGTCGTGGCCACAGTTGTAACAGATGGCGGTTATTTATCTTTAAATTGCCGAGTTAATGTTTAATGGTGATGGTGGTGCTTTCAGAGCCGAGATCATCCGGCTTTCACATTGTTAGAGTGAAACCTGAGGCTCTGGACAATGGAAATCATCCTTCCAGCTCTCTCTTTCAGTCCCACTACCTGTTACATGACGTCCAACAATAGGGCTACGACTATACAGTGAAGCTTATTTACGGTTAAGACATACTTAAAAGCACATCATCAGGAAAACATATGGAAAGCCAGCAGTAGCAACAGTTGATTCTGCATCATCGTCATCTAAAAGTAGGAACCCACGTAACAACTTACATGACAAAAAGCAACTTTTTTTGACAATATGCACTGAGATTGGATCAGTCTGTAACAAAGTAGGAGTTTTTTTGACAGACCATCAGCTGTAAAACTGATAAACAGGATGAGGATGTTTTTTGCTATACAAGTATGTCTCTTGTCCTGCGTGTCCCTTTTTCTGCAGACTGTCCTCTGTCTTTAGATGCATCTGAGCTCTATGGGTTTCCTGGACTTCTGGAGCAAATTGGAACTAATTACTTGCTCAAGAACTTAACCTAAAAATCCAGGGCGAGTTGTCTCTGGAAGCATTTAGAATCACTTTAATGTTTGGTATTTTGAGGCTAATTGTAAGGCAGATAGCAGTGTTGATATAAATCTTTTATTGTGTTTTCACGAGACTAGAGTCCAGCCAAACTCTAGTCTCGGGCAGAGGTGGGCAGAGTAGCTGCAGTGAGTACACCAGCCTTTCAAGCAACTATTACTCTTCTGATCATTTATTGATAGGCAGCTTCAACTGAGGTCCCCCCTCCCCCTCCCTCACACACACACACTTTTACTTAATGATGTATACAAACACACACACATGCACACACCTTTGCAGGTTCCTGCTGATAAAACACTACTCAGCAGAGGATTGAGGAGAGATGTGCTCTCAAAGGGAGTAATTAAAAAAAGTGAGTGATGTTAAAAGCTCCAACTCTTTCTCTCCGGTCTATTTGCCTCAGCTTTGAGACGTCCACTGCGGTCTTCACGTCATCCTTTCTTATCTTTTATTAGTTTGCATATAGCTGAGTGCCAAAGCGGTGAATTAGTAAGCTTACTTGGCTGGGACACAAAAGGGGGCTGACTGAGCCAGGGCTTTCTGATCTAATGATTTGCTAAATTGTGTTTTTAAAGCCACTGTGAATGTAGTGGAATTAACTTTGACCTCCTCCTCCTCCTTCGGTTTATTTGGGAATTATGAGGTTTAGACAAAAACATAATAAAAGCTAATCTTGCTACATGTATTAAGTCTCATAATACAGCTGTCCTCCAGTGGGCTCTACCAACTCTATTATAGCAGCTAATGAGTGGAGAAAACTGTAAATCAATTAATTCTATGCTTTTGTGCTTTTCCTAATTGTCGTCATTTGAGCTCGTTCTAGTGACTGATGAGCAACATACGGTGTCTTGTACACTTACTATATTATAGCAACGTAACTCCAAACCTGAGGTCTATTCATATTAAATCCAGCTGATGGAAATAATTAAAAAATTCTAACTCTTTTTGGTTCAATTCTTACATTTATTAAAAGAAAAGCCACTCAAGAATTAGATCCTTTTTAGATCTTTTTTCTTGGCCTCAAACTGAACAGAATGCATAATCACAGGGGAGTAAAAGCTTTAGTCCAGCGAAGTATTCCTCTGCAAGTTAATGGCATCAGATCTGTAGTAGAGTATCTGCTCCCCTGTCGTTTCAAAGTGTTTCTCTTTCATTTTGTCTCAGTAATAATTCTAGCGAGTCTCTTTAGTTGCCACTTGGGCCAAAAATGCTTTTTTCTTACTGCAGTAAATTAAACTGTTCCCCTGTTGACCTGAGTCTCTCTCTCTTTTTTTTTTTTAAACCTGGTGGGATCAAGTTAATCCAGCATTCAGAGGAAATGACAGTTCACTAGCCTTGATCTTTTATCTTTCTTGTTTTATCTTGATGCTGTAATCCTTGATACCAAACAGCCAATACGATCCTTCCTCTCCATCTCCTAGTAGCAGAGAGAGGCCGGGGTTTGTTTGATTAATTATATTAGCTGAGTCTGCCGTACTCATCGATGTCTTATTTGGCTCAGGTTTACTCAAGCTGGAATCTCTGTCCATGGATCTGAAACATCAGTAATCCAAATGAATACGTCATGATGAATCTGTGACAGTTTCCATGGTGCTGTATGCGGTAGACAGATTTTTTAATTGTGCCCTTTTTCTCTCTTATTACACCTTAGATCTAAAATCAGAGTTCTCAGAGTGTGTCCTTGGGTAACTTTTTGTGCAGTCCATGAGGAGGAAAAAATTAGTAGACTAAACAAGGAAATTTTCATAATATTCATAACAAGGAATTCAAACATTTTATTCACATACACATTTTTCTCTAGCGACCGGTGGTTACCTGGGCAACTCTCAGCTTTACAGCTTTACCTACATACTGTAATATCTGTGCAGGTTATACACTAGTGATTAGAGATCGATATAGGTTAAGTAGGTCAGTTGAACTAGTCAACTCCCCCAAAAAAGAAAAGAAAAACAGTTAGAAACAGGTAGCAGGAAGAGCAGGAAGATCACAGACACAGACTGTTGTGTGCTATTGTACAGTACTGTTGTAGTATTGTTATTATATTCCATTAACACACTTTAACCTCCTAAGATCCAGAAGACAAAATGTTCTTTTTCAAAATTGTAATTTTTTTACGTTTTATGTCCTGCTTCTGTCCCTTGAAGTGGACATCAGGTCTTGTTTGATCACAGAGTGATATGATGGCTGAGTTGAGCAGAAACATTTATGGATATATAAAGACAGATAGAACTATAGAGGTGGAGTCAGGAGCTGTCAGCTGTCATTTTGGAAGGGGCAAAATGATGACCCCCAAAGTTGATCACGGATAAGACGTATTGCATAAGCAGGGGCTCTGAAGTTTTGGGATGTGGTTTGGAATTATTAGGCTTGTTGCATTCTATTTGGAAGTAAATTTTTAAGTTCAAGTTTTAATGCTTCCTTTGGAAATGACCATTTCCACCTTGTTTGTGTGCTGATTTTTTTCTAAAACCTCATTGCCTGTTTTCTGTTTGATGGAACCAGAGGACCACCCATTTGGTGGTTTTGGGCAGTGTCGTCCTGTTTTCATGTTTCATGCTAAAAACTATTTCAGCATGGTATTTATGCTATTTTCACTTTTGTAAGTGCTGACATTTTTTTCTTCTCAAACCCGGTTGCCTGTTTTCTGTTTGATGTTATCAGAGGACCACCTGTTTGGTGGTTGTGTGCAGCGGCGTCCTATTTTCATGCTTCATCGTGAAAAAATATTTCAGTCCAATTTTAGGATGGTTGAAATTAACCTGATAAAGACAGGAGACGTACAGTTTAATGCACTTAGCATGTGTTTTATTAATTACATAAATCAGCAGGATAAAAGGAGAAATCAAACTCTTAGCTGGTGTGTGTCTGTGAATTACACACGTTTATACAAATAGATTTATTTGTTAGGTTTAGGAAAAGATCATTTTATGGCTAAAAATAGATATTTAACATGCTGACAAAGAAGAGGAACAAATTTTAACAAGCTGTTTTCATAAACTGTTATAAAACTGGATGTGACATCACACACTGGTCTTAAACTCATTGTCACTGTGGAAATTTGGAGTCCGATATTCCCTTCAGTTTGCAAGCTGCATACGTAGCTAACTGCTGAATCCTAATTAGTGCTTAGTAACAGACTTATAAAATACTGGAATTTCACTCACTAAAACTAAAGAAGAAACTCGTGCTGAGCAGCAAACTATATCATTTGTCAGGTCATTGCAATTAAATGCTCCCAAAGGCAGAGACACTACAAATGGTTGGATCTAGCAGCATGGAGGTAAGGGCCTAGCAGACGTGACTACAGCTTCCTGTTGGGCACATGTCAAAGTAGCAGCACCTATAATTCAGCTGTTAAGAAAATGTATCTCGTCTAGAGTTGTTGTGAAGTGGCGAAACTATCAATAGAGGGCAAAACCATTTTTGTACCAGTCTGTAAACATTTTACTGCAGTAAAGTTATTTTGTTATAAAAGTAACATATGCAGATTGATTCGCTTATGAAGTTGCCACTGAAAGAAATAACATTTTTGGCACTTTTGGCACTTCATTTTTTTTTTTAAATACCACTTAAAAGTATTCTTGATGCCAAGCTATGAATAGCCATCAGGAGACCAGTCACTTATTAGGCCGTATTATGGTGTCTTAGGCGGACATCTATCACAGTAGCTGAATTCTGCAATCTCCCTGAATTCAATTTTTCCCTCCTTCTGGAACACATCAGACATTTTAATGCATTAGCTTTCCAAGGCATAATCTATCATAAAGAAAGGCGATAATGCCACAGCTGTCTGCGTCTGGCTATATTTATCCAGTATGCAGTTTGCCAGCAGGGTGAACTCACTGTAATCAAATGCCCAGTGTTAAGTATAGACTGAGCAGACTCTATGCAAATAGGTGAGAAAAGAAGCAAGTCTACATGTTGCATGAGAATTTCAATAAGGAGAGATCATTTAGAAGAACTGAACATGATTTGTTGAGAGAGTAAAATTAAATAATGTATTTGCCGATTAAACTCTGATGACCCTTCATGGCAGAGCAGAATCCCAGCATTGATTTAGGACAGGATCCCTAGATGGTGGTGAAGGTGTAGATTGAGGCTTGGTGGATAGAGCTCTGTTGGGTGTGGTGGGGATGGGGAGGAGATGAGCTGCACGAATGAGACTCTGAAAGAGAGAATGACAGAGTACTCAGATTTAACAACACAGAATGTAGGCAGATTGGCTCAAAGGAGGCAGGCAAGAAGATGATAGGACTGTAATGTCAGTCAGTACTGACTCAGACAGCGTGGGAAACTGGTAGTGATGTAAAGAACAGACTAGTAGCCGAACGTCCAGGAAAGAAGGCAGACGATTACATTATTATTCAACTTACACATAAACTTCATTTTGATGTATAGAAAAAAATGTAAAAGCGATTTTTCAAAACATCATGAACTTGTGCGCAGGTCATTCCACATCTTTTGCTTGTGACATGTAAACTTTGGCATGGAAAATAGCGGCACATATTTACTGTATTATTTATTTCATGCTAAGGCTGTTTTTTTTTTCTTCTTTCTTCTGCAGCAAGTGGTTATAGCAATTCGAGAAGGTGTGAACCCTTCGGGAAATTCATCCAATCAGACGAGCCTCTGGGACATGAGTTCCTCCTTTTTCTTCGCTGGGACTGTTATCACCACCATCGGTAAGCAGAGAAATTTCTCGTTCGGTTGTGAAATAAAATGGAAATGCAAATAAATTGTAAGAACAATGTGGAAGCATTTTGGATACAAGTGGATACACTTCAGTCCCACTACCAAAAAGTGTGAGCCAGTGCCTGAACAGGCCTTAAATAGTTGTTTTAGTTGAATACTTGTCCTGATCCAGTTTGGTCTATAGCAGCCTCTCACTTGAGATTATCCCAGTAAATAATTTTGTACCTCATTTGCAAATTGTGCCCTCAATGTTAGCTACTGTGCTCTTTATACATAACAGAACTTAAATGTCCAGCTGAAATATGTAGTAATGTAATTTGGCTTCATACAAGCAAAAAAACAGCCTGAAACTCAAACACACTTCCCTTTTTTCCATCATTTACACCATTTGCTCTCTCTCTGTCACCTCCAGCTGTAAGAGCTTACTAATCAGAAAAAAGGAATGGCACGCACACAAACACCCACACAACCGGTTTGACAGCTCATCTGGCTCTTCCAATTGGACCATGACAGTTCGCCGTGTCTGTTCAGTGGGCTGTTGGGCTCCATTTCACATCTGTTGCACCTTTTCGGAGCACACCCTCCTTTAAAAACACCCTAAGTGTGATCTTGATAAATATTTTAGCATTGGATTTTGCTTGCTAACACTAAGACTTCTCCTGCAACCTCTTTCCAGATTTCTAGATTTTGGTGCACTGCGCCAGGCTTGTGCTTGCAGTTCCGCTCATGAAAAATTCCCCTCCACACACACACACGATGGGTATAACATATCTGTGTGGTGGGCTGTTGAGCTTCATTTCATATTTCCTGGATTCTGTCACAGCTCATCCTTGTGATAAAATGTTGCTAATGCATTGCATTACCATAAATGGATTTTGCCTTCTGGCTTTAAAATATGCTTCCCCTCGAATTTATTGCGAAAAAGCAAAGACTGCACTGTGGGTTTTTCGTCTGCTCACCTGAGACTGAGTATGTTGACTCTCTCTTTTATACTCCTGTGCTCCAGTGATTTACAGATGTCGAGTTTTCTCAGTACAAGCAGGTTTACTAGATTTTCTATGCAATGTGAGTGCAGTAAGTGATGCAGAGAAGTGAAAGAGCTCTGCTTTAGTTTAAAAACTAATTAAAAAAGCATGAAGCATCCAAAACTGTCTGAAATTAAGAATTGAAATCTTTTTTGGTAGTAAACTGTGCTTGAAATTAGATTTTGCCACAGAAGTCTCGATCCCGGGTGGTGATTTTGTTTGTAGTATCTCTGATGGTTGTTCGTGCAAACAACATATAATTGCTGCTCTCTCTGTTGGCAATCATTTTAATTTTGCCTTACTGGAACAAAATGTTCTGTGGCCTTTGTGCTGCTATGCAAAGACATCTTGCTTTAGAGAAGCCATTATGTCATTTCTTGTCAGCGCACAGCCTGTAAAGAATCTATTAAGAGTCCAGATAGGAAAACATTTCTGAAGCCATATCAAACATTACATTTCATACACACATACTCATTTGTTTATGTGATCTTTAATTGGATGCCCATTATTGAAACATAGCATACCCCCCTTCATCGTTGCCCTTTATCGAGGAAATGAACTGGAATAACTTTGTGGGTTCGGTTGCCTCTCCTGGCTCCTTCCTACCCTCTCCTGGGAGCAAAAGAACAGTAATCATTGATCTCACAGCATTTCTCCCCCATGGGATTTCTTTGTTAAGACTGGTATACTTGGAAATTCACATTTCTACTGTATTTACACCAACAGATCTCAAATGATTTATTATTTATAGACTGTAGAAAATTTTTTATTATTCTCTCATACAACTTTGCTCCTTTTGGACTCTGTTGGAAGTTTGTTTTTACAAGAACATGTTGCAACACGTTGTGCAATGGTTTTCCGTAAAAAGGTATATTTTTTATATATTTTTGATACCACCTCAAACCCACTGTACCAACATCTGATTCAAGGAAAGAGAAAGAGCAACCAAACCCGGAGCCTGTGTCTTTTTGTAGCTAATGAAGTCACTCTGTTAAATGTTGTGCAGCTGGTTTTCTCTCCCGGTGTCACTTAATGAGTTTAGAAGGAAGTCATTAAGCTTTTACTGTCCACTGCAATTGTCATTGCTCCTACGAGAGATTGAACAAGACCTGACGTGTTACTATATGCAATCATCACATAATCCACTCAACTGTGTTGGGAAAGAGGTGATCCAGGGCTCCTCCTTCTAAAATCTTAAGGTTAATGTACTGTTCATGAGGCAATGCTCTGAAACTAACTCAAGAATACCTTTCATGGTTTTTGAAGTCTGATATATTGCAAGTCCTGTAGGAAAACAGCATCTTGGTAGAGCAGAAGGCAGATAATGTATTTTAAATGCATGACTTCTTATGTTTTTAGATATTTTTAAGAAAATATGTGATGGTTTAAAATTGGCTGTGTTTGCCCAGGGCTGTCACACTATCAGACTACCACATCACAGTTACAGTCACACAGTAAATCAGTATATTAACAATGCTGATATCTGCATAAAAGTGTGAAGCCAGTCATTATTTCATTATATTTTGCTTCCAAGGACCCAGACTTAAAAAAACATTTCAAAGTGGTCTTGAGTGGTCAATTTCAATCCAGTACTTGTATGCGACAACCACAGAATAGTGATTAGCAAAGAGCAATGAGCTGAACACTTGGCATGTCTCAGCATGGTGTAGCCTTAAATTTTTGAGGTAACCGGATAAGTGGAGGACAGAAGAAGAAGTGCTAGGACTAAAAAAATATCTACAGATGGACAGTATCTGAAAATCATGTCCTTTAAAAATCAGGAAAAATAAAAATCCAACAAGGACCTAGCATAGGACCTGTTCGGGGAAACCTCGTGAGAAATGGTCTCAGTGGAAACAGGTTTGCCAAATTACTAGAGCTAGATTGAAAATAAGTGGCAACGAGTAAAACTTTTGTTTCAAATCATTGTCACTATCCACAGAGGTGGTCAGGAGAGAGGCACACCAATGAGTGTGTGTACAGCCATCTGAAACACATGGTGGAGGTGCTGTCATGGTTTGGAGCTCAGTCAGTGGTTTTGGAGCTCTTGGAGATCAAAACTGATGGAATTAAAAACACTGTCAGATTTTGATCCATATGGAAGTCGCCTGATTAGATTCATCTGAGTTTTTCAGCTTTCCTGCCAGTGCAGTAAAAGCATATCTGGTTAGAAAAACATACAATGGACATGATCAGTCATGGATTGGCCTCCCCAAAGCCCCAAACTCAGCATTACTGAAGTAGTGTGGGATCATCTTGCTAGAGAATGAATCAAAAGGCATCCAAAACTAGCTTTGAATGCTTTTTTTTTAATAAGAACTATTCCTGAAGATTACTTAAAGAAAAAATGCAAAAGCTTACCTGAGAGAGTTCTAGTTGTGTTGAAGGATAAAGGTGGTCATACCAAATATTGACTCTTAAGGTGTTAGAATTGTATAAGCTCTGTTTTTGCCTCATACTCTATACTTATACTGTATTTCCATGTATGTTTGCACGTTTCAATGACAAAACTAAAAAGAAACATTTTTTTATTTATATCTGTCATGATTTTAATCAATATGTAGTCATCATGACACTCCTATTAACTATTTATTATTTGATTATTTATGCATAACGAGGTAACAACATCGCTTAATGAATAGACAGATGAATGAATACCACAGATGTCTTCTGCCACATGTGACTAATACCCTTACCGTACTAAGCTTTTATGTATGCTATTGAAATAAAACAAAAGATGAGCTTAGAATATAAACTAGAATTAATTCAGGAAGAAATGAATTAAGTACAGGTTCAAATTAGAGCGCTCCTGCTTCTCATTTGTTTTGCAATGTCACCCGCAGGTTAAAAAACCTAATCCGACATCCTGTCTCCCATTGTACTGATCTTAAAATTACTGAGCCATGATTGACAATTGTTCTCACATTAGGTGTCACCCTGCTCCAATGTGATCATGGAAAGTTGTTAGAAGACACCCTGCAGCTCATTTCCTGAGACAGATGACTACATTAATGAAGAAAAGTGGATGTAGTTCATTATGCAGATGCCTTATTAAACGTTAAATAATGAAATTGATATTGCATTTTGATGGGTGTGTGGGGTCAGGAGTACGAGAGGCGCAGATTTTGTTTTTAAACACAATCTTGACTGATTTTCTAGCTGCAGCTAAATATGGGTTTGGGGATTAAAACAAAGGCGTTAAAACTGTAATAGACTCATATTTTTGTTTCTCAGGTTTGAGAGGTACAGCTCAGTGTTCATCGTTTCATTTTCCCCCCATTTTTCATTCATGTTAGAGTTGGCTGAGAATAGAGGGTGCGAATAATAAGCTTTTTTCCGAGTCAGAGACGTTACGCAGCTTCTACTGAAATTTCTCAAAGCTATTCTTTTGTGCCTCTCAGCAATCATATCATAGCACAGTCAGACTTCGTGAAAATTTTCTTGTCTGGCAGGTTTTGTTTTGTTGCAGCCTGTAATGAATGAAGTTCTGAAATTCTGTTTTTTTTCACGTGAATATTTTCTCTGCTTATTTATCCATTTCTATTTGTGTTATTTCAGTAATTGCATTATATGTGGTACAGTATGACAATGTCTAAGGCAGGACAGACAGGAAAAAAAGCACAATGTATCACCAACTACAGCTCTTGTATAAAAAAAGAACAGACATACAACACGTGCAACACAACAATTATAAAATACACAGATACATAAATCAGCAATCTTCTTGTAGTATGAGTGTGAGAGAGAGAGAGAGCATGTCCAAAGGCAGGCAGAGATGGAACCAGAGTCCCAGAGGACCAAAGACAAAAGGGAATCAACCCTGATAGAGGCCTGTCACTCTGGTACAATTCAAGAATAGGGTCCCAGGTTTCCAGGCACTCAAGAACCTGGCGAGCAAATGCTGCCCCGAACCAGTGGCAAACTGGTACTGCAAAGACCCTCAATGTCTAACTTACAGATAAAATGAGGGTCAGTGAAGGGGTGAATAGGACCACTGCAGCAGCCCCACGAAACAGCCTCTGGGTACTGCACTGCCCCCCATGGCCTATGTGTGTGGTTATATGTCGTGAACCATAATTATTAGAGTTACTACTCAAAAGGGGGGTTGGGGTGAACTACATCAGCCATCCGCAACCCCCGGGCCACGGACTGGTACGTCGTTTGGTACCAGGCCGCGAGAGTTGAGGCTTGGGTGTGAAATTTATGGTTTTCAGGGTTTTATCGGTTTTTATCGTTATTTTTTTAATCGTTTTATTGTTAATTTGGTTTCCATGGGTCTTTTCCCGTTTGTTCTGAATAAATCTTCTTTTTGTGGTACCGTTACTGGTTTTATTTTGTTGTAATTATCAGCGACACCTTAAAGGTCAGTCCGTGGCGCAAAAAGGGTTGGGGACCACTGAACTATATGATTCCCCCCTCCCCCCAAGACCCTAAGGGAATGAGTGATGTGATGTATGGAGCTGGGACATGGAAGACCAAGTAAGAAAAGAGAGAACCAGCAAAGACTGGTTCAGTAGGCAGCCCCATTCCCAACACCCTGCCAGAGGGCGGTAAGAAGTCAGACGTCAGGCACACAATGACAATGACAACGGTCCTGAACACCGCCATGTCTAGGGCAGCACCCAGCGCCACCACCACAAAGAGTAGACTGGAGTGTGCAGATGAGTCCCAAGGCTTGGAGCTCATCTGCACATTGCGTCACAATAAAGGGATGAGACAAAATGGACTGGAGAAGCTCCCTGAGACAAGATGCCCTAACCCACCCAATTGGCCTACAGGCACCCACGAGCCCTGGAGGCACAGACCGGACATTCTAACATGGGTCAGCCCACCTTACACATCAAGGTGGCCGGTGGGGGGGGGGAGGCCATCCCCACATAAGGAGGGATCCAGCCAGTGACCAGGCAACGATTTGGTTGCGTTGCTTGTTGTGTAGTACTGCTTCTCTGCTCATTTGCTTGCATGTTTCTCTGAGCCTCAGGGTTTTGGGTTTGGATTTTGGACTTTGCTCATCTTCTGTTTAGGACTTAAATCTGAGTTTTTAATCTAAATAAACAGTGCCTTCTGTTTAATCTAACCAATGTCTGTTTTCTGCATTTGGATCCTTCACTCTTCATGTTCCTTTTCATTACAGAAGAAAAACCAAACACTCGTTCACACGATTTTTCATGATTTAAACTGACAAGTGTGATATAGCAAAAGTAGAGAGCAATACGATTTTTAAAAATGTGCAATTTCATGAATGAAAGCTCAGAGAAAAATAAAACAGGTTCAACTATGAATCAACAATCGCCTTTAATTTTTATGTTAGAAAGTATGCAAATTGTACATTAAAACTATGTTCTGCTCCAGAGGATAGAATAATTTGGAAACATAACATCACTGAAACTGTCAAGATCCACTCAACATTCACTGTGTGTGTGTCATTTCTCTCAGGATTTGGGAACATCTCTCCTCACACAGAAGGTGGGCGGATCTTCTGTATAATCTATGCCCTGCTGGGGATTCCCCTATTTGGATTCTTACTGGCTGGTGTCGGGGACCAGTTGGGAACTATTTTTGGGAAGGGCATTGCCAAAGTAGAGAAGATGATCGTGGTAAGATATGTTCTCTATCCATCAGTGACATTATACATGAATAAAGTTGTAAAAAGTGAAATTTATTGCGAATTTAGATTAAAAATGAATACAAATCTGTTGATAAGGTAGATAGGCACTGACTTTTATTACCTTGAAGAGTGTAGCATCTGGTAGATTCCTAGAAGAAAGACAAAAAAAGATGAGGGCCTAATTATCAGATGTTTTTCATTTCCTGATGTACTTTGTTTATCTTCCGTAAAAGTCAGCTGAACTCATACGTCCCCTCAAAAAGTAGTTTAAGAGTCTCCTGTTTCAGTATAAAAGCACTGACAAAAGCATTTTGTCAGGGTACTGATTTTGATGTATAGCTGGCTCTGTCCCTCCCCGGGGAGGAAAAGACAGGTTGGAAGGTCATGGAGACAATGGAAAAAGATAGACTGCCACCTGCTGAACTCACTGCCGTGCAGTGAAGGTGCTGAAATCCATCAGTTTCACTGGTCCCCATGGAAATACAGTGATGCAGTTTTAATTTGTTTCTATAACATTCACTGTAGATTACCTTTCAACTGTGCATTGTTGTACTATGCTTTTTTGAGAGCGATGAGGACATAAGACATCACAGACAGAGTGATCTGAGGGCTGTCTGCTCTTTATACTTTACCTCTGAGGTGCTGTGCTTTGGTCTTACATAACTGCAGAGGAAAAGGGCATGATACCAAGAGACCCAGCTGAAAGCAGTCACCATGAGTGCAAGGGCAGCACAAAAACTGACAGCGTGCAGAATATAATGCACAGTAACTCAAGCAAAAGACGAACTCTGGGGATAATGAAGAAATGAAATGTGCATGCTGTTGTTGAAGCAGTGCAAGTGCTGACTGTAATGTATCAATTAGCATACAGTAGCTGCTACTAAAAATGTAGTAAATCTGTTATTAGAGCATTTCCAAGGGATGTCAAGTCATGGGCGGGTGTTCCATCTGAGAGTGGAAATGATGTCGCATGAACTTCACAGCTTGAGATGTTAGAAAACATACAATTTATTCCTAGGAAGAGGTCAAAGAAAGTGACTCATTACAATATTCAGATCCAAATAAATAAATAAATAAAAGCATGGGTTGTTGTTGTTGGTGTTTTTTTCAGTTATTACATTATATGTAGTATACATATTGACAATATCTAAGGCAGGACAGGCAGGAAAAAAATTGGATCGGAATCGGAATAAAAGGATAGCATACAAATAAAAATTCACGATGTATCGCCAGCGGCCGCACCTGTAAGGATAAACAAACATCTTGTTTTATTAGCACATCAGAAACCAAAGCACATGGTAACTATTCATAAAATTCAGCCGCAGTGTTTCCATGTAAAGCTTCTGCGCTGTTTGAATTCTTTCAAGCACTTCCCTATCGCTCCCACAGATTGAAGTTAAAGTTTTAGTCTCCGAAAGTGCACATCATGTATTCTTCATGTGAACAAATCTCCCTACAGAAGTGGAAAGTCAGCCAGACAAAGATTCGCGTCATCTCCACGCTACTCTTTATCCTGTTCGGGTGCCTCATCTTCGTGGCCCTGCCAGCCGTCATCTTCAAGCACATCGAAGATTGGAGCACTCTCGAGTCCATCTACTTTGTCGTCATCACGCTCACCACCATCGGCTTTGGAGACTTTGTCGCTGGAGAAAAAGGTCACTTGAATTTTTCTTTGGTCTTTCATTTTTATGTAGAATCAGTGTATTTATAGTTGAATGATTTATCGGCCAGCCTGACTCAAAGGATCTGCGCAGCAGTGATAAGCCTCCCAGTGCACTACAATTATATTCTGTGCCTCACTTTAATTTACAAGCACCTTAACAGTAGTTCTTATGAACACCGATAACATATTTAACTGTAAAGACCACCAAGCTCATAGCCACTGATTGTGTGAGTCTCTGGAGCTCTACCAGAACATCAGATTAGTCTCCCAAATGTTGTCTTCATTTGGTGCTTTGAAGATGTTGATGGGAATTACTTTATATCCAAGCAAGCATAACAGAGCCACTGGTCAGATTATGTTTCTAAGGAGCCAGACCTTCTAGTAATTTTTTACATTAGTTTTGGACAATAGTTTTCCTTCGGACATTGGCTCATTTCACAATAATTATTCCCATTTTGTTCTACCATATTGTTTAATCTTTGTGAAACAGCAAGCTTGTTTTACAGTTGTTGGGGGGTTTTTTTGCAGAATAAACAATGTGTCACACTGTGTCTGATGGACCAGTTGGCATTTTGTTATCTTCAGATATACCCTGCTTCCTGCTTATTTTCAAATTTTATACAGCTGCTGGAAGTAGATTCATTCTCCTTCCATAAATAAACCCGAGAAGAGCACTGATCATGACTCACCACAAGAAATGTAATAAGCGTACCGCATTTCTTGAAATGTCACACTATTTCATGACGCAAGTCTGTAAACACCCTAAAAGAATAATTATAAACAATTAACTAAACACACTGTACATAATACAGTATGTCTGTGATAGAAAAAGTAAGAGGGTGTACTGTGCATTTTTCGTAGCTTGTGTGTATTTGTGTAGCAGCTGGTATTAGCTTGATTTGACCTTCTTGGCAGATAACAAGAGAGAGGCAGATGGGACAAATCACAAACACTTAGACTGCTGGATTAAACTTCCCTGAACAGGCCTAATGATTATAGATTAGATTGTGGCACCTGTGCCAACCCCCAGTAGCTACACTAAGCTAATCAATGTGGACTCCCGTTAGTTAAAATGCTGTTGTAATGGGAGATTATCTAACTGCACACTGAGCTGGCTGGCTCTGACTCTTCATCCCTGCTGATATTTTACGGAGTCATTGAAAGGTAAGGACCATAATGGGGGCTGAGGTGGCATTTAAATGGGCTTAAGGTAATATGTTCACAATGACAGAAAACCAGAACCAGCCCATGAACTGATGCAACATAGATCTATTATAGAAAAATCATTATATAAAAGCCCCTATTCCTGGGTCATTCATAGAAATAGATTTGGGTGAAGTCAAGCAGAGCGTTGTGCAAAAGTCTTTAGCTACCACTCATTTCTTCCAAGGAGCCAGACACCTTTGTTTGAAAGTGTTCAAGAGACTTTCTTAAAAGTTTTTCTTTGGTTTTTCACTCATTTTCTGTCCATTCCCTGTACCTGACTGTTTTCAAGGCTGACCTACAAATCATTCAATCGTTCAAAAAAAAAGGCACCTAACTCAAGGGAACAACCAGTTTGGGAAAGAACCTATTTTAAATTTTATCTTTAGGCATTTTGTTATTAGCAGTCTGCTGCAAAAACAGATGTCAAATCTAACACTTTTAAATGCATAAAATAGCATATTTGCACCAACAAGATGATTCCCAAGAATCTATGAGCTAAAAAAAAGCTTTAAAAGGTTGGGGACCAAAGAAATGTCAGGCCTTAAAAAAATATCTACAGCAGATGAAAAGTATCTAAAAGTCATGTACTTAAGAAATTGAATTCAGGTTTAAAGCTTTTTTCTACCGCCAGCTGTGAAACATGGTGGCAACTCTGATTTGGGGCTGATTTCAGCCAGTGCTGTTGGGGATCTTGTAGTAAATATTGGCACACATATATTTAAATTAATATTTGCTGCTATTTCTCATTTTCCAAGCAAAATGTTAATGAGAAATGACAGGCGGCTCGAGACTTTTGCACAGCACTGTAAGTATCCCAGAACGATGTGACCGACTTTTATAACACAGTTTTGTTTGTTGTTCTTCAGGTGGGTTCGAGAAACCAGAATACCTTGATTACTATAAACCCGTGGTGCTCTTCTGGATTTTGGTGGGCTTGGCATACTTTGCTGCAGTACTAAGTATGATCGGAGACTGGTTTCGGGTTATCTCCAAGAAAACTAAAGAAGAGGCAAGTAGTGCTGTTAAGTTGGCTCTTTTGTTGGTTTTACTGACAACATAAAGCATGCAGATATGCAGAATCTGAACTGAAGTTGAAGAAAGAACTCTGTCAGCCCCTCGAATCCCAAAATTTATCTTAGAGTCTTATGCTAATAGCATCCCATGCTTGAGGAACCAAGCTCGTGGTTGGCACTTTGAGAGGTCTATTAGCATTTTTCATTTTCACGTTTTTGGGGTTTTTTTTATTGCTGTTTGGCCTTTATTTCACACAAAGTATCCAACAAGTTTGGAACATTTTCCAAAGCCATCCAGCAGGCTGGATTAGAGTCTTTGCTGGGTAAATTCTGGCCCCCAGGCCTTATGTTTGACATCTCTGCTCTACAAAGTATATTGAGAAGTTAGTATTCAGTGAATTTTCACTCTTTAAGTAGCAAAGCCAACAAATTTGTAGTTAATGCATTTTTTTCCAATGACAGAAAGGTTCAGGTTACTTTTTTTGTACCTGTGAGTACAAACATTTGGTCTGCAGTAAGTTAATAGTCCTGCACACTTTTAAAACAAACACAAGCCTAATCCAACCTAATGAATTGAATAAATAATCATAAAAGAATTTCCACATCATGAAGCATAAATAATCAATATAAGCAAAACTATGATCTGTTCATCTGAAAGATGGCAGCTGGAAAAAAAAAGCTGTTTTTAAGCCTTGTTGTTTTACACTTCACCCAGACGGAAGAAACTAAAAATAAAGGGTGGAAGGCGTCAAGTAAAACTGAAGCAATGAGTTGTTGTAACTGTCTAATATAGAAAGACACTGAGTTCAGCTGTGGCTCACCAATCAGCCTTTTAGATCAAGTGCTTTGTCTCAGAAAATTCTCAATCATTTCTTTCAAATTACAACCAAACAACTGTACATGTGTTAAAGTGTTTCACAATGATGCTACAGATTAACTATCCACAAATATAACTTTGTCAATGGAGGGGTTTCTTTACAGTTACTGAATATGATCCTATTTGTCTCTACTTTTTTAGTTTTTTCCTCACACACAGTTGAAAGTGAAATGCTCAATCTCCATCCTGGCCCCACCCTGTTATGTAAAAATGCCATTTTGTGCAGGACTTGGTCAAAATCTTTGGTGTGTTTGCAGTGGCTGGTGCTGATAAATATGATACTGTGCTGCTGTGGCAGGTTCATTATTTATATGTAGAAAGAATGGGAAAAGCCACACATTCATGCACACATTGAAGGGCATATAGCACTCTATAGTGGGAAATCCTTTCACAGCCATAATTAGGAGTACAGCTGTGTAGGCTGTGAGCTCCGCAGGGAATTGCATTACTGACAGACAAAGTGGGAGACTGAGGGAATGGATTAGGGGAAGGGAAGAGAAAGTGAAAAGACAGCAGGGAAAGCGTGCAGTGTTTGTGCTCCAATGTGCACCATCATTTTCAATTCAAGTGTACCTTAGAGCCTAATAAATAAACAAAACAGCCGGGAGAAACGGGTCTAATTCATAATGAAGGTGGGATCAATGATGTGTTGGCCTAACTCCCTCTTCCCTGTCACTATTCAGGAACCATAAATAAGCATACTGTGCAAAGCACATACAGTATATATCCGCCAGAGGCCTGTTCAGTAGGTCACACACAGCTCAATGACAAAAACTCATTTTTAATTCATTGCTTTAGGCTCCTGCATTAATATTCTTTGGGAAAAAATCTCAGCAGACCAGTGATGAATGGTTGGGGAAATGTCTGAAACCTCTAATGTGTGTACAACATCTTGTGCCAAATGCAGCAAAAAAAAAAAAAAACTCGCAACACAGACCCATTTCTAAAAATCACATTGAATTCGGAAACATTTTCCTGCTTTTAAGTCCTTTTAAGTCCGCTAACCTCAGGTTGATGATAGCACAAGAGAATGAGACTAAATGTACTAATGCTTTAAAGGATTTTATTCTCATTCATTTCCCACTTCTCATAAAGTTCCACATCTGCTGTTGGCCTTTACGGTAGCTAACTTTTATTGCAAATAATGAATGAATGTTAAAAAGGTCTGTCGTGCTCCTTTGTTAATTGGAGTGCTGGCATATTTTGTGGAAGAATGCTCTGGATAACAGCTATTAAACAGGGGTTTGCACTGATTAACAGAAATGACATTTTATAAACCATGTTCATGTAACACATCCAAGTTTTTTTGTTTTTCCTGGATTTAGTGCTTCAACTCCATGTTCTACATTAGAGTTATAAAAAATTACTTTGTCTCTTCATATGAATTAAATTTTAATCTGACTGTGTGACAGAGGATGGCAGTAAAAGTGTCTCTAGTGTAGATGCTTAGAACTGTGCCAGAAATAGAGAAGCCTCGGGGTTGCCATGGCGGTGTCTCAAAACCACCCTTACAACCAGCAATAACAAGACCAAAACCAGCCTAATATGCTGCAATGGGATCCCCATATTAGTACGGCAGTTTATGTACATGATGAGTAATGTTGGTAGGTTACTGAAGTTAACAAATTTAATATGAATTTTTATTTGTAGATATTTGATTTATTTATTTATGACCAAATTTGGCACATGGGCACATTTGGGACCCTAAAAAGTCTAGCAACCTCCTGTCAGTTAAATTTACACATTTTAGCTTTTATGAATCTTTAACAGCCTATAAAAGCAACATATCATTTTAACTTCAAGTCAACAATAAATTTATGTCAACAGAATTTGAATACTTGGATATTGTACGATATGCTATTCTCATGGTCCTGTGTTTTGGAACCCTAAGTTTTGGAAAGTTTTTGTGTTTTGGAACTTTGTATTCTTGGTTATTAAGTGTCCTGTTTCAGTTGTGACTGGTTGTTTAGGGTTCTTAGTTTTTTATTGTTTTATTATACTGCTGCTGTGTTTGGTCTTGACAACCTTGGTAGTCTGTTTTTTTTAGTGTTTAGAGTATATTTTTGAATGCTTTACATAGTCTAGCCTCCCCAGTGTCCTTAACTACTTGTTTCTGCTCCCCTTTAGTTATTTTCTGTTTTATTTTGGTAGCTGATTGTTTCTTGTTTTTAGTTTTTCTTCCTTGCCCTGTTTTTTAAATTAGGTTCAGCTGTGTCTCGTCACCCTCCTGTATCCACTTCCCTTGATAAACTCAGTGTACATATTTAAGCCCAGTCTTTCCCTTCAGTTGTTGGCAGAGCATCTTTTGCCATTCCTGTGTTTGCTGCCTGTTTCTGAGTTAAGCAGATTTAACCTTCTTTCACCCCAACCAGTCGTGGCACATGGCCACCCCTCCCTGAGCCTGGTTCTGTCAGAGGTTTCTTCCTGTTAAAAGGGAGTTTTTCCTTCCCCATGTTGCCAAAGTGCTTGCTCATGGGGGTAACTGTTGCTGGGATTTGTAAATAAATAAAATTGAATTGAACTAAACTACCTTTCATTTTTTCATTGGCCTTCAGATTCTGGATTCTACAATCACCCTGAATAAACGTTCACTTTGTGTTTAATTTTGTCAACTTTTAATGCCATGTTAAAAGTAGCCCAAATCTGTGGGAAACCCACAAATCTGGCAACCCTGAAGACAGCTTCAGCTCTTTGTCCAAAACTTGCACACAAATTACCAACAAGTGCAACTGCACAATCTATCATAATAATTTTATCACTGTAAAATACCAGCAATGATATAATTCACGGATGTTACCCAAACACAAGTAAACAGAGACATTTAGTGAAACTAGACTTTTCTAACACCAGGTGTAGATAGAGGAACTTAGAATCACGTGTTTGATCGCCTTCAAACATCAATCTTCATTCTTTTTCTGCAGGTTGGGGAGTTTCGTGCACATGCAGCAGAATGGACTGCAAATGTGTCAGCAGAGTTCAAAGAGACCCGCAGGCGACTCAGTGTTGACATTTATGACAAGTTTCAGCGTGCTGCATCCATCAAGCGCAAGCTGTCATCTGAGCTGGGTATTAATGCGTCCATCAACCAGGAAATGACCCCTGGCAAGAGGACGCTGTCAGCTAACTTTTGTGAGGACAGAGAGGGTTATCCCACAGTGAATCTTTCCCTCAGTCCTGTCCCGGGGGCCCTGGCGAGGAACGGCAGCCTTTATCTAAATGGCCTCAGTCCAGAATACGCCGACCGACAGGAGATCGCCATCATCGAAAACCTCAAATGAGGAGCAGCGTGAATAATAAGATTTGGGGAGCTGTGTAAAATACATCTAGCCACTGACAGAGATTACAGATACAAACATGCTTTTGTGTTCATTCACAGAGCATCGCTGATGACATACCCAAACACATTTGTTAAGTAGACTGTGTTCCAACCATCGCATAAATCAGTCATGAAGCCATGTACCTTCATGTGTGTGAGCCTCACACATAAAAACACACAGTTTGGATTTAGTCTGTGAAAGAAGTCTGAAGTCTTTATGTCATCAACGTGACTGACTGACTGGTGTGCTAGTGACTGAGCCAAATAAAAAAAATAAATAAAAAAAATTGTTCCAGACTGGAGCAAATGATTGTATTGGAGGCATGAGCTTGAAGAAAAAAAGAAAACTCCTGAGCAGAGGAAGGAAATGAAAACCCTGTACCGAGGTAGCAACACACTGGGCATCCTGTCCTCCTACCCCTTGCAAACAAAGACCAATAAATTCATCAAACTTCGGAAGCAATAGATGTGTCTGTGCAAAGCTCCTGCTGAATTTTTCAGAGGCCCTGAAATCTGCATCAGATCGAGAGGATCCTCACTGATAAAAACACTGCATCATCAACAATGAACACGTTCTCTACAAGGCAGCAGCTCTGTGCTAACACAAAGGAATGTCCCTCTTTTTTTTTGCATTACGCTTGTTACAGCATGAATTTATATGCCTTGCATCTGCCGGTCAGTCTGCCCTCGCTATAGAGATGAATGTTGACATATTAGTTCCTTTGTGACTGACATTCAGTTTCTCATTATGAGGAATATTCCACTTGTGCCTTACTAAAAAGTATACTGAACCTTTGAGGATGACGGTGTGTGAGAGACTGAGCAGCGCTGGTGCGCGCCCTCATACTTCTTATTTTTGAGAACAGCAGTGATAATCATGTGTTTGGGATGTGTCTTGGAAAATAAGTGGACATTTTTTTTCTTTGACTTGAGGGAGTTTGCATGACAAGGGAGGAGAAAGCATTTTGAGATATATTTGATTACTTGAGGTAACATTTGAGAAAAGGTCACCGCTTTATCAACTGTCTTAGTTTTTTTTCTTTAACCATCTTAATGTGCCGACAGTTACATTAACCACAGTGCCAGGCTTTCTGATCAAACCCTCTAACTCGAGTATACCAAAGCTATGATCCTGCTTTCCTGACAGAAGAATAAGATATTTCTAAAATCTAGCATTTCAGGGTTTTGAAAACTGAATTTAAATGAACTTCTGGCATTTGAGGTACTGTAGTAGTAAAATATCCGAAGCTGTGAGGCACATCTCCACCTTACCGCTCTCTGTGATTGAGCTGGTTGGGGAATAGTTCCTCTATTCATAAAGATAAGGTCTGTTATGTATTGTTGTTAGTGAATGTATACAATCAGAAATCCTTATTTACTGTGTGTCACATTAGTGACCCGATTAAGGCTTTACAGATATACTAGGGGCATCATATAGAAGAAGAAATTATTTTAAAAAATGCTGCTCACTTACAGGTTTGGTGATGATGAAAATTTATACTAATGGCAGGAATGTTATTCAGGCACAGCCTATATCTCACTTCCATTTATAATTACTCGGAATATGAATCTACTTCTTCTTTTAAATTATTAAAATATAAAAGTTAATCAATTTTTAAGGGATATTTTCCATTTTTGTCTCTCCTAGTGTATAGTGCATCTTGCTTGTCTGATTTTGTTCAGTGCATTTAAACAGCAACAGCTGGCACTGTCCCATTCATTTAATAGTGCCATTTACAGTTTTGCAGTTTGTCTTATGATTTGTTATGCCATATCAACCTTCCTCCATTCTGCTGCCATTAAATACTGCTAATTTGTCAAAGCTGTTGGCATCTTAGAGGTACCCAAAGTGTCCTTTGTCTTGACACTCCAGGTGTGGCAGTAGTGAGGCCAGTCAACCCTTTAGTTCAAGCACACCAGTTACCCTTGAATGCCATTTAACATGCAGGGGTAATGTAAATGAGGATGTTTTAGCAAAAACCACAATCTGGAAATTGAATGCTAAGCTAAACTGAGAGCACAAAGGCCCCAAATGGGACACAAATGAAGTTTCATGGTTGATAGGTTTGTGATTTATAGCACCTCCCCCTGCATCCTTATATGGTCTTTGTTGTTCTTTCACACTTTACAGTTTGGCTTCATCTAATATTCCCATAGCTGCTTTGCCAAGACACAGACAGTGATGAAATTCAGGGAAAAGTAAATTAAAACGGCTTGAACCAACCAAACAAGGCCTTATATAAGGATTAGTTGTCAAATATGTATGTCCATGAACTACCAATTGTAACGTTTAACTAACTTAACTCCAGCTTATATTAGCTTGATATTTCATTACTCATTTAGATGACTTTGGGGGAAAAAAGTAGTTTGTGATATGGTCAGCAAAAGTGACCTTTTAATCTGACCTCAGGATTATGCCAGTACAGTTTTTCTATGTATCTAATATGTTCCAGTTCATTTAAATAAATAAAAATGCAGAAATATGTTTCATTTTTGTATGTATAGAAATCAAATCTGAAGTAATTCTGCTCTTACAAAAAGAAATCATAATTATTGCTGCATATCATCCCATCTCCTAAAGGTGTAAGAAATAGTTTTAATATGTTTTTATTTTTGTTTGTTTGTTTTTTGCCTTTCTAAGATCTTTACAGGCTAAGACATTACTTCAATTTTACTTCCCAAGTGACATTAATCCCCAAGTGTGACTCAGTTTAGCGGGCACAACATAATCCCTGACATGTTTTCTTGGTTTGAGCAGAGTCTGGTCGTGTGTGTTCGTGTATAAAAGCCATTCGCTATTATGTGTAATAAACTCAAAGGGGCATCACTGAGGAAAATAGAAAGGAACTTTAACAAATAATACTGTTACTTCTCTTTATGTTTCTAAAAAGCAATCAATACCATGTAAACACTTACCTGTACCATGTGCTGAACTGCAATACACTGGGAGAAAGACTATTAGCACATAATTGCTGAGTAGTCTGAGGAAAGCCATCCCAGCTTTAGTGTAGCTTCTCAAAGCAAAGACTGTGCTGCTGCTTCCCTTGTCAGATACGTGATTAACAGCCTGTGAGTGCTGCAGAAAGTCAAGGAGGACCGTCAATGAAGTATTATATAACATGTCAGGACACGTAAGGCCACATGCACATGGTGGTTTGTATGACCATTAACGACTGCACGACTGAGCGTGTGCGTTCGGGTTTGAAGAAGCTCATTAAGTTTCCGCCCACACACATTACGTTTCCTTCTCTTTTCCCGAGGTGACAGTTTTTAATTAGGTCTGTAGCTCACATCAGAATCCTGATTCGAGCATGGTGAATGTATCCACCCATCGTTGACAGCTGAGAGGAGCCTCATTATAGACGTTAGCACATGCATCATTTAACGCAGCGATAAATGCTTGCAAAGGTGTTCCAATAGCTCATGTGGGTATGCTGTGAAAGGCCTTTTAAAGCTCCAGCCCTCATTAATTCAGAATCAGAATGCCGTAAACAAGAATCATGTATCAATCATAGTCATAATAACAACTTGGGTTTGGAAGATGCATGAGAATTTTACAATTTGTGATGGAAGGACAACACAAATAATTTTCACTGTATTTTTTTTATATATTTCTATTTGTTGAATATATGTGAAGGCTTCATGGACACGTGATCTTTTTTTTTTTTTGAAACATGACATCATCAAGTGTTGCATGCTATTTTAAATGTTGTTTATTGATCATGAATTTCCTATCCGGGGCTTTGTTTGGTTTTTAAAAACAATATAGCATTGTATGTTTCCAGTGTGTTAATGTATGGTATGTCACATTAAACCATGACCACTTTTTTGAATATTTAGAATAAAAGGTTTTATATGAAAAAGGTCATTTTGTTTTTGTTCTAAAACATGATTTTTTTTAAAGCACAATTTTTTTTATTGTAATATTTTACAAATCCAATGATAAGACAAAAAAAGACTGTCTCACTGTATATCAGCGATTTCTACTAAAGATGTAGAACTTTTTAAAAAATGAATTATATGGTTTTAGCTTAATATTATTAACCAAATAGCTGAGCACTGTAAATTTCACCAGATTAACACGGTAACAGTAAATATTGTATTTGTTAGTGATGCATGGGGCACATTTAGTGTCATTATTCCATTATTCCTGCAGCAAAACAAATATTGCTGTTAAATTACAGTAAAGTGCCTGAAGCTAGATTTCTTTCTGGTAACAGTATTTTAAATAAATCCTGCAGCAGACTGATAAAACGGGACTAATGAGCTCTGAACTTTGCTGAAACCTTCTGTTAATGTTTTTGGGAAGTCCAGCAAAAAGAGCACTGCAGTAATCCAGTCTACTGGAAATGAATACATGAGTGATGGAGGCTCATAAAGGGTAATGTCTTGGTTATATTCCTAAAATGGAAGAAGGCTGTCTTTATGATAAAAATCAATATGAAGTTTAAGCTCAAATCAGAATCTAAAATAAGACTTTTACTGTGAGCTAATGTAACTAACGTATTAATTAACATATCATGTCTGATTTTAGGCCCAATTAAAAGAACTCACATTTTGTCTTTTGTCCTTGTTAAGTTTTAAGAGGTTTGTGGTGATCTATTTGTTGCTGTCAGTCAAATACAGTGTTAGAGAGTTCGTCATCTATCTCAGATAGGTATAGCTATGTATCATCTGCACAACTATGGTAAAACATTATGCTGTGTGAACAGGTTGCCAAGTTGTAGCCCATATAAGGGCAAAAGTAATAAACCAAGACAACTGTCATGTGGAACACCACAGGAAAAGTCATGAGTGGCTGATACCCAATCTTTCCTGTCAGTGATATATGATCTAAACCAGGGATGTCAAACTCATTTTACATGGTGGACCACATACAGCCCGCTATGATCTTAAGTGGGCCAGAAGAGTGAAGAAAGTCCCTTTCTCTAAGTGTAAAGAAGTTTAACTACACATTTACTTCCTGAGATATTGGGCAATTTCAACAGTAGGTTTCAGTTTTTCTACATGATAAAGAAATGCTGCTGTGGTACAGCAGCATTTCTTAAATTGGGCTTAAATTGTAAGAGGCAAATGTGTAGACTCATAAAAGAGGTTCTAGCAGCTCATTTCCCAGACTCTCCTGTAAGTATAAAGCAGGAGGTTTCTCTTAATTTACAGGAAATGCCCCTTTTTTTCTTAGAATGGTAATTCTATAGTAGATTATCTAATTGGCTATTCAATTATCTATTGCTTAGCTATTTTGGTGTAGTATGAATGGCAGTGAGGGAGGTCTTAATTCGTAAGATGAGCTCTAAAATAAAAAATACAGTTAAAAGACCAACATTTACGGCCTCATTCACATTTTCTGAAGATGTCCAGTAGTATATCTTTAGCACGAAAAGGGAAGGTTTAATCTGTAATGAGTTTGAAGGTTTTGGTCTGTAATTAGTTAGTATACTAGTATCAAAGTTTGATTGCTTTAGTGGTTTAACTGTGGTTGTTTTAAAAGTGGAAGTAAAAACTCCAACCTCAAGTGATGTGTTAAGATCATTGCAACAGACTCAGAGATTCAGCAAAAAATGTGTTCCAGAGAAGGAGTGAGGACTGGATCTAGTTGTGAGGTGGAGGACTTGCAAGGCCATACAAAAGGTATATTGCTTTACATCAGCAGAAACACCATCTTGAATAACTGCCAACTTGTCCAGAATGAACTCTGCTGCATTTCTTCTTGATAAACAACGTGTGTTTTCTGTGCACCTCAACAATAAAGGACACAGTAGTGCGGTAATCACGTAAGTAATGACGCACACCGTCTGATAATGGACAAGTGCTGACAAACTGATCTGAGTCACAAGCTGCAAAATGCTCGTCATGGTTCACAAGCACAGCATGGACCGAGAAGCCTACTCATGAGTGACTGCACTGACACCTTCACTTACCTCGAACGTTTTGTATTGAGAACTGTTTGTGCAATAATGTACAATTCTTCTCTAGGTCGTCCTCGACTTTCTTCTGTGCTAAATACAGAAATACATAAAGCAATTTGCAACAAAAGCACTGACGCCTCTCCGTAGCCTACTACAGTTTTCCTTAATGAAAACTGACAGGTTACTTAATGACTTTCAAGATGGAGAGTGACATTGCACATCACCTTCCAGCCTCTGAGCTGTCAACAGACAGACAGGACTATAAGCACATTCTCGAATGCTGCATTTCACCAAGAGGACACAGCTTCTGACTCTGCTCTTTTAAGAAAGGCTATGATTCACTGCTCCTTGCCTTGCTTTTTATTTTGTAGACTGATAACAAAGTAAGTATTTAAACAATCATAATCCACAGGTTTTATAACTTATTTAACAAACAGGTTGTGTATACAGGAAAACTGCTTTAGCTAGAATTCTGTGAAACCTTTTTTTCAAAGCCCTCTGATCTTGCAGCTGGCGGAAGACTTTAACTGTATATAGCTGTTGTGGACCTTTGTAGTCACTCCACTCTGAAAAGGCTGCTTGTGATGTACTTAATAGCAAAGAGGTAGACTACGGCATCCTGAAAAATGCAGCCACAGAGCCAACTTGGTTGGAAATTCGTTCATTAGTGATTCTGTCTGCAGTGACATCAGAGACAAGCTGTGACTCAGCCACCAACCACAATCGTCTGTAGTTGAAGAGGTACATGTTGAGGTTACCTCACACACTGAAAGCGAGCTGGAACTGTGTGTGGGTGCGTGGGTTGTGTGTGGAAAGACTTTGACAGGTCCTTTGTAGACTTTCAGTTCTACAGTTTTTTAGATTATAATTGGCCTCATGATGACTTTTTCTTAGATATTTCTGTTTCTTCGCACTCATTAAGCGCCGCTGAGTTGTGCAGCTGTGACAGCAAAATAAAATAGAAGGTGGAAAATTGTTTTTAAGATACACAATGTAACACACATTTACTTTTGTTGTTCCACTGTTGCGTTGAACACTGGAATACTCACCTTTTCATTTGGCCTTTAGTCTGTCAATGCTCAATATTCCCAATGCACAATATCTGTAATAGCAACGCAGTAAAGCCTTTTAAGAGCATGCAACATGTTGCATTCAAGACTTTGTTTTTTCCTCCTTTGTCATTCTTTCCATTGTGCATTACACATTGTGAAATGATCAGGACCCACACAGTGTTCAATTGTCACACTGAGCGCCTTTATTTTTTAAATACAGCGTTCCCACTGCTTCAGCGCTCGGAAGCCAGCTTTTCAGCTCCTTCCCACACCCCACGCCACTCCTTCCTGAGTCCAGGCACTAAAAAGGGGCAGATTTCATTAGTTCTAATTCCTCTCACCTGTCACCTTGGTCCTCCCAGCACAGCCCCGTGAGCTTACTGTACCACCCCTCCATTGCAGCAGAGCCAGAGACCACACCCCTGCCACAGACATCCTTTCCCCACTAAATTAAAATGCACTTTGCAGCTTTAAGAAGCTAAAGTGCAGACAACAGTAGTATTCTACTAGTAAAAGTAAAGTTTGTGAACTGTATGCAGTGTGATTCCTGTGGAAACTTAGCCCAGAATTGAGAGACAATTTTCAGAAATATTTTCAAAATTCTCAAAAATACTTTAATGGGTGAGCAACAATGCAGTACTCTGATATTGAATCAGTTTGAATGTTTGTTTGTAATTTATCATATTAATGTATTGCTGCTACTTAACACAACAAATGTAGCACGGTTGTATTGTACTAGCTGATTTTTCAAAAGAGTGACCTAACAAGCAGTTAACTAGTTAGCAGTAGGTGCTGCTAGCATCTGACAGAGCCATGCTAGCTATTTCCTCATCCACCTTCTCAATACACTATTGCAAGCAGCAGGAGGAAGACGGCACCCCCGTGCATTTTTCAACAGGTTGCTCTGTGCTGAGTATGAAATGTAATTACATTTTACCAGATACTGGGGAAACTGACAAGGTGAGCTATTAAAAAACAAACAAAAATGTCCAGTCATAAGGTATTTAAATGAGATTACGAAGCCAATTATAAAAGTCAAGCAGGAAACAAAGAGCAGCCAGATTAACAATATTTAAACTCTGACCTTTCTATTTGAATCTCATTTTCCTATCATGTGCTGGCTGTTGCAGAAAGGATATCCTCCCATGCTGGGAAGATGAATAACATCCTGACCTTTACTTCAATACTTGCTGAAGAACACAAATAGATATCATTTAAAGAAGGTGTCCCTGATAAATAGAAATGACAATTATAAAGCTTTTAAAATATTTTTAAAAATTATTCTACAGTGAGCTGATACATTCTAGGATACGACAATTATTCAGTCCAAAAATAGTAAACGTCATAATTTGGATCATGAATAGCCATCAACCCACATAGCAAAATTGGTATGGCCCCGATCTGGCCCACACAATGTGCTTACATGTAGCCCACATACCACAAAGAATGACGGCTCTTTGGTGGCCCAGATCTGGTTTGCCAGAGGTGGCCCACACATGGGCCAGCACAAGGCCAGTTGCAGACATACTGGTGGTCCTGTGCTGGCCCATGTGTGGATTACCTCTGGCAAACCTTATCTGGGCCACCAAAGGGCCATCATTCTTTGCGGTATGTGGGCCATGTGTAAGTTGTGTGCAGCCACGGGCCATTTGCAGACACACTGCTGGCCCTGTGGTGGCCCAGAACAGTTTCAGCTCTGGCCCCAGATGTCAGCCTAATGTGTACCTTAATCAATCCATGTAATAACAACGTGCCGGAACATAATAGTGCAAAAGCAACATGACGAAACTCTGTTCAGACATTGAATGGACTGAGTGCTCTACAGGACTTTTCTACTGTCTCAGATTACTCAAAGTGCTCTATACAACATGCCATAATTACCCAATCACACACACTTTTGTTAAACTGAGTGCTTCCTAACAACATTTATACACATTCAAGCTCTTGAGATGCAAACTGGAGGAGCCAGGGATCAAACCAATAACCTTGCAATCAGTAGGTGACCTGCTCTACCTCCTGAGCTACAGCCACCCACTGGCACAGATGAGCAAACCGTCACTAGGTTTTGGATAAAGTGTACACTGACAAACCTGTCAAATCTGCATTTGAAACGTTGGCTACTATAGCAGTATAGTATTGCAACGTGGCATTTGGATCTTCTAACTAAAATAGGAAAATAGGAACATAAATAGTGCCATCATTGCCAGACCTGGCCCACATCTGGTTGACATACACCCTGCCATGACACCGGTCAGTCAGAAGTACCAGCTTGATGCCAGATCCGGGCCAGACCTGTTTGTTATGGGCCTGGGCCACATAAACCAAACCACAATCGAGCCAGATATGGCATGTCATCACATAGACAGTACCATCTATGCCAGGCCTGGCCCATATCTGGATGACATACGTCTTATCATGCCAGAAGTCAACCAGCAGAGCCGGCTTGATACCAGATCTGGGCCAGATCTGCTTGCTATGTGGGAAGGAAGCCAGGGCTTACTTTGCATTCTGTTGCAGCCTTAAAGTTACGCCTGTTTATGAGAATTTCATCATTTCTCTTCAAACTCCTACAGATGTTACTGAGAGGTTAACATACTTCTGAAAGCTCTGCAGCAGGAAGTCTTTGCCCTAGGCATTAAAACAAGATTTCACAAGGTCTGCAAAGATTTTCACTCCATTAGACAGGTTTATGATTTGATACCACAGCATAGATGTCAAGGAGCCTCAGTGACCTTGAAGGTTTTTGTAAACCTGTGTGAAAAAGACTGAAATGATAGACACTGACAGAATGTCCAATCCCAATTTATAAAAGTGCTTTGGAAACTTTGGAGTTCATCCACCCAGTGCACATAAATACACTGATTATGCTACCAGCCAAAAAAAAAAGAGGAAACATTGTAGCAAACATTGTTGAACACAGAAAATGTTCTTGCACAAAATATCTGAAATATTGAATGGATAAAAAAAAGTAGTTATTCTGTACCATATTTTTATGATGAAGTGTGTGTGTGTGTGTGTGTCTCAGAGAGCTGTCAAGGCTGATGTGGAAGTCAGGTGTGGAGTCATAACAGTTGTCACGGTTCATATTTTTCAATGCTTTGTACCACCTTCCACACCAGCTAAGCTCTGCACGTTGAATGGATGGCCTTCAAAAGGTGAAAAGTGCAGTATCAATGGCTGCCTCCATCTGAGCTCCAACAGCTCTTCATGTCTATTTCTGCTCAGCAGAAAATTTCCAGCTAGTGAGAAATGTATTCAATTTACATGGAAATGTCACATGATAGTTCATATTATTATTCACAGTTCCAGCTATCTTTCAGAAAAAGAAAAAGAAACTACTCAAAAGAGAGCAAAAGACTGATAATATTCTCATTATATTCTATACATTGTTATAACAACTGTTATAGTATAAGAATGAATTTCCTCTTAAATGAACCTATTTCTCTACACATAGAGCAGTCCAGTTTCAGTTCTCTTTTAAAGCCAAAAATATGGATACTAAAAATTCTCCACAGGTGTATGTTGGCTACAGTAGGCTCCAGCTCCCGTTAACGTTTCTTAATTCCAAACTGGACAACCAAAGAAAGAGTAAATTGAAGCGGATTTTTGAATTTGTGCCATGATGCATTCTTATCAACCTCACAACAATGACAAATCTAGAGATCACTGTTCCTATCTGTTTGCCAACAAATTGTTACAATATGTAATTAAACAAATGGGATTCAACTTGTTAATTATACTGTATCTGTGGAGATAATTACAGATGTAACTGTGGGTATATGTTTCAAAAATTATCACAGTCAGGTTCAAAGACTTTCCTGGGTTTCCATTGGCTATATTCAGCAAACCTAAGCACTCCATGCACACACACATTCTTATATTTGCTGAACAGTGAGGACTTGGTAAAAATACTTACAAAGTGGGGTCACATTTAGGGTATAAGACATTCCTGCTCTTATACCCAAGTTTTTCTAGGATTGTGGGAGTGGCATGTACAAGATCGTTGGTTTCTGTAATGCTGGAAGTGAGGATGATGAGTAGAGTAGGATCCCTTCTGATAAAACTCTTTCAGCCACAGTTTTCATCCTTAGCTCAGTAGATGCACGTGTCATAGCAAGTGGCTGGGCATCATCTAGTTCCTAAGGCCATTCTCTTCTACCAAGGTCAGCTCATTATGTCCATAATCTTCTCATAAGATTGTCACCTTTTTGAAATACATTAGGGCTTTTCACAGAAGATGTCTTTCCTTGCCAGAGCAGGTTACCTGTTTTTAATAATGTCCAGTACCATGTGATGACTAAAAAAAGTCCTTTATATTCTGCTTTTTGAACCGCTCTCTATCCCACCAAACACTTATGCACATACGCATGTACCACATTTACACCTACTCAGCTCCTGTATTTATAACTATAATTGGAGTGTGCTGAAGAACTGAAATGAGACATTGTAGGTACCTATAAGTGCAGCTGTTTCCAAGGGCCTGAAGGGCATTCATGCATAAGAGCAACTCATCGCTGAGGCCAAATTAGGAAGGAGCGTTAAATCCATCTGCATACAGAATTCATGCACGACCACACTCAAACTGTAACTTTGATTGCTGTTTTAAAGCACTTGTCACCTGGGAAATTTAAAATAGCTCTTAAGGACAGGAACACATGAAATGTTGGCTTTACTCTGTACATATACAATAAAAAAGGCAATGCTGAAGTTTTAAATGTGCAGATACTGAGTCAGTGCACACTGTTTAGCTACTGGCAGTATACTGTATTTTCAGGTAAATTTCCCAGTCATTTAGAAAACAGGAGATAAGGGGTAAACGGATATGAAGAAAGTTGTGATATAACCTATTACACAAATTATGGTCATTACTACTCTCATTGTGAATAATCAGCATTTTCATCAGAGATAAGGACCTACCTCATAATAGCAGAGCAGGTCAAGAAATACTCAAAGAAAGGTGACTCAGTTATCGTGCTCAGTGTCTGAGGAGCAATAATTTCTTCAAAAGTCAAATAAAATCATGGACAAGACAATAACTCATACATTGACTTCCTCAATTTAAATGTTATATAACTACAGTTATATAATGGTTGCTGGCAGGAAATAAGTGCATGCTGTGGGTTTAAAATACATACAGTATGCTTCTGCATATACCATTATTTTCTGCATACACAAGCAGCTACATTTGGTAAATTAGAGCCAGTCATCACAGACAGACATTATCAGGATATAATTAAAACCATATACTCAGTCAGGAAGCAGCTGAACTATTAAAGGTGAATAACAGCAGTTAATTTAGCAGGATTTTAAAAGTTATACAACAGCAGAGCTTCGCTATTTCTGGCCTGCTGCAACAGGTGGGGAAGAGTCTGATAAACAATAGTTTTTAGCACATGTCATGTAAAAATAAAAAAGAAGGGGGCAAAAGGGAAATCTCAAAGGTAATCTCACACATGAGTTAACATGAGATGAGTCCTGCCTCTAAACAGGAAACACAGGAGAGAGGTGGACACTGAGGAAGAGCTTTCATAGTCCATCACATCAAATGTTAGCTTTCAAGTTCTATTTTTGTTTGATTTTTTTCCTGCACACACCTACTGGCTGTACCCAGACACATGCAATCTTGTCAGAGAAGTGGAATTTCTGAGTTATTTTTTCTCTGCTTAGTGCAGCTGCACATTTATTTTTATACTGGCAGCAGATCAAGAGTAGTTGTAAACTAGAGTTACAATAGGGAAAATGAAAGAATAACCAACGGACTTAAGTTCCTAATTTTAATTTTAGCTAACTATTTAAGGGTCGTGTTTACGGTTGGTGTTTGTCCCAGCTGTCACACATCCTGAATAGGTCACCTATCTGTCACAGGGCTAACAATGAGACAGACAACCATTCATCCATCCATCCGTTTTCCTCCCTTTATTCCATTCAGGTTTGGGGGGGGGAGGCTATCCCAATTGTCATAGAGCGAGAGGCAAGATTCACCCTGGTCACGTCGCCAGTTTATCACAGAGAGACAACCCTTCGCATTCCCAAGTTCACCAATTAGCCAAAAATGTGTGTGTTTTGGACTGTGAGAGGGAGCCAGATTATCCAGAACTCTGTACAGAAATATCCCAAGCTGGCAGGTGAATTAGCCCTAGGACCTTCTTGCTATGAGGCAACACTGCTCTCCACCACATCATCGTGTGGAGAAATGGATGGATGGATATAGCTTGAAGCTTAGTATGCAGGTTTCCATTAGGAAAGCTACTACAAACCCATTTTACCTGCATTACATTGCATGCTCAACACTAAAATAAAATGAAAAATGCCCTTAGTTTTAGTCATTTCCTGAAGAAGCTGTGGGTGCATATGTATTCATTGAGACTTGTCTATATATGAGAGTTGACCATGTTCACAAATTGTTGCATGTGTACTGTTTTACCTGTTCAGAACTTCTTAAACCAGCCATACAAATATCAAAAACTAAACTAAACTAAAAATGAGGTTGAAAAAAAAATACATAATGGAAATAATAATAAAAAAGAATTAAAATTAACAAAATTTGCAGGACCTTTCATTCAAGCATGAATGCAATCATGCAATCATTGTCCAGAATATGACTAGCCAAAGCTGTGCAACAATCATTTCAAATATTTTCCAGTTCTCAACTGGGTACAATCAATCAGAGTACATAATGTTTTACATGTTCTGGGTTTTGATGGTTCATTGGGGTATAGGAAAAAACACACACACACTAAAATCTCCAGACTGGAGTGCTTTTAATAGAGCATCAAGTAGTGGCTCCTTTATGATCCCGTTATGGGAAATATAATACCTGCATGGAGAAGTCAGATCGAGAGTGCTGATTGAAGTGGTTACATGTTTCCTGCACTTTTGTATTCTTTCTCAGGGCAGCCAATCACTCATCAGGGCTGCCTTACGCAGAAACAGATGCCCACTCAGACCTCTCAAACATAAGTGACCAAACAAAGCAGCAAGCAAAGAGAGGGGCTTAAGTAGACTCAGCACAGGTGCAAACAATAATTAATCAGCACAGGTGTTAGCACTGAGCCTAATTAACTCAAGACTGCTCAGTGGAGAAAACACAACCGGGAAGGACATTTAGTGAAAGAACACAGCGGGGCGCAAATGTTTGCTTTTCCCTGGTGTTTCTTTTTTCTTCTTTAGTGTTTCAGGTTAAACTTCAGGCTGCATGAGACAATCCTCTCACATGGAGCTCAGTCAATATTCCTCGCAAGAAAATGAGCTTGAAGACAGAGAGACTCACAGACAGGAGTCAGGATAAGACCACATCAATCTCTTGACTGTGCAAATGTTCGTTTGAGTCTATCAGCCTCGATCCCCTTTCTGCTCAATCTATCGTTTATAATGAGTCTGGAGATGCATTCAGTGCAGCTGAAATCTATGGCATCATTGGAAGAAATGGGGCTTCAATACACATGAATGTTACTCGAGAGAGCGACAAGAAATCAGAAAACTGTTATGAGTTACTGGGATTGGATAAACAGAGTATATTGTGTTTGCTCTGTTAATCATACCACATGCATCACAGGTAAAACAAAGTGATCTGCAAACAGGAAGTCACGGTTTACTGCTGTGAATAGGAAATACTTGTAACTATACTGTGCATCCTCTGGGCTGCTTCTGTCATTGCTGCTGGGGTATTAGAGTCTATGCTTCAATGTGTTCTGTAGGAAGGAAACATCTGGCAGCGGGTATTTTCCCTCTGGAAGATGTGGTTTTTATTCCTGTGAAGTTTGTGTCGTGATGTGGAAAACTGGTCTCAACAGGCACATCGTGCACATTAACAGGAGGGGACAGGAAGACTCCTTCCTCCAGCCCTAAAACCTGCTGCCACATCAGACAGCTGTGCCTTTCCAGACCCAAACAGTCAGCTGCAGCCATTGTCAAGAACATGAGATTAAACCCTTATTCTGTCACAGGCCACTTTCCACCCTGATAACATTCTTAAAAACGCATTTCCACCATGTATTGTTATCTATCACAAATCTAATCTCTGAATACTTTGGTGTCAGCAGGAGGAAAAAAAGTAAATCAAATCGGCTCGGTATTTTATTGCAGCACAGTAACAAATTGAGCTGAATCAAGTGTATGAGGGCAATTTTTCTTTATCTTCAATCAAAAAGGTATTCTTCATCATGATGTTCAGTTATCTTTTTATCTAGAAATCAAGGCCTAACACCACAAGAAAGTAACAGTGTAACGTAAACAACTTTATCAAGAGGATAAGCACTTTTTTTTTCTTTAAAACTTTAAAGATTGAAAGGAACAATAGACACAGACATACATTACAGCTATGGCATTAGAAATGATTCTGTTTCCAGGTTTGATAAGGACAGGGGTTTTTTGTTGTTGTTGTTTGGTACAAGTTGTACCATATGACAGAAACTCTCCACTAAACACAGGGATGGGTGTTTTTATTGGAATCAGTAAAAAGTGTTATATAGATGTTGTTATTGGCACTTCTCCACCAGACACCAAATTGACTTGGACTGTATTTGGAAACAAAATGTTGTACCATGTTCTTGTAACACATTTACATATTTTTGCCCCTTATCCACCTTTATGGTTGTTTTAGAATAGCAAAAGAGGAATTTCGGCACACGTCTAAAGTGCGTGATTCGATACAGTTTCACTCCAATAATCAAATTTAAATCAACTTGGTTGTTTGTTTTGTTTTTTCCAAACAGGAAATTCTTCCCACCCTCATATGAGTTTAGCCCTGTTTTGGCCCCAGCTCAGGCCACCTACAATTATCCTATATGGGGATCTCTTCTTGATCCTTTAACATAGCAGAATCAGAAGTCACAGTCCCAGCCAGAGAACTCCTCTTCTGCCTTCGTCTGATCAAGAGGGAAGCGATCAAAGTTGATGTAGCAGGGACCCTGAAAGAGGATGAAATGTTAATGAAGCTCATAAAACAGCCTATCCCGTAATCTATTTCTAATCAGTAATATTAAGCACTCTTAAATCCCCTCATTTTAACAAAATTCGGCTAGTGACGAAATAACACCAACATAGTCCCAATGAAGAAAATTCAACATTTTTGGGGAGTTGATCATTTATTTTAAAGAAGCATTTACTTTTGAATGAAGCATTTAGTAAAAATATTTTTAAATGTTCATTTGAAAGCATAATCCTACAGTTTTTTTTTTTAAATCTTAACACATGACTAGGAAGAGGATGAGGACAAGAAGAGCAAGAAACTGGAGTAACTACGATAGGCTAATTTCCTTTCTGGGGCCAGTAATGATATGAGGGTGAAAAACTTAGGGTTGTTTTCCATTTGGACTTTCTATTTTTTCATGTTCATGCAGTGTGTAATAACCTTTCAGACCCAGGTTTTGTTAATATAGTCTGAATACACAGTGGGTTTCATGTATCAAAACGTTCTTTAGCCACTGCGAAAACCAGTAATATTTGTTCCACACAATCCTGCCTGCGGTCCTTCTTTTGTTTCACTTTCTCTAAACATAAAAAAAGGTTCTGCTTTCCATGTAAGAGTAAAACTGGTTTGACTTGCCTTGCGGATAAGCCGTGCTGTGGGAGCCTCAAGCTGACCCACACGCAGCTTGTGCCAGTTCATACTGCTGAACCACCTGAAGGTAAAAAGGGAGATTTTGTCATTACTATTACTATTATTATTATTAAACATGGTTTTATAATCATAAAATAATAACAAGGTAAAAAGGCTCAATCAGCAGTGTAGAAACATAATCTATAAAGACAAAATCACCATGCTGTTTTTCTGTACAAAGAACTTTAGACTGCTAATCACTTCCCTGTTTTTCACATAGTATATATTTATTGTAGTAAATGTACTCACTCTATAGTAATACCGCTATAATAATTACGCAACATCGTATGTGCTATGCACTTGAGGTGGAAAGGTGCATAATGTTTATCATTACAGATTAGTAAATGTATAAAATTACTGTTGCCTGTTCAATATAGGCAAAAATGCCTTGTTGATGCCAAAGGTCAGAGGAGAATAGCTGACCTGCTTCAAGTTAGATAGGAAGACTACAGTAAATCAGATAACAACTGGTTACAACCGAGGTAAGCAGAAGAGCTCAGGAAACTGACATTACAATTCACACCAAAATTGGATGATGGAAGTTTGGAAAAAAGCTTTCTGTTCTCGATTTCAGATGCAACATTTGTATAGTAGATTCAGAATCTGGCATAAACAACGTGAAAGCATGGATACATCTTGGTTGTACCAGTGGTTCAGACTGGTGGTGTAGTGTAATGTACTACGGTACAGGCAGCAGTAGGTGACCAAAGAAGAGAGTGTTGCCATGGTTACCTGTGATGCCGGATATCTTTGATCCCATTTTTGGTGTTTCCTAATCTCTGACCAGGCCGAGGTCTGAAAAAATGCATCATTCAGAGAGAAGGCAGTTCAGAAACTGCTTTTGGTTTCATGAGCTTTCATTTTTCAAGAGGTGTGTTTTATTACAAATATATTTCTATATAAATACAAATGCATCTAATGATGGAATGCTTTCTTTTTCAGACATTTTTGTCATTTTTCATTATTCACACTGTACTTTGAGGCACTGTGGCATTTCCAAACAAGAAAACTCACCGACCAGATTTTGGGGGATTTTTAGTTTTTTTTGGTACACCTGCTTAACTGCTTGTGAATTCTATTTCAAATCAGCCAACGATATGGAAGCAAACCAATGCATTTAGACGTGCAGTTCAAGCTGAGCATCAGAATGAGGAAGAAAGGTAATTTAAGTGACTTTGAACGTGGTTGTCGGTGCCAGACAAGCTGGTCTAAGTATTTCAGTAACTGACAATCTACTGGGATTTTTTCCTACACATCCATCTCTAGAGTTTACAGAGAATGGTCCAAAAAAGAGAAAATATCCAGCGAACGATAGTTTTGTAATAATTTTGTGTTTAAACCAGGTTGTCAAACATAAGGCCCGGGGACCAGAATCGGCAAAGACTCCAATCCAGTCCACTAAAAGGCATAAATTTAGAGACTTTTAAACTTTTAATCTCATCAGTTTTACAGCTTATGATAAAGACCTTCCCTACAGCCATCCATACTATACTTAAGTAATTAAATCCACTCTTCTATAGAAATATCAGTTTTTACATTGAATTCACAGTCAGCAAAAACAGACAAAAACACACATTGACAAAAACTATATTGTATACTTACGGGACAGTGTGTGCAGTGAACTACTACATATAGTTTTCTGTAATTTTACACATTTCATTGGTCCAGCCCACTTAAGATCAAACTGTGGCCCACGATGTAGAAATTACTTTGAAATCTCTGTTTTAAATGCTAAAGCCTACCTGACTATTAATACTACCCATGTCCATCCCTTTAACACCTCAGTGTACCAATTTTCTCATGGCTGCTTCTTGCAAGCTAATATGCAACAATGTCACAAACCTCAAATCATCTCAAACTGATTACAGTGAGTTCACTGTGCTCAAACAGCCTCCACAGGTACCAGATCTTAGTGTAAAAAGCTCTTCTGGGATGTGGTGGAACAGCAGATTCACATCATGGATGTGCAGCTGACAAATCTGCAGTAACTGTGTGATGCTGTCATGCCAATATGGACCAAAATCTCTGAGGATGTTTTAAGGACCTATGCCACAAATAAGACAAAAAGGGGTCTAATCCAGTATTAGGATGGTGTAGATAATGAAGTTGCCACTGAGTGAAATTTTCATAAGGTCTAATTCCATTTTTCTTTTTTGCACAATTATCAGTGACCTATATGAAAATGTAATCTATGTGCTCTCAATAAACTCAGCTGTTCTTACCTGCACAGTTTACTGATAATGGACTTAGCTGCTTCGCTCATATAAGGTGCATAATGGAGCTCCCCATCCAAAATTTTGGCATAAATCTTCTGGGGCTCTGAGCTTGAAAAGGGAGGGCTGACCATTTGAAAACAGAAAAAAAACGTGTTGTTAATAAATGTTTAATTTTTATTGAATGGTATTAAAAAGACTGAAACCTGAAATTGTGAGACACTGAGCTCTGAAAAAGCCATACAGTGCTGCTGCCATCTGCTGGTAAACATTAAGGTTATTTTAGGTCTCTGTTGGTTAAAAAAAAAAAAAGTATTATTATTATCATTGTTATTACCTTCCCGCCAATAGTTCAAAAATCAGGATGCCAAGAGACCAAAAGTCAACTGCAAAGTCATGTCCCTGGTTCTTGATGATCTCTGGAGCCATGTACTCAGGAGTACCAACAAATGAGTAGGTTTTCTCACCCCGAACCAGCTCCTTTGCAAAACCAAAGTCAACCTGGATGGTGACAAGCACCCACACAAGAATCAAATGTGATGATAAAGTCTTCATTAACTGAAATTCACATAAAAAAAAAAGTTTGTTTGCTTTAGAAACTTGTTTACAGCTAAAGACGCACCAGTTTGACGTAGCCCTTCGCATCCAGCATCAGGTTCTCAGGCTTTAGGTCTCTATACATGATGTTCTTCTTGTGGAGGTAAGCATAGGCCTCCACCACGCAGGCAGTGCAGAACACAGCGACAGGCTCGTCAAAACGACCTCTAACATTCACAAAGATGCAATAAGTTGGACAACGGTTTTCTTAAAAATTTCTGTAAACTTCCATCTGCTACAGCTTCTACAAAAAAGTATGTATTTTAACTTGGGAACTCCAAATATAGAGCATGATTTCACTTTTCGTCTTACACTTCTTTGAGTTTGGTCCAGATTTCCCCACCACTACAGAACTCCATCACCATGTAGATGTATCGTGTGTCTTTGAAAGCTCCATGAAGTCTAGAAACAGCGAGAGCAGAAAACATTTTCAGGTGCTCTGCGCTCAACCGATGGATTTAAAACACTGCAGTCCACATATCTTTGATACCTGACAATGAATTCACACTGCACAGCTTTAAGGATCTTCTTCTCAAACAGCATGTGCTCTTCCTGTCTCTTGGCAACAATGTGCTTCTTGCTGACTCTCTTCACGGCGTAATATTTTCCATGGGGCAGGGTGGTCATCTTAGAAGAGCAAAAACAGTCATCAGTGGTAAATATTTTACAACCCCAGTTCCAAAAAGAGTCGGGACAATGTGTGAAATGTTTAAGTTCTCATGTCAGGTAACAATGTAACAAAGTAATATGGTTGGGTATAAATCGAGCATCTTCGACAGGGAGAGATTCTCAGCAGGGTAGAGGGGCAGAAGGGCAGTTCACAAGGAGGATGGGGTTCAAGCGCTATCATGGAAAGAGTAAGCCATACATGAACAAGATCCAAAAACACCAGTCTTCTGCAGGACAGAGCTCGTTTAAAATGGATAAAGGAAAAGTGAAAAACTGTTCTGTGGTCAGACGAATCAAAATTTAAACTTCTTTTTTGGAAAACATCCTGTACTCTGGACTAAAAAGGAAGCAAATTATCCCAACTTTTTCAAGACACATTGCAGCCATGAAATTCAAAACAAGCTAATATTTTTTTCTGAAAGTCGTACATTTCCCTATTTTTAACTTTTGATATGTTTTGCTTTTTTTATATCGTGATTAAAATACAGGTTTGTGAGATTTTCAAATGATTGCATTCTGCACTGCATTTCACACGGTGTCCCCACATTTTTGGAACTGGCGGGTTTGGATTTACTGCGAATGAGAGAAATATCCATATATGTTAAAGTACATAAACGTTTAGTGGCTAATGCGACAGTAACTAAAATGAGGGGTTAGAGCTGAGCACAAGTTAGCTGAACAGCAAATTATAAATTTTTTCTGACTGTGGGAGTAATTACCTTTAGCAGTTCACAGACTACCTTATACATCACATCAGTGTTTACAGTAGGCTGACAGAGCCTCTCTTTACAACAGCAACTTCCACATGCCAGTGCAGGGTAAACATGGCTATAATTATTACCGTATGTCCTTTTTCCATTTCGATAGCTCAAACGGTTGTGACACATGGGACCATAATACATCATTCATTATGACTGTGTTAACCCTGTTCTGGTGTGGTGGTGAAAACTACCTCTGTAGTTTCTACCTTTCTAATAAATGTTTAAAAAAAAAATTAGTATATTATATATAATAATAATATATATAATAAATATTATAATATATTTATATAAGTGGTGTTGTTTAAACCCAGACAAGATGCACAACTGACCAGTGCCACACGGCCAAATCCTCCGACTCCAAGTGTGACAGGATCTCCTTGATAGCGACCCTCCTGATAGAAGACTGGAACCAGATCCTTCAATCTCAGAGTGGAGCTGGGGCTGAGAAAGAGTGGTGATTTTATTTTTATTTTTTAGATTTGTTTTCACTAATAACTGCTTATTGAGCTTATTCTGGTGACTGATTGTTGGTTTTGTAACATATTTTAACCTTCACCTTCAACAGGCACTCACCTCGACTTTTCTGGAGGTTGCGCCTCCTGCATCACTTTGGAGCTGGAAGTGAAAATAAATTTGACAGGATATGAGCAGGAAACTAACTGGGGCAGTCTATTTCACCTCCACGTCACACTCTCGGTAAGGTGGAGGAAAAAACAAATTGTGGTTATGCAATCAACAGTGCTTTTTTTTTTCAATACATACTCATCAAAGAGTTCCAGGTGCTCTACGGGAATTGTTTCTTCAAATACCCTAAACAAAAGGCATCATTAGTCAAGCTGTGCATCTGTAAGCAAGTGGGAAAACACAACAGACAGCAAACAGACTGTAAAGCAACCGAAGAATTGTCCTCTCCAGGAGCAACAGCTGTCACTGCAGAGCCTGAGCGAACACACTATCACATTCGGTTACTGTCGGAATTGAGTGCTGGGTCAGACTCACTCCTTGTCAATGGAGAAGCAGGTAACAGGGCCGTCGGCAGTGCAGGTTGCTGTCCTCAAGACCTCGCTGCAAGACAAAAAGCATTGCCAAAATTCAAGTCTGTGGAAATGCAGTGAATACAGCTGCAGAAAGAGAACCTCATAGAGATATTTTAATTGAATAACATATATTAGCAAATACTAATATGTAGATTAAAAAATATGCAATGTGAAAAAGTACTGCATTATTTTGAGAAAAATAATTCCCAGTGAAATTGCGATGGTGCTGCATGTCCTGCAAATTAGAGGCAGACAACACAAGCTAGATGATATTTGATATTTATTAAAAATCCAATATCCTCCTTGTATAATCAAAACAACCTCTGTTATTCCACCAGAGGATCACACACACACACACACACACACACACACACACACACACACACACACACACACACAGTGTTTCTGTATGCATGCCCCTCTACTGACAGCCACAGCAATAAATTTGCTTCAATGGCTCATTTGCATCTTAGCAGAACTGCGCAATTTAGGGGAAAACGTGATGTTTCCGTCACCAGAGAGCATTCGGAGGATAATCTGAAGAATCTGCAAAATAAAAATGTCACAGCTGACAGCAGCTGAGGAAGGCGCGAGGAGCACATCGTGCTGCACGAGGCTCTCGCAAATGTCCTCAGGCATGTGTTGTGTCTCCATGGTTACCGTATGAGGGCCTGTTCCCCGAAATGCTCCCCTTTTCCCATCCTGCGAATCTGCTTCTGATGACCGTTCACGTTCTTAGTCACCAACACCTGAAGGGGAAACACGCACACAGGCAAACAAACGGAAAGAATAAATGTTATGCACACAAGAGAAATATGAGTTTGTGAAATAGGCTGGATAAAAACTCTGGGTGTGACTGGCCAAAGACGCACGTTAAGATATCGTTACCTCTCCTTTGAGGATGATGTAGAATGCGTTTCCTTCTGTTCCCTCTCGAACTATAACATCTTTGTCCTGGTACTTCACCTAGAAGAGACAGAATTAAAAGTAATATTAAGAAAAATGTGTACTTTCAGATTCACTCCAAGAGCTAAAAGAAAACATCCTTGTGTTCAGTGTATTTGATTCTGTTGTGTCGTAGCAAAAAAAGACATCGAGGTGCACACCTCCTCCATGGAGTCAATGATTTTGGACAACTGGACATCATTCAGGTCCTTCAGAGTGTGGGCCCTGAAATGGCAAGTGGGAATTTAAGAGAAAATTAGAAATAGGGGAAGCATTTGCTGCATCAGTGCAGCGAAAAATACCAAAACTGTTATGATAGAGTTACAAAGAGAATCCGAGGAGTCGGGATGAAAGTTTTATCATGGCTGCAGAGTCTAGAAACTCACGTCTTCAGGAAGCCCATGAGCTGTTCTCGTTTCTTCTTGGACTTGTTGGTCATAATGCTTCTGTAGGTCTGTCGCTCCATGCACCACAGATGCACAGGTGTCTTTGCTGCAATATGAGCGCACAATAATAGAGATAAAAATAAACAAAAATAAAAAGAGTAGTGGACTCAGTTAACTTTGAAGCATATTTTACGATTAAGACATTTGAACTCTTGAATTAATTTAACTACAACTGTAACAAAAACTGATTGAACCTTTAAAATTATTGGGGTTTGGTTTGATTGAAAATTCACAAATACTGTTCAGATGTAATAGATGAAATCTGAAATAAATGACATAAAACCATAGCCAGATGCACTCTATTGCCATCGCAGAACTCATATGACAAAGTGAGATAAATGAGAGACAAGCTTGCTGCAGATGGGAGAAAACTGCCTTCCCACGGGTGGATTGCATTGTAAAGGGATGTACTTGAACACACTGTTTTTTCTACAGTGAACCAGGCACCTTTGTTACAAAACTACTGTGACTAAAAAGCTATTATTTTTTTCTGTCACTGTTATGTTAGTTAAGTTATGTTATTGTTTTGGTTTTGTCACATTTTACATTTCATTGTCCGAAAAAGCTGCTAACTTTCATAGCACAAGGCATGTTCATTAGATCAAAATGCGACTCCAAGCGTTTGTGATAAGCAGCAACACCCTCCTTCACAGGTTTTCTGCATCCATTTTGGGGATTTTGGACAACCAGTCCCAAAACCACACTAAGCCAGTTTCAATCAGGATACTGTTTGGGTCCTTTCAAAATAAGAGTTTCTTCTTTTTCAGAAGTGTTATTGTCAGTCAGTTTGTTCTCCCCTCAGTGACTATAATGTGTCCAAATACCAAAGCAAACTATGATATTCTCCCCACCATGCTCTAGAGTTAGGTTGACATTTTGTTGTTAACATGCTGGGCAGTTTTCCTCCAATGCACTGCTATGTATTTCTGTCAAAAAGTTCATCCATTATCTCATATGTAGAACATATGTGGTCATATATTATACATACATACATGTCTCCACATAAATTACATTATACTATATAATACAGTCACCACAACCCTCTGCAAAACCCTCCAGGAGGCATCATTATACAGGCTGACCTTTGACTGTTGCTGTCCTTTTGCAGTTGTACAGAATCGCCAGCTCTCCAAAAACATCACCATTAGTTAGAGTTCGGAGGTCACGGCCAGACTGGCTCACAGAAAGCTCACCAGCTATAAAGAAAGGGCAAAAAAAATTGATATTAAAATTTGCTTATTTGTGAAATGATGCTGTAAGAAGTTAATAACCCAGTTTTAAAAATCTTCCGTATATACATGGAGCACTCGCAGATAAAAAGACAGACATTCATACTAAGGTGTGTGCCCACCTGCCACAATGTACATGCTGTCTCCTTCAGAGCCTTCCTGAATGACTTCATCTCCAGGATTGAAGTGAGATACCTTTAACAGGTCCACCATCATGGCTATTTGCTCATCATCTAACCGGCTCAGGAAGTCATTCTTCTGGATAGCTTTGACAATTAGGCTCGTCTCACTGCCGATAGAAAGTTCAAAGAAGTCATCTACAACATACAAACTGGGTATTATATAAGTTGTTGGAAAGGTGCTGATGCTGACCTGACATTTTTCTTCACCCTCGCCCGTTTAATCTCCAGGTTCTCCGGGATTGGTTCTGAAGCTATGACAGCTGCACGGCTCTTCCTGACCTCAGGTTCAATCTCATTACCGGTCTGAGAGGGAAAGTCTGTAACAGAAACAAATGGATGGTTACAGATCGCCATTAGAAATCGCATCAATCATGTGTGTAAGTAGATAAGTAGATGTGTCCCTGTTCTGTGTTCCCGTGAAGAGCTGCTTACCGAGATCATGATACTGAGTCTGCAGTTGTTGCAGGAGTTTCTCTTTCTCGGTGAGTCGTTTTTCTGTGAATGTGAAGAAAAAAAACACATAATAAATGTGCAAAACACATTAAAAGTGACAATTTCTGTGCTTTGTATATAAAAGATGGATATGGGTCTGAAACATAAGCCAAAGTAAATTCTCTCTAATGGCCTGCATGGATCCACTCCTCTGAATGCAAACGTAATGAATCACCCTAGAATGACCCTAGTTGTCTCTTGATTTATGACTTCACTAAATACCTTAATAGTGAGTTTATTTTATGAATCACTCGTTTCGAGTCTTTGAGTCACATACTGATGTCACTTTTGTCAATTAAGATCACAATCAAAGACAAATAACATAAAGCATACATTGGGCATGGATACATTTATGACTGACAAGTCATAAATGTATGTAATGTCATCCATTCATGAGTATATAATGTCATCCACTTATCAGCCTGATCCATCTCTCATTGTGGTTTAAGCCCATAAACCAATGAGTAACTGCATGGTTTTCTACATGTGTACTCTGTGTTTTATGTACAGTGGGGCCATGCTAATAACTGATCCATGCTAATAACTGATCCATGCTAATAACTGATCTCTGGCCATGATCAGAAAAAAAAGTCTAAAATTTTAGTTGCATCCCTCCAACATTTTACACTCATCAATCACATAATTAGGTACATGTTGCTAGTACTGGGTTGGATCAGAGCTGTCTTAATTCTTCATTACATAGATTCATCATGGTGCTGGAAACAATCCTCAGAGACTTTATTCCATATTGACCTGACAGCATCACATGATTTTGTCACATGTCATCCATGGCATGATTTTCCCATTCCATCACACCCCAAAGGTGACCATGCGAGACATTTCAGTACAGTGAAACTCTCATGTTCAAGTAACCAGTTTGAGATGACATGAGCTTTATGACATGCCACATTAGCCACCAGAGGATGGACATGTGGTCATAATAGGATGATAAGATCTAATACTAAGGCACCCAAAGTGTGCCAAGAAAATACCTCCCATGCCATTACACCATCATCACCAGATCATGGATCCATGGTTTGATGTTGATGTGAAATGTTGACCATCTACCATCCAAAACAAGCAGCAAAAGTGGAGACTTATCAGACCAGGGAATCTTCTCTAATCCAGTTTCTGTGAGCATATGAAGTTTCCTGTTCAAACTGCTTCAGCCGTTTGTCTTGACCATGTCTACCTGTCTAAGTTCCACTGATTCCACATCTTAAGTAAAAGTCCTGTGAAGGCCTCATTCTGGTTCTCTAAATTTGAACTCAACCTTCAGAACTTTAAGAGCTCCACCTTTAATTCATGTGTTCATTTATATCCCAATATTCACCTCAATGAACCTGCTATTGCACAATGAAGTCTCTACAATATTTAAAGCTTATATAGTTATTGTTGTACTCACCTAGGTCCTTATTTTGCCTCTGCAGCTCCTTGTTGATCAGACATTGCTTTTCCAGCTGCTGCTTCAGCTCCTCTATTTGCTTCTCCATAGCTACAGAGGGAATAAGGTTTTTTTAAAAAGGAAGATTTATGGGAGAATTTCATATAACAGGAAAACGAGAAGTTGTATAAATTATGCACCTGAACACAGACATAAAATGTAGCCCCAGTTGTTGTGATATTTGTGGAAACTTCTACACACAAAGCCATAAAGGGTGATATTTAAACTGTAACTGTGTTGATACCTTTTTCTCAAAGCACTGAACCCTACTTCACTGGCAGCACACAGCAAGAGCCCTGCTGAATAATGCAGACTAATGATGGACAGTCAACGGGGTGCTTTCTGAGTGCTGTCACACCCTGCCAGCATTTGCTGAAGATCTGTTACAGTTTCTGTGACTGATAATGACACAAAACCTGTCAAAGCTGTATAAAAACCCCTTTAAATGATAGATCGCTTTTTCTAGGCTTTGCGTTTATATGCAGATTATTTATATTTGCTGGTTGTGGGTTGTTACACTAATGTGAGACATAAAAAACCCTGTGACTATGCATAAGCAGGTCATGTTAACTGACAGATTCATTAGCACTGCTGCATGAGATTAACAATGAAGTTAACCACAAGCCAGATCCAATACCTCTCTTAATCGAGGTGACCTGTTTAAAGAACTTCTGCAAACAAGATTCCTTTTCTGTTTTCTTTTTTTAAACACTCCAATCAATACAAACACACTTGGATATGTGCCCATTTTACTAAACACACAGTAAAAACCCTGGAGAGGCTGTTTGCCTGTGTTCACGGCACACATCGTATGACCCCAGGTTACTGCTGCCTCACCCTGAACATTGGACAGGCCTAAGATTAAACTAAACTCATAAAGTCATTTAGTAAAACACCAGCAGAATGTGACAGGGAAATATAAACAGCTCCTGTTCTGCAAGGGAGCATGGGCACTTAAAAAAGACATGTACAGCGGCCTAAACTAGATATTTTTCCAGGGATTTCAGTACAGAAAGCGACGTGACTGCAGTGCACAGAGCTCATAAATGTGTTACAGAAAAGAAAAAGACCTTAATGGTCAGTTTACACAGATCATAAAAATATGTCCCTACATGCTTACTTGAATATCAGATTTGCCTCAGGGTGGTTCGTTAAATTGTCACCAAAGCACGCACTAAGACAGAGCCGTGCACAAACACAATTTGTAAACTTTCTAGGAACTTGTAGCTGTTGAGAAAGACAATCTGAGCTGATCGAGATGATAACCTTTAGTGCCTGCAGGCTGACACTCAATGGGGGAAATTGCTCAGTTATTCTTCAGCCCTGGGGCAACTGATAGGTAGGTGGCTGTATTTCTGTTTGAATATTTGCTGTTTCATTGGTCCATGTTTGTTATTTTTGTTACAATGGTAAAAAAAAAAAAATCAAAAACAAAACAGGTTATTATTTAAATACTGAATGAACTTTAAAAGTGAGCAACATTCATTTAACATGCGTATATTCATATATTCTGTAAATGATCCTGGAGGATCCCAGGAAACATGATATTAAAGCAGACAACGCCAAAAAAAGGAGAGAGAAAAAGAAAGAAAAACAGATATTTGTGTCTGCTTTTCAGCTGCACGGCAGGAACATGATGCCAGCTACCATTATACTGACACAGCCAGCATACAGTCCACTTCATACTGCTTCATTATTAATTCATGGCCATGTGTAACTACAGCTGAATTCTCATAAGATACTCTGTGATAGAAACCTGGAAGGAAGTCATGTGCTTTGTCTTTATTAGGCAGCCTTTTCTCAGATATGACGTTTTGTTAATCGCTGTAGTAAATCAAAAACCAATAAAACTTAAGCTGAACCAATGCTGATCTGTACTTTAAACACAGCGGTAATATATTTAAAGAACCGATAAACGCCTGAAGGTGGCCTGTCTGACCTAATCTACAACTCTGAGACACTATTTGCACGTAATCTGTGGACGAATAGACTGAAGCCACACTCACCTGCAGGCATGGTGTGATCAGCAGACAAGGTGATCTAATGTCCTGCCTATGAAGGCCGCATGGATCACAGGAGCCAAATAATCACCTTGAGCTGCTCCACGATATCCACTTTTCCACTGCAGAGAAGTTTTTTGCTTTCTGTGCAGTTTTTCTGACCTGCTTGAACCCCAGATGAGCTACAGACTGGACACACCTGAGCAGACACACCGCATGCAGCCTGCAAACTCTCTATCAATACTCCTTCTTCTACTTTTCCTGCCACTGCATACTTTCTCAGCTTACATTTCCCCGTCTACAGCTTTACTATTTTTACTTCTCTCTAGCTCTCTCTCTCTCTCTCTCACTAAATCTTTCCTTCTTTTTCTGTATCTATCAATCTCCACGGCTCTGGTGTTGAATCATTAACCATAACCTGAGGCTCCTCCTATCACACCAGGTAGAGGAATACAGGCAGCAGGAGTACGAGAAGGAGAAGAAGAGGAGGAGGAGGGAGGAGGAGGATGAGCTGGAGAGAAAGCTGGGCTGTAAAAATTATGCTCAGTTGAGAAAACACACAGCTAAAGTGTGATGTTGCAGCACGTTATTCATCCCGAAAGAACACATCGGGCAAGTAGAAGAAAAGCGTACCAGGGTGCTTCTTTTATACCTCATTCACATTATTTTGTTACCTTAAAAAAAAAAAAGGAACTGATTTGTGATTACTGTGACGTTTATTAGCAATAATTGTTTCTCACTGACGCAGATGACAGAGAAGTGAGGAAATTAAAGTGGGAGCACAAGCAAACAAGCCACTGCAAAAGCTGCCACAAAGCTGAAGTAGAAGCATAAAAGCTGCACAAGTCCTCACTCTTCTACCTTCATATTTTTGTCTTTAGAAAGAAAAAATGTGTTCGCAACAAGCACCTTTCTTCCAAATGGCTGCATTCACATAAGAGCTGGGGTAGTGTGAAACTATTTTAGGGTAGATTTTATCTGCCAGATTCGGAAAGTGGCTACTCCTTCAGGTTCCTGTTTTTCCACAGAGTAAATGCCACTGAATGTTTTCTAGGCCACAAATGACTCTAAATGAGGTTAGAGGGTTAGCATTGTGACAAAGGGCGTGGGCCTTTATTGTTCACAGTTAATTATTGATATCTTCCTGGTTAATCTGCGACATTAATGACTCGAGCGCTCAGAGATTAAAGGCCTCGGATTTCAGCGGTGCAAGTGAAGGGTAACTCAGTGACAGGCAGCATATAGGTTATAACATTTTTCCACTACAGGTCAAACCTGGTGATACGTGCTATAACAAAATAAACCTGCTGCGACTTGCTATCGATCGCAGTGAACGGCCACTTGAAGCTTCCAGACAAACTCAAGATGTAAAAATCACCAGTCGATCTTTATCACCCTTTAATTGTAGTGTAATTACAAGATACACCATCGAACATACAATGCCCAAATATTGCACCATTACATGATATTGCAATAACACCGTGATTGTCTTTACAGCCCATACATAAAGTTTATAAATAAGGCGTGAGTTTAAAAAAAAAAAGATATTAAATGCAGGTGAATGTGGTAAACATGCAAATAGCTGATGGATTCGTGACATTCATGAAAAGCCTCTTTTACTTCTGAAAAGGCAAAATTAAATTCTCATCCACCCTCACGCTGACAATTAAAAGCCACCAATTAGCACCATTATCACCTATTTTCTTCATGCCGATGATTGAAAACACTTCATTTTATAGCCAGCAGTGGCGTCATTTAAAATGGCATGAATCCTACACTAATACCACCTAGCACAGTAAAGCTACATATTAATCAGTGCACTGTTGGTAATACAAAAACAAAGCTGATGTACTGTCTACTGATAATAAAAATACATTCAGTACATGTACATGCTGATCTGGTCCTTGTGTGATGCTTACGATACTTAATTACACTTTATAGCAGCAGATACTGAAGCACCACACAGGGCGTTAATGGTCTTTACCCAGTGTCGGCTCATTTACCACTGGTGTCATTTACTGTACAGCATGCAGCGTATAAACACAGGAAAGTTTCATCCTTTAAGGCATGCCACAAACCCCGAGGAAAACACTTCTTGAAGGCTCAAAACTAAATAAGCATTTGATGCAAAAGGGAATAAAAACATAATTAGCAAGAAGAAAACAACAATAATGCTGTTTTTAATTTTAATAACCAACTCTTCACTTTTTTTAAATAGCAACAAGCAGAGCACTTGAACTCTACAGTGCAGTCTACATACTACAGGTGTGCGGTGCACGGACGGCCTTTGTGACTGAAAGTAGGTAGCAATCAATTGAACAGCAATATTTTCAAATTGACTAAAATGTATTAAATACTTCAAAATAGCTTTACTGATTTTACTTCACTGTCATTTTTTTCATTTCTACATGACTTGAACATGAACCTGAGGTCATGAGGTAGATGAGCAGAGTTGCAGCTGCAAATGTTGTATTACTTCAGTGTAAGTGCCTTCATATTGCTCGTTAGTCCTTCATTTGCTCCTCTCTGATACCACAGGCTTGCTTCATTTCCTCCCGGTGTTCAAAGACTGCGTGCACAAACTGGCCAAACAAGCGCTCCATATAGCTCTCGCCTAGAGGAAAAAAACCCTGCAAGAAGGCAATGTGTCCCCCGTGTGCCGTCAATACCAGGGCGACGTTAGGAAGATCCTGAACTACGGACACCGGGAAGGCTGTGAGAGCAGGAAAGAAAAAGCCCAAATGAATATAAACAGACAGCAAAGTAGACACAAAGCAGACACGTGAATCGGAAACCTTTTGTAACCCGGAGACTTCAACGTCCATGATTACATATAAAAAAGGAATTGTGCTAAAAAAGAATGAGACATTTCTTAATATAATAGAGATAAATTCAATCATCTGTTTTGACGTCGCTTCAGTCCATCTTAAATGAGCTCACACACAAAGATGAAAGTGTTTGAGAGAGTGTTATCTTGCATGTGTGGATGCAGTATTGAACTGTATTCGCTTACATATGTTTTCAGTAGTGTTCCTGAGTCTGTGGCAATGAACCCACTGGCACCTAAGGGCCTTAAGATATCAGCCTTGGTTTTTAGCAACAGAGAGTTTGCTTGATTCTCTAAAATTCCAAGATCATTTGCAGCTTTATTTTGAGAAACTTTACTGTCAACTATTTTTTCGTGTAGTCTTTAACAGAGTAGTAAACGCTGCCCCACCTTTACTTCTGAGAAACCTAGACACTCTTGGATGCTCTATTTATACCCAACCGTGTTACTAATGTTCCACCAGGTGTTTTCTTTAGCAGTACACTTTTAATATGATGTCTTGTACAACTTTCAGTAAAGCATTCAATTTTACACAATGTTCCCAACTTGTTTTTTTCGAATATGACCATAAAATCTGAAAAACGTCACATTTATGAGTAAACCATTACAGCTGTTATTTCCCCTTTGCAGTGCTTATACTGACACACCTCTCCTGTTGTGTACTCACCAGTTTGTGGAGAGAAAGGGTCATCAGCGGCATTGAGACACAGGATGGGTACGGCTGTATTGGGGAGCTTTTTGCCTGGGCTGGCATCGCGGTAATAATCCATACATGAGCTATAACCAAACATCAGAGACGTGTAGCGTTCGTCAAACTCACGGATGGACCGAGCCTACAAAAGGGTGTGAAAACAAGATGACGATGAATGTAGAGTCAATTATACATCTAAGAAACTGACAAACTGTGAGTAATATTGTATCATACCTTCAGGACATAGTCAACATCCACCACTTTCTCTAAAATCTTCCTGTGCCTGTGAGAAACAGATTTTGGGGTTTTATTTAACTGGATTTACAAACGCAAAACTGTTAGACAAAATTTATGAACCCAAATGTATCCAACCTGGTGACAGCGCGGTGCAAGCATCTCGTGATGTGCCTGTTGAAGAGCAGCCAGTTGAGCGGTTCCTCCATCGAGTCAGAGGACTTACGTGCATCCCAGGGTACCGAGATGGTGATGCCGGCAACCAATCCTGACTCGGTGTGCTTACGGGCCAGGTAGTTTAACAACACCATGCTGCAGCAGGGTGAAAAGAAACGAATCATGCAATTGTTAAAAATGAATAAATAAAAGAAATGGAGGAAAGACACAGATGGCAAATCTAGGTCCAGAAATGGAGGCCAGCGGAAACACTATGCACCAACTCACCCTCCCAAAGACACACCAGCCCCAAGCACAGGAGCACTGGGGTAGAGCCCTTTGACATGCTGCACCACACACTCAAGATCTGAAGTATTGGCAGCACAGTAGGTGACTGGTGTCTGAAGCAAGCAGAGGGATACAGGGGGGGAGTTACATGCAGTGCTTAAGCCTCAGCTCTTCTGTTAGTGCTATTATTGGTCTGAAATGGTGTATCAGTGGAAAAACTTAAATTACTACATAAACACACAGAAAATACTTTCAATTCACTTTTTTTGTTTGTTTGTTTTGTTTTGTTTTTTAAATCTGAAACTGTTTTAAATTGGGATTAAATACATTGGCAACCCATCTACCAAAGGCTAGAATCCTTGCAGGGGGGATCAGAGTTCAAGACCACCACAGTTTCCTACTTCTCATTTCTGTCCTCCCGCTCTAAAATCCTCACTTTCCTCACTCAACTGGGGTCCTTCAGAGTGTATTGACATGTTACTTACAGATTTTTAAAAACTAATTTGACATTATTCTAATTTATTAGGTATTCATTGTACTTACCAGCAGCTCCTCCCCTCCAAGACCTCTGTTGTTGAAGACCACACATCTAGGAAGGAAAGTATTTATGAAAACTGCTTCAGGCAAATACCGGGCACAAGCTACATTAAGCTTCCTGCTTAATGTAAACTTTCCTGTTAGCGCTGCTTCAAGATCACTTCATTTTGTGTGAGGAGTGCAGCTGACCTGTACCCGTGGCGTGTGGCCTGGCTAACGGCGTGAAGCACATAGGACTGCTGGCTGTTTCCTGTAATCCCGGGGAGGATGAGCACTGTGGGACGCGTGGAGGATTCTGGGTAGGTCACACTGGCCTGATTGTCCAACCAGTCAAGAGAGATCTGACCACCATCCACTGTACGGATCAGCTCACTGGGAGATGAAGGGACGAGACAAGATATTCATTATTTAATTAAATGTTTAGATTAAGATTTTTAACCCTCTTGTACATAGTGGTGAACTGAAAAAAGAGGGTTTCTTCCTACTTGCGATAACTGACAGGGGGTCTGGACTTGAGGGCAGCACAGACCAGCGTTTGAAGTCGGCCTCCCCAGCACCACGGAGTGGGACTGAAGCGCTCAGCTACCACAGGACAGTGCTTGAAGAGGAATGCACTGAAAGCCTCACTGCAAACCAGAGCTGGTCTCTGAAAGGACACAAGACCAGATGAAGGCGTTATAAAAGCACAGCTGCTTATAGATTCAAACCTGTGAGAGACAAGAAAACATCCGAAACACACCAGGCGAGCAGAACAAGGTACAAAGAAAATAATGGCAGTATCAGTGGTATGTAGATGTGATGTGACCAGCTCTGCAAGAAATACATCACTTGGAAACTTTGATGTGATGTTACACAATAGCATTTGATTAGCAAGTAGCTAACAATGAGAAAATAACTCTTACCAACGTTTTAGATATTTGAAAATAGTATTCAAATATAATCAATTCAAAATTCATATTTTCTTGTTTACAGTCTGTGAAGATATTTTAGAGATTTATTTTTTCTGCATTTTCTACATAAACAAATTCTACTATTGGCCATACTTTGAAATTATCCTCACTTTAGCTGCTTAAACTTAAGTAAAACACTTTTTATGAATAAAGCTGATATACTGCTTATTACCAAATGATCAGTCATAACCATGATCTTCTTCCAGTTTTATTTATGGAATCAATAAAAGAGAGGCTTTAATTTTGTAGAATAAAAGATCATATCTCATACACAGATGATACACATATTACAATATTATAACCTACAGATTTAATTTTATACAAAATAAAGTTAATTTTTAAAAAAAAAGGTTCAGAGCTTTGAGTACAAACCTCTGAACCCAAACACTAAAAACTGTAAAATTATGGACCAAGAAATGTTAAATAAGCTTAAAAATGTAAATAAATAAAACGGAAAAACAGTTTTTTAATTAATTAGAAAAACAAAATACCACAGATAAAGTCGAATAGGAGTTAATAGGATATGGTGATCTTCATTTTAAAGGAAATAAAATGCTTAAAAATCCAACTAAACTGTAAGTCAAAGCGGGTATGGCGGAGTCTTTGCCGCTAACTTCGACCGCAGAGACTGACCTGACACTCGCGGCCCCACAGATAGTACATTGTGGCTGTGAGGGAGCAGATGATCACCGTGTATGGCCTGGAAACACACTCCCAGTATGTTCTCCATACCTCCGCATGAGTCAGAAACATGACAACGGTCTAAGTGCGGTTGACAGCTGAGCTGCTAGCCGACGACGTCGTTAACCGACACAACGGAATAACAGGACACAAAGAATATGATATTTAATGTCCGACAACCTGCCTTCATCAGAAACATCTAACGTTCAATATGTTGTACTTCGACTCTTCCCAGCAGCCTTGGCGATATTACGTTAGACGCCGGTAGCCATCAGGTAATAGTCTGGTGTTTTCTCCGGGAGCAGCTGCTTCCTAGTTCTCACAGGCGAAGCTCCTGATTGGACAAAAGCTCCAACTTCAACGTCATGGCTACGATCCATGTAAACTACAAATATGGAGATATAGTTTTTCTTTTACTTTCTATGGGGTTATTGAAAATGAGTATAGATAGATAGATAGATAGATAGATAGATATACATTTTTTTTAAATACACGTAAAATATAATGTAGTTGTAAGGAGGATTTCTGTAGTCTGTTGATTTCCAAGATAGTGGAAAAGGGGGTGGGATTAAATAAGCTTATGTTTCTTCCTGCTCCTTTTTGAGCATGAAAGTTATTTGTAGTTGTGGTTGCTCGTTTTCCTTTTGTTTTGCTTTGTTTGTTTGTCTCGTTTTAGTTCTATGTTGTTATACTGTTTCAACAAGTTCAAAATAAAGATTCAATCAAAAACAATCAATAAATGATTGCATTACCGCCACGAGCTGGTGTGGAGCTTGGATCGAAACTTTTGTTTATTTACGGCTTTAAAAACAAAAATAATTATTTTTATCAGCTAAGTTGGCATTTTTAAAATATTTATTAGATCTATTTTTCGTCTGAGGACTTGAATGAAATTGAATTGCCTTCTTTCTGCCTCATATTTCTAACAGTATCCTGTGATGATCAGTTCAGTATGTACAAATGTATCTCCTTTTCCCTCCTCATCTCATTTCTCCTTTTGTACACTTCAACTTACTCTTGTTTATCCCACCTTTCCCTCAGGCTGATTTATTATCACCATAAACGTTTGTTGTGGCCTTTGCTCCATTCTCCTCCTTCATGTCTTTTGACACCAAATATACAAGTACCCATAAAAATATTGCCACTAGCCCTATTACGTGAATTAACATTCACTAAAAATACTGGTGGTTGGCAGTGCTAATCCTCAGCCTCATATTAGACATCTACGATATCAATTTCAAAACCCTATGTTACCTTGTTCTCAACTAGTGAAATATGTAGCAAATTATTAGATTAATTAGCAACAGGTCAGGAATATTTCTGCATCTTAGGGAGGCAGAGTTTCTCCAAAGTAAAGATGGGCTGAAGTTCACCAATGTGCAAAAAATTGTGAAACAATTTCAGAATAACATAAAATCGCTGAATATCTCATCATAGTATATCATCAAAATATTCAGAGAATCTAGAGGAATCTCTGTGCACAGAGAACAAGTGCAAAAAGTCAGTATTAAATGGCCGTGACCTCCAGGCCATCGCGCGGCACTGCATTGAAAACAGGTATGGTTCTGTCATGGAAATCACTGCAAACAAACAAAAAACTGATGTTCACTTTACTGCTAATAGAAATACATTCAGCACACATACATAGTGATCTGGTCCTCATGATACG
>NW_024582369.1:2186025-2189446 GCF_018398535.1 Haplochromis burtoni
GTGATCTTCATTTTAAAGGAAATAAAATGCTTAAAAATCCAACTAAACTGTAAGTCAAAGCGGGTATGGCGGAGTCTTTGCCGCTAACTTCGACCGCAGAGACTGACCTGACACTCGCGGCCCCACAGATAGTACATTGTGGCTGTGAGGGAGCAGATGATCACCGTGTATGGCCTGGAAACACACTCCCAGTATGTTCTCCATACCTCCGCATGAGTCAGAAACATGACAACGGTCTAAGTGCGGTTGACAGCTGAGCTGCTAGCCGACGACGTCGTTAACCGACACAACGGAATAACAGGACACAAAGAATATGATATTTAATGTCCGACAACCTGCCTTCATCAGAAACATCTAACGTTCAATATGTTGTACTTCGACTCTTCCCAGCAGCCTTGGCGATATTACGTTAGACGCCGGTAGCCATCAGGTAATAGTCTGGTGTTTTCTCCGGGAGCAGCTGCTTCCTAGTTCTCACAGGCGAAGCTCCTGATTGGACAAAAGCTCCAACTTCAACGTCATGGCTACGATCCATGTAAACTACAAATATGGAGATATAGTTTTTCTTTTACTTTCTATGGGGTTATTGAAAATGAGTATAGATAGATAGATAGATAGATAGATAGATATACATTTTTTTTAAATACACGTAAAATATAATGTAGTTGTAAGGAGGATTTCTGTAGTCTGTTGATTTCCAAGATAGTGGAAAAGGGGGTGGGATTAAATAAGCTTATGTTTCTTCCTGCTCCTTTTTGAGCATGAAAGTTATTTGTAGTTGTGGTTGCTCGTTTTCCTTTTGTTTTGCTTTGTTTGTTTGTCTCGTTTTAGTTCTATGTTGTTATACTGTTTCAACAAGTTCAAAATAAAGATTCAATCAAAAACAATCAATAAATGATTGCATTACCGCCACGAGCTGGTGTGGAGCTTGGATCGAAACTTTTGTTTATTTACGGCTTTAAAAACAAAAATAATTATTTTTATCAGCTAAGTTGGCATTTTTAAAATATTTATTAGATCTATTTTTCGTCTGAGGACTTGAATGAAATTGAATTGCCTTCTTTCTGCCTCATATTTCTAACAGTATCCTGTGATGATCAGTTCAGTATGTACAAATGTATCTCCTTTTCCCTCCTCATCTCATTTCTCCTTTTGTACACTTCAACTTACTCTTGTTTATCCCACCTTTCCCTCAGGTTGATTTATTATCACCATAAACGTTTGTTGTGGCCTTTGCTCCATTCTCCTCCTTCATGTCTTTTGACACCAAATATACAAGTACCCATAAAAATATTGCCACTAGCCCTATTACGTGAATTAACATTCACTAAAAATACTGGTGGTTGGCAGTGCTAATCCTCAGCCTCATATTAGACATCTACGATATCAATTTCAAAACCCTATGTTACCTTGTTCTCAACTAGTGAAATATGTAGCAAATTATTAGATTAATTAGCAACAGGTCAGGAATATTTCTGCATCTTAGGGAGGCAGAGTTTCTCCAAAGTAAAGATGGGCTGAAGTTCACCAATGTGCAAAAAATTGTGAAACAATTTCAGAATAACATAAAATCGCTGAATATCTCATCATAGTATATCATCAAAATATTCAGAGAATCTAGAGGAATCTCTGTGCACAGAGAACAAGTGCAAAAAGTCAGTATTAAATGGCCGTGACCTCCAGGCCATCGCGCGGCACTGCATTGAAAACAGGTATGGTTCTGTCATGGAAATCACTGCAAACAAACAAAAAACTGATGTTCACTTTACTGCTAATAGAAATACATTCAGCACACATACATAGTGATCTGGTCCTCATGATACGCTTACGATTCATTATTACACTTTATGGCAGCAGATACAATTATCTGAAACCCCACACAGGGTGTTACTGGTCTTTACACAGTGTCAGCTCATTAACCACTGGTGTCCCATCCACACTCTACAGCATGCAAAGTGTAATCATAGGAAAATTTGACTGTCTACAGAACATGAACCTGAGGTCATGAGGTAGATGAGCAGAGTTGCAGCTGCAAATGTTGTATTACTTCAGTGTAAGTGCCTTCATATTGCTCGTTAGTCCTTCATCTGCTCCTCTCTGATACCACAGGCTTGCTTCATTTCCTCCTGGTGTTCAAAGACTGCGTGCACAAACTGGCCAAACAAGCGCTCCATGTAGTTCTCACCTCGAGGAAAAAAACCCTGCAAGAAGGCAATGTGTCCCCCGTGGGCCGTCAATACCAGGGCGACGTTAGGAAGATCCTGGACTATAGACACTGGGAAGGCTGTGAGAGCAGGACAGAAAAAGTCCAAATGAATATAAACAGACAGCAAAGTAGACACAAAGCAGACACGTGAATCGGAAACCTTTCATGTGACTTCAACATCCTTGATTACATTTAAAAAAAGGAATTGTGTTAAGAAGTATATAAATTCTCAACAATTACAAAACTTGATTTATCTTTTGTGCGCCAAATCTGACAAGGCCTACTGAATCAGCATTTATGAGTAAACCATTACAGCTGTTATTTCCCCTTTGCAGTGCTTATACTGACACACCTCTCCTGTTGTGTACTCACCAGTCTGTGGAGAGAAAGGGTCATCAGCGGCATTGAGACACAGGATGGGTACGGCTGTATTGGGGAGCTTTTTGCCTGGGCTGGCATCGCGGTAATAATCCATACATGAGCTATAACCAAACATCAGAGACGTGTAGCGTTCGTCAAACTCACGGATGGACCGAGCCTACAAAAGGGGGTGAAAACAAGATGACGATGAATGTAGAGTCAATTATACATCTAAGAAACTGACAAACTGTGAGTAATATTGTATCATACCTTCAGGACATAGTCAACATCCACCACTTTCTCTAAAATCTTCCTGTGCCTGTGAGAAACAGATTTTGGGGTTTTATTTAACTGGATTTACAAACGCAAAACTGTTAGACAAAATTTATGAACCCAAATGTATCCAACCTGGTGACAGCGCGGTGCAAGCATCTCGTGATGTGCCTGTTGAAGAGCAGCCAGTTGAGCGGTTCCTCCATCGAGTCAGAGGACTTACGTGCATCCCAGGGTACCGAGATGGTGATGCCGGCAACCAATCCTGACTCGGTGTGCTTACGGGCCAGGTAGTTTAACAACACCATGCTGCAGCAGGGTGAAAAGAAACGAATCATGCAATTGTTAAAAATGAATAAATAAAAGAAATGGAGGAAAGACACAGATGGCAAATCTAGGTCCAGAAATGGAGGCCAGCGGAAACACTATGCACCAACTCACCCTCCCAAAGACACACCAGCCCCAAGCACAGGAGCACTGGGGTAGAGCCCTTTGACATGCTGCACCACACACTCAAGATCTGAAGTATTGGCAGCACAGTAGGTGACTGGTGTCTGAAGCAAGCAGAGGGATACAGGGGGG
>NW_024582369.1:2189572-2190860 GCF_018398535.1 Haplochromis burtoni
TCAAGATCTGAAGTATTGGCAGCACAGTAGGTGACTGGTGTCTGAAGCAAGCAGAGGGATACAGGGGGGAGTTACATGCAGTGCTTAAGCCTCAGATCTTCTGTTAGTGCTATTACTGCTGTGAAATGGTGCACTGAGGATGACGTTCTCCATATTTATATTAAGAAAAACACTGAAACTAACTATGCCTGAAGAAATTAATCTTAGAAAACTGGTCACAAATGCATTGTTTTGTTGGGTCAAAAGCTTGAACTTTTTGGCCTCAATGTCAAGCTTTATGTCTGGAGGAAACCAGGCAGCCAATACCATGACATCAAATTTAGCGCAGTGGTGGCAGCATCATATTGTGCGGATGTTTTTTGTGAGATTAGTCAGGGTCAAGGGCAAGATAAACGCAGTAATATATCAAAACATCCTGCCCCAGAGTGCTCTGGAACTCATACTGGGGTAAAGGTTCATCTTCCAACAAGGCACACAAAGCACACAACCAAACAAACAAAGGAGTGGTTTCCACTCTGCAAATGTCATTGACTGGACCAGCTAGAACCCAGACTTGAACCAATTGAATGTCTCTGGAAAAATCAGAAAATTGGTGTATGCCAACCTTCCCCCTCCAACTGGATAGAAGAAAGAAGAATGGGAGAAACTGCCTAAAGGTTAGCGTGCCAAGTTTGTAACATCATACTCTAAAAGACCTGAGCTGTAATTGCTGCCAAAGCTGCTTCTGCAAAGTATTGAGCAAAGGCTGCAAATTCCTATGTACATATTATGTTTTTATTATTAAACTCGCAAGTACTTGGGTGTTCTACTTTGCAGAATTTTGTGGTGAAAAATAAAAATTTTGGAATAAGGCTGTAACATGAAAAAAGTGGAACAAATGAAGCACTCTGAGTACTCTCTGGATACACTAGAATCATTCCATCCACATTGTTTAATGTGCCCGCACCACTGGCAGGAAAACAACCCCAGACAGTGTTTTCATATTTGAAATCCTCACTTTTACTCCTCCAAACACACCTCTTGTCATTATGGCCAAAAAGCTAATATTTGTCTCATCTGACCATAAAGTTTTCTCCAGAAGGCATTTAGCTTCTCCACGAGGGCAAATTTCAGTCAAACTTGAATGTGTTCATTCTGGAACATGAGCTTCTTTCTTAAACAGTGTTTTGAGAATTAGATTTTACTTAACTATAAATTTATTAGGTATTCATTGTACTTACCAGCAGCTCCTCCCCTCCAAGACCTCTGTTGTTGAAGACCACACATCTAGGAAGGAAAGTATTTATGA
>NW_024582369.1:2191509-2195740 GCF_018398535.1 Haplochromis burtoni
ACCTGTGAGAGACAAGAAAACATCCAAAACACACCAGGCGAGCAGAACAAGGTACAAAGAAAATAATGGCAGTATCAGTGGTATGTAGATGCAGTGTCAGTGTGCTGAATAATACCAGCTCTGCACTTGGAAACTTTGATGTGATGTCACACAATAGCATGTAATCAGTGAGTGGCTGACATACAGAAAATAAGTCTTAGATCAAAACTCCTTTTTTCCCTTTGATACAGTCTGTGCAGAGATTTGTTATATTTGCTTATTTTTTTGGCATTTTTTACATAGATAAATTCTTCAGCTGCCAATACTTAAACTTAAAGTGCTTAAACTTTAGCACAGTGCTTAATATGAATATAGTTGATATACTGTCTGTTACCAAATTATTACTCATACCCATAATCTTCTTCAAATTTTATGAAATCAATAAAAGAGAGACTTTAATTTTTTGGAATAAAGTATCAAAGCTATTGTTGATTTAGATGGGGCACATTTTGCTGGCTCACAATGGTATCACATAAACAAATGCGGGTCCTGTTTACAGGTGAAAAACTCTTCACAAACACATTTCCATTTGTATGATAATTTTCGAGTGGAGTCGTTGCTTTTTAAACTACACACAAAAGTACCGAGCGACCAACATTACACATTACAAATTACAGAAAGTATGAAAGCCATGAAGCTCCTGGTACGCATTTTTTGTGATGGCACAGTCAGTCTGCAGCTTTCGACTTTTACGCGACCCCGATCTCTAATTTACCTGGTCGGTAACTTCTTGGCTGCGTTGTTGTGGTTCCCAAACACTCCCACTTTGTGTGAAACCCACCGATTGTTGATTGTGGAATATATAGGAGGAAGGAAATGGCGAGATCCCATTTCATCACTACGCTTGAGTTAACGAAATCTTCAGAACGACCCATACAGGTGCTTTATTTTATACACCTGTGCCTGAAGGCACCAGCATACAAAGATTAACATACTGGCTACCTTTGTCCTTACAGTGTTGCTGCACAAGCTGATGAATGACCTCTCTTTAGTGCCAGAGAAACAGGAGTACTTCCAAAAGTTTGATCTGCATGAGCTCATCCACTGCAAAGTCAGGGTCCTCCCCAGTGCTGCTGGTTACATGATTGCTGGAGGCTATTGACTGATGACTAATTTGAACTTTAGTTGTGGTCGGTGGTGTGATCGGTTTAATTTTTTTCCCCTTTACCAAACAGACTTAATTCTACATCTCGCAAAAGCGTACAAGACTCAGCTGAGGGGTAAAGTAGAACTTTTTTTTTGAAGTAAACATATACATTTTTGTAACTAATTGGAAAGTAGCATAGTGAAAAGGAAACAGCGTAAAGTAACCACGGAATCTGACCTGACACTTGCGGCCCCACAGATAGTACAGTGCGGCTGTGAGGGAGCAGATGATCACCGTGAACGGCGTGAAAACGCACTCCCAGTATGTCCCCCATACCTCCGCATGAGTCAGAAACATGACAGGACAGAATGAAGTGCACTAATGTTTAATGCCTTCATCGCCAGCATTCAGCGTTGAGCTCTAGAGCGCGCAGGCGTTCTTCTTTTATTTTTGGTGAACAATAAATTATTGCATTACCGCCACCAGCTGGTGTGGAGCTTGGACCGAGACATTTTACTGTTTCATGAAAAAATATGGCTCATTTTTTATTTAATAGACGTTTCAAAAAAGAAAATGAGAAGGGGAAACTAAAAAGAAACAGCTGGAGAAACACTTTACAGCTAATTAGGTTAATTAGCAATAGGTCAATAACATGATTTGGTATAAAATGAACATCTTAGAGAGGCAGAGCTTCTCAGAATTAACCGTGGTCCGAGGTTCACCAATCTGCAAAAAACTGTTTCAGAATTATCATCAATATAAAACTGTAAATATTTAGAACATCTCACGGTCTACAGTACATGATATCATTAAGAGAATCTGGAGAAATCTTTGTATGCAAAGGATAATTCTGATGTCTACTGGATGTCTATGATCTTCAGGCACTCAGACAGCACCACATTAAAAGGCAGGCATGATTCCGTCATGGAGATCATTGCATGCACTCAGGAAACTTCCAGAAATGATTATCTGTGTTCACCATGTCATCCACAAATGGAGATTAAAGCTTGTACCATGTAACCATGTAAAGAAGAAGCCAGACGTGAACATTATGGGACGCTGCCATCTACTATGAACACAGTTCTTTTAAATTGGACTGAAGCAAAGTAAAAAACTGCTGTGTGGTTAAATGTCTGGTGGCATGAAGACTCCAGCGACACTTGAAGCACTATGGAAAAACTTTATTAGCTGACCAAAGCGTTTCAGCTTGTGGCCTTCATCGGGGTCATTGCAAAATAAACGTTTGAGTTTAGATAGAGGAAGAAATCTTGGTAAAATTACTTCAAATATTTGAAAAAATATAGACGCTGGACTAAAGAGGGGAGGGACCATCCAACTTGCTGGCTTTACTCAATGCTTAAATCCTGCTTCTCTGTTGGTAAGAAAGTGAATTAGGGCCGATGGAACTGGCAGCTTGCACATATAGACAGGGTCAATCAGTGTTGACATGTATGTACAGATTTTAAAGCAACACACGTTCCATCCAGATAACGTCTTTTTTCAGAGAAGGCCTTGTATGTTTCAGCAATACAATGTTAAACTACATTCTGCAGCTATTATAACAGCTTGGGTTTGTAGCAGACAAGTTTTGGTGGTGAGGTTAACCGCCTGCAGTCCAGATCTTTCACCAGCTGAAAACATTTGGTGCATCAAAGAAGACCGAGGATTTTTTGTTCCGCTAGAATCCTTCATCAACATTCCAGAGGTGGTCTCCTCAATTCCCAGATATTCTATCTTTTATATCTTTTATATCTTTTATTAAAAGAAAAGGGTATGCTATAGTGGTAAACATGACGGTGCCCCAACTCATTTACTGTCATCAAATTCAAATGACCTTGTTTTCTCTTAAAAGGATATTTTAAGTGTTTTTTCTTGTGCATAGTCATAAACACTGCTCCTTACTTTGAGATGAAACTTCCGAATACTAAATGCTACTGCAATTCTATTCTTTTATACCTCTGCACACATCAGTATGTGAATTATAAAGATAAGTGAAACCTACGGTGTTGTCATAAAGTATCCAAGGTTGTATTGCTGGCAGTAGTACATCTGGACTAAAGTTTAACTGAATAATTTAAGTAGTTGTTGCGTTCTGTGTCACTAGCCGCCCACAGCTTTTTATTTCTCTCCGTTCCCTCTGCCAACAAGTGCCTTATGTTGTGTAATCCTAACTTTACCCCTGTAGACATACCCAGGGTTAGCTGCATCTTATTGTATCCCTTTTTTTTTCTTCTTTTAATGCTACTCTTTTAAATGCACTTGTTCCTTATTCCTGTTTCTTAGCACCTTTCTGCATCTTTTTACATATAGGTCCATACTTTGTTGGGCAGACACAGTGTACACCCCCACAGTGGATTTTAAATCAGTCATGTGATTGAAGTGCACAAAGGAATGATTGTAGACTTTGATATTTATGCCTCGTCAACAGTTTTCTTGACTATGCGAGTTCTGGTGAAGGTGTTTTCATTTCCATGGAAATAATTCTGTGATCATCCACTTTGGTGGTATTTTGTGCTCTTTCACGCTTTTTTGATGTTGTTAAGCTTTCCAGTGAACTCCTTCTTTTAAGCAATGAACCATATTGTTGATTCGACCACTCCGAAGTTCTTGTTTTTTCTCTGATTGGTTTATTTGAATTTTGATTTGGTTTCTTCAGCCTTATAATGGTGCCCCCTCACTTCCACTCGCATCTGTCTGATTGTTTGATTTAAAATCTTCCGTAGTAGTGTGCAGAGGCAAAATTACACACACATGGTCCGAACTGTATGTGCATTACCACCACCCTCTGCTGCACTGCCTGGCTGCGCTTCTCCAACAGCACACTCGCAGGCAGCAGCTCCCCCCGCCCCCTCGCTCAGTGTCTGAGCTCGGATCATACCAATATTAGGGGGGATTTACGCACAGTCGTAAATTCCCACAGTGTGCACTATGTGCTTCGAATATTGTGTGTAGTTTTTGTTTTATACAGTTGTCAGCCAGGCATCTAACTATGAAAAAATTACACTCCAAAAGACCCCGGGCTTCTGAAAAAACAACCCGGGCTTAAGCCCAGTAAGCCACCCCCCCGCTCCGCCACTGATGTCAAGACATGTTTCTAGCAGGGCA
>NW_024582369.1:2196638-2198461 GCF_018398535.1 Haplochromis burtoni
GACTTTGGTAGAATTAAAAAATAAGTGTAGTGCAGGTCTATGATGATTTTTAGTGCTACTATCATCTAGTTCTGATTCTGGTTCTGTCTTAGTTAAATCCTAAGTAGTCCTGATTTGAACTGTTGTAGTCCCGTTTTAATTCCGGATCAGTTCTGGGTCTGGTTGAATTGGGGTTTAGTCCGCGTGTCTTGATACAGCCCAGACTTTGTTCTGCCTTGCTGCTTAATTAAAAAACTAGTTTAAGGTGTCCTGCACATGTGATATATATTTTTCCCTATATGAAGTCATTCTTTTTTGAACAAAACTCAAAACAGAGCCTATTAATCTTTCAGTCATTTCTAACCCCCGCCCCCAGTCCCACATGCATACTACCCTTTAGGGCTAAGCCCCGGGTGTATCAAATGTCTGCCTCCGCCTCTGCTTGACATTGTCCTGTAAGTAACAGTTCATTTAAAAGTTTGTGTTGTAACCTTTTCAGCTTTTTTCCTTTAGTGTACAAAAGGAATTGCCATTGGATGGGTCTACCACAAATTGTGAAAGAAGGGCATCCAGTAAAATTTAAAACATCTTAAATCTTGTCAGGCACATGCTTTTTAAAACACTGTTAAGACTGTAGCAAATCACATTTCTCACCACAGTCAAAAATAAGCTGCAACACCAAAGGAGGACTAATTTACAGTGGCCCCTAAAGAGGACTATTTGGATATGTGATTTTTGATTTTCGTTTGCTGTAGTATCCTGTAATTTAAGGAGTCATGGTATTATATTGGTATTATCATTATTATAAATTACTGATTCAGTACATAGTATATGAAATCAGCAATGTCATCACCCCAACTAAAGCTAGAATGCTAGATAATATGTATATATCTCTAAATATAATTATCTAAATTTTGAATGCTAAAACATATAATCTCATCTACCTTCCCAATGAAGCTTATGCGCAATTTCAATTAGGCAGATCCGCAGTCACTCATCTGCCTGCTTTCCTGGGTTGTTTGGCCGCTACTAGTCTCTTCTTGACTCCACTACTTTTTCCCACGTTGTCAAACTCAGTACTGACATCATTACTCTAATCCAATCACCTTCTTGCCCACATTCTTTCAGCCAATTAGCCTCCACTCCACGTGGTTTAAATCTCTACTCTCCGTCTTGATGCATGCTCAATCATCCAGGTAAGTAAATCCCCAAAGTTGGATTATGTTCATGTGCTAGTTTCAGTCATTGTGCGATGTACTGTTTATAAGATTGGGGAAACCTGCAGTCAGCTGAGACTGAAGAAGTCACTTGGATGAGTGACGAAACGTTTCTCCCACTGAAAATGCTATGTCCAGATGAACAGAATCAAACTTTCGGGATCTACTCTCTGTCATTCTCGCTTTCAGACTCGCATTCATGCAACCCACCTCCTCCCCATCCTCACCTCATAGACATATCAACTGGAGCTTCATCCAAGCCTCACTCATCATCTTCACCACCACCACCATCTAAATTCTGCTCTGCCATGATAGGTCATCAGAGATTAATCGCCAAATACATTAATTTCTCTATGTCAATGAATAATGCTCAATTCTCTCAGTAATGAAATGAAGCTGTAAAAAAATTTGTAGCTCACTTGTGGGAAAAGAAACCTGGAAATCATGGTAAAGAAATGCAAATGAAGACCAAGACACAACAATTTATTCCCTCTTTATTGCATGAAATCTGTCCAAATCTGCCCCAGAATGAGGTCTGTCTTTTCTTCGATTGATTTCTTGATTGTCTGCTGTGATGATTATTTCATCTAGTTAAGCGGGATTCCTGTAACCACCTCTGACTCAATA
>NW_024582369.1:2198481-2223481 GCF_018398535.1 Haplochromis burtoni
TGCATCAAAACATGAAATCACTCAAAATATTGGATTAATTGATATTTATTTCTTCAAATATGTACAAATCAAAATGTCACATTACATAGCAATGTTCCCACATTGTCAAACTAAGTACTGACATCATTACTCTAATCCAGTCACCTTCTTGCCCACATTCTTTGAGCCAATCAGCCTCCACTCCATGTGGTTTAAATCTCAACTCTCCGTCATTCTCGCTTTCAGACTCCCATTCATGCAACCCACCTCCTCCCCATCTCCACCTCACAAACGCTTCAGCTGGAGCTTCATCCAAGTGTAATCTTTAATTTTTTAGTTTAATTTTTTTGTAGTTTACAGGGGGGGCAAACCTGGAAATCATGGTAAAGAATTTCAAATAAACACCAAGACACAACAATTTATTCCCTCTTTATTGCATGAAATTTGTCAAATTCCGCCCCAGAATGAGGTCTGTCTTTTCTTCGATTTATTTCTTGATTGTCTGCTGTGATGATTATTTCATCTAGTTAAGCGGGATTCCTGTAACCACCTCTGACTCAATATCACATTCGTCATTTCCACGCTTGATTTTGAAGAAACCTGAAATAAGAAGACAACAGAGGACGACACAGTTTTAGGCCAGCATTCCCACTCATCTTCAGCACTTTGTGTGACGTAGGCCTGTATGTGACACCGGCTATGTGCCTTACACTTTCATCCATACCTTCATCTCCCCAATCAGTATTCCAGGAGTTTGCAGCCAGCCAATAGGGCGTCCCATTCTCATCACCCCAGCCCAAGATCTTAATGGCGTGACCGCCCAGCATATCCCCTGTCACATGCTGATACACACCTACAGCAAAAAAAAAAAGCTCATTAAAGCAGAAGAAGGTTGTTCCTCTTTTGAATAGTACACATTTTCTGACAGGCGTTCTAAAGTGTCAGTGGAGCTTTTTCAGATTAGTGGTCGACTTGCTTGCTCTCAAACAGTTGCCCAATATTAAACTGAGACAAAGAAGTACGTTACTCATATAGAGTGACATTACTGGAATTAAATACATAAACCTCACCACTCTTATACAGCAGAAAATCTTCATAAACAGTGAAAGCTGCCTCCACAGGCCCGTTCTTGTACAGCTCCGTCATGATCTGATCCGGGTCCGACGGGACGCCGTATGTGCGTCTACCTGAAGAGGGACATACAGGAAACTTCAAGGACTGCAACAACAAAGTAAACCAATGCTAGGAGGGTGCAGAGTTTATTTTAATTCTCTGTACCAAAGTGTTTGTCCTTTTCATATGATAGTGAGTATCCATCAGTGCACTGCTGCACACACTTAGGAGTCTCTGAACTCCCACACGGAGGACGACTTCCATTCACATGATGCTCACAGGGGGCGATGGTGTAGGGTAGGCAGCCTGTAATAAACAGTCACGGTCAGTCCATTTAAGTCAAGTCTTTTGCTCCTCCCCAAAACTACTTAAACTGAATTCAGCAAATGGATAATGGACTTACCAACTTTAGAGTCATACAAGCCTCCTGTGACAAGCCCTTTCTTTGCCCAGAATTCCCAAGCAGCAGAAGGATAGCCACCATAACAGCTACACCAAACACAAAAAGACATAATGTGCAACATGAGTTATGTTATAGCTGTTTTACTTCATTTGATTTTTGAAGACTGTAATTATAAACCATCACGGTTTCTCAAAAAAAACTTTTTCCATGAAAACTTCATGCGTAGAATTAATGAACAGCCCATTTACTTATATACACGAGCCATTACTAATGCTCACCCCATGCCGCATTCATCACAGCAGGCCAACAGATCTTCAGCGGAGATCTCCACAGAGATCTTACCACCACTTTGGATACATAACCTGTCAGATATTGCCTCAGCTGCCCCAAAGGCCTGTGTAAAAATCAAACCGGGAACACTGAGAACATGGAAGTTGGTAATGATTTTTTTTAATGTCCCACCCTATCTCCTCTATTTGGTGGTGGTGTATTTTTAATTTCTTGGTGTGTCATACCCAACAGGACCCACAGGAGCCTTGATCTCTGATCTGTTGGATTGTGGCACAGTTGGGCCACTGTTTGCGTGCGTCAAAGCTGTCAGGAAGTTTAATGCCTTCAATATTATGAAGCCTAAACAAGAGAGAAAACAGAATCACTGCAGATTAGCTCAACCTGCTGCCTGTCACATGTCATCTCATGTGACCAGCTGTCCAAACCACCTGATAAACTTACAGCTCTGGTAGCTTGGGTCCATTCAGTATGGTGCCACACAGCTGTTTAACATAGGTGGCATCGATATTCTGGAAATTCTTTGTGGCCTGGAGCAAATAAAAAGGAAATTGGAGCAGAGAAATCATCGCTTACGGGTTGTTAACAGCTTCCTAAGATGTGGAAATATCCATAAAAACTGATTGCATGGTCTCACCGTCCAGGTGGTGTTAGCCTTGTTAATAAAATCAACCATCTCAGAGGAGAGAAGGGAGTGGTGAGGGTGTGCCCAAGTGGTGGACACCATCACCACTGCAGAGAGGAGGAACAGTGGACTCATCCTGCAAAACAGACATCAGTGATCATAGGAGGTGACCAGGAAACTGTTTACATGCACACAAAAGCACATCTCAGTGGAGCGTTACAAGGAAAGAGGCCATTTCCTTTATTTATAACCAACATGTGTTTTGCAGTAATGTTGCAAATACATTTCTGTACATAGGAACTGGGTCATGTATGAATGCAATGAACGTAGCTATTAGAAACAGATTAATGATAAATGATACTTTTAATCCAATTTCTAAAAAAGAAAATAGAGTTTAAAAGAACATTCATATTATCAGATGAATCAGAACTGCAGTTAGATTTAACATATATGTACATTGATTCAAGCTAAGAACAAAAAATGAAAACTTCAGCTTAAAAGACAATCACAAAGTATTAATCCAGATGCATATTAAACTCATGTGCGCAAGAAATCAGCATATTTGCCAAATGTCTTAATTTTTTTACCTGGGTTGCTGTTTTAGTAGATCTTTTTCGTCGTTCTTCTTCTCTCTGACTCAACAAACCTTACAGTTACCCTTCTTATAAGACTACAGTTGTTGATCACATGCCTGTGTAATAAATGCACCTGCATGTCTCATGTGACTAGAAGCCTGCCATTCCAAAGGTTGACCAAGCTCTTAAAATTATTATATGTCAATAACGAGATGCAGCTTTGTTTCCTTTATTTAACCATCAACCTTCTGATTCTTAATTTTGTTTAATATGTATGAACTTCTCCCATCCACACACACTGTGCATCAAAACATGAAATCACTCAAAATATTGGATTAATTGATATTTATTTCTTCAAATATGTACAAATCAAAATGTCACATTACATAGCAATGTTCCCACATTGTCAAACTAAGTACTGACATCATTACTCTAATCCAGTCACCTTCTTGCCCACATTCTTTGAGCCAATCAGCCTCCACTCCATGTGGTTTAAATCTCAACTCTCCGTCATTCTCGCTTTCAGACTCCCATTCATGCAACCCACCTCCTCCCCATCTCCACCTCACAAACGCTTCAGCTGGAGCTTCATCCAAGTGTAATCTTTAATTTTTTAGTTTAATTTTTTTGTAGTTTACAGGGGGGGCAAACCTGGAAATCATGGTAAAGAATTTCAAATAAACACCAAGACACAACAATTTATTCCCTCTTTATTGCATGAAATTTGTCAAATTCTGCCCCAGAATGAGGTCTGTCTTTTCTTCGATTTATTTCTTGATTGTCTGCTGTGATGATTATTTCATCTAGTTAAGCGGGATTCCTGTAACCACCTCTGACTCAATATCACATTCGTCATTTCCACGCTTGATTTTGAAGAAACCTGAAATAAGAAGACAACAGAGGACGACACAGTTTTAGGCCAGCATTCCCACTCATCTTCAGCACTTTGTGTGACGTAGGCCTGTATGTGACACCGGCTATGTGCCTTACACTTTCATCCATACCTTCATCTCCCCAATCAGTATTCCAGGAGTTTGCAGCCAGCCAATAGGGCGTCCCATTCTCATCACCCCAGCCCAAGATCTTAATGGCGTGACCGCCCAGCATATCCCCTGTCACATGCTGATACACACCTACAGCAAAAAAAAAAAGCTCATTAAAGCAGAAGAAGGTTGTTCCTCTTTTGAATAGTACACATTTTCTGACAGGCGTTCTAAAGTGTCAGTGGAGCTTTTTCAGATTAGTGGTCGACTTGCTTGCTCTCAAACAGTTGCCCAATATTAAACTGAGACAAAGAAGTACGTTACTCATATAGAGTGACATTACTGGAATTAAATACATAAACCTCACCACTCTTATACAGCAGAAAATCTTCATAAACAGTGAAAGATGCCTCCACAGGCCCGTTCTTGTACAGCTCCGTCATGATCTGATCCGGGTCCGACGGGACGCCGTATGTGCGTCTACCTGAAGAGGGACATACAGGAAACTTCAAGGACTGCAACAACAAAGTAAACCAATGCTAGGAGGGTGCAGAGTTTATTTTAATTCTCTGTACCAAAGTGTTTGTCCTTCTCATATGATAGTGAGTATCCATCAGTGCACTGCTGCACACACTTAGGAGTCTCTGAACTCCCACACGGAGGACGACTTCCATTCACATGATGCTCACAGGGGGCGATGGTGTAGGGTAGGCAGCCTGTAATAAACAGTCACGGTCAGTCCATTTAAGTCAAGTCTTTTGCTCCTCCCCAAAACTACTTAAACTGAATTCAGCAAGTGGATAACGGACTTACCAACTTTAGAGTCATACAAGCCTCCTGTGACAAGCCCTTTCTTTGCCCAGAATTCCCAAGCAGCAGAAGAATAGCCACCATAACAGCTACACCAAACACAAAAGACATAATGTGCAACATGAGTTATGTTATAGCTGTTTTACTTCATTTGATTTTTGAAGACTGTAATTATAAACCATCACTGTTTCTCAAAAAAAACTTTTTCCATGAAAACTTCATGCGTAGAATTAATGAACAGCCCATTTACTTATATACACGAGCCATTACTAATGCTCACCCCATGCCGCATTCATCACAGCAGGCCAGCAGATCTTCAGCGGAGATCTCCACAGAGATCTTACCACCACTTTGGATACATAACCTGTCAGATATTGCCTCAGCTGCCCCAAAGGCCTGTGTAAAAATCAAACCGGGAACACTGAGAACATGGAAGTTGGTAATGATTTTTTTTAACGTCCCACCCTATCTCCTCTATTTGGTGGTGGTGTATTTTTAATTTCTTGGTGTGTCATACCCAACAGGACCCACAGGAGCCTTGATCTCTGATCTGTTGGATTGTGGCACAGTTGGGCCACTGTTTGCGTGCGTCAAAGCTGTCAAGAAGTTTAATGCCTTCAATATTATGAAGCCTAAACAAGAGAGAAAACAGAATCACTGCAGATTAGCTCAACCTGCTGCCTGTCACATGTCATCTCATGTGACCAGCTGTCCAAACCACCTGATAAACTTACAGCTCTGGTAGCTTGGGTCCATTCAGTATGGTGCCACACAGCTGTTTAACATAGGTGGCATCGATATTCTGGAAATTCTTTGTGGCCTGGAGCAAATAAAAAGGAAATTGGAGCAGAGAAATCATCGCTTACGGGTTGTTAACAGCTTCCTAAGATGTGGAAATATCCATAAAAACTGATTGCATGGTCTCACCGTCCAGGTGGTGTTAGCCTTGTTAATAAAATCAACCATCTCAGAGGAGAGAAGGGAGTGGTGAGGGTGTGCCCAAGTGGTGGACACCATCACCACTGCAGAGAGGAGGAACAGTGGACTCATCCTGCAAAACAGACATCAGTGATCATAGGAGGTGACCAGGAAACTGTTTACATGCACACAAAAGCACATCTCAGTGGAGCGTTACAAGGAAAGGGAATAAGGAAAGAGGCCATTTCCTTTATTTATAACCAACATGTGTTTTGCAGTAATGTTGCAAATACATTTCTGTACATAGGAACTGGGTCATGTATGAATGCAATGAACGTAGCTATTAGAAACAGATTAATGATAAATGATACTTTTAATCCAATTTCTAAAAAAGAAAATAGAGTTTAAAAGAACATTCATATTATCAGATGAATCAGAACTGCAGTTAGATTTAACATATATGTACATTGATTCAAGCTAAGAACAAAAAATGAAAACTTCAGCTTAAAAGACAATCACAAAGTATTAATCCAGATGCATATTAAACTCATGTGCGCAAGAAATCAGCATATTTGCCAAATGTCTTAATTTTTTTACCTGGGTTGCTGTTTTAGTAGATCTTTTTCGTCGTTCTTCTTCTCTCTGACTCAACAAACCTTACAGTTACCCTTCTTATAAGACTACAGTTGTTGATCACATGCCTGTGTAATAAATGCACCTGCATGTCTCATGTGACTAGAAGCCTGCCATTCCAAAGGTTGACCAAGCTCTTAAAATTATTATATGTCAATAACGAGATGCAGCTTTGTTTCCTTTATTTAACCATCAACCTTCTGATTCTTAATTTTTTGTTTAATATGTATGAACTTCTCCCATCCACACACACTGTGCATCAAAACATGAAATCACTCAAAATACAGGATTAATTGTTATTTATTTCTTCAAATATGTACAAATCAAAATGTCACATTACATAGCAATGTTTTTAGCTCTCCTTTGGTTCTGTACAAAGTTACTCTGTGCTAGCCTTTCAACGCACCAAAGCAGTGTTAAGGACACTTAGCTAGCAGTCTCAGTATGCCTTTTTCTTCCCTCTTTTGCTGATGCTATAAAGGACCTGAAAATACATCCATTTTCCCCTTTTCATCTGTAATAAAAACTACCCTGATATTGCACATAATTGTTTTTCCTTAATTTTAAAAAAAACACAACGATGAAACAGATTAACACACAGAAAAGGACCGAAAAGGTTCAACTGTGATTGGAAGCCGTCGAACATACAGCGGAAGCGCTGCAGAGTGCACCAATGTAACTTTTTAGTGTTTCTGCTAGAGAAACACAAGTGGAATATAGAGCTAGGTTTGATGTGATATGAGAAAAGAAAGAAAAACAAGTGGTGGTTGTGGTTGTTGGTAAACCCCCCCCAAAAAAAAAAATCCTAGTATGTGCAGGATTAAACTGTGAACGTTTGTTTTCAATTATTCAAATATGATGAATAATTACAATTCAAACAATGTTTCAAACAAACTATTTAAAAAAAAACAAAAAAACACCCTGAACTGTGGAAGTGTACCATTTATGGCAAATATACCCACACACACCAATGTGTGTATATAATTTATCTAGACACAGGATGGACTGCTACAGATCAAATCGTTTAATGACACCAGCCTGCTAACAGAGTCATACTTTAGAGTGTCCATCATCCTGTAACAGCCACAGTGAATCTGTAAATTCCTCTAGAAACAGACCTTCAGAGGGGGCACAGGGGCTTCTTTTGTATAGAGGCTCAGGAAAGGTGGGGGTTAAATTAGTTCAAGGTCTCTGCATGTCACTGGTGCCTTGGGCCTGTGCCGCTGTAGTGCTAAGGTACTGCCAGCTGAGGGCAGCGAGCACCATAGCAGCAGAAAGGTACATGGGCGACAGGTGGTGGGTCCTGGAGCGGAGGCTGGACTGCGACAGGGCGGACTTTTCACGGATTACAGCCAAGATGTGGAGCGTCTTTTCCCGAGACGGGTCGGTGGGGGACACCTTGTGTAATATCTGGAGAGAGAGAGCACATTCAGTACACCAATATGGTGGAAGCAGTAGAGAGAGACTGAGTTTAAAGATAAATAAATAAAAATAACCCACCTCCTGGCTGTACTGGGCGATAATTGTCTGCACAGCACTCATATTGGTGGCTTCCATCATGAGAGTGACTGCCTGCCCCTTTCGGATCTTCACCACTCCCTGAAACACCATGGGGTTGTTGTAGCACGTTGACAGTGTAGCTATTGCCATCACCTGGTCAAGAGAGAAATGACAACATGTCAAGTGGAAGCGTTTGATCATTTCTCATGAGTCAGTATTCATTGGTCTCTCTATTTAAGTGCAACATTTTCCATCGTTTATCAGTTACAGAAAAAGTTATTATTAAAACAAAATATTAAAATGTTTCGCAAACTTTAAATGCAAATCAAAACGTGTTCCAGTAAGACTGTAGGACATGGACAGAATGGTTTGTTTTCTGAGCTTGAAAAATAAATAAAAAATGAACAGGTTTAAATGTTATGGTTTGGAGGAGATTGTGACGCAGCGCATACCTGTGGAATGGCACAGAAATTAAAGACGCTCTGGTTGCGCAGGCGGGACAGGTAGGCAATAACATCCGGGACGTGACGCAGAGCATCAGTGACCAGCAGGTTGAGACAGGACAGCGCCGACTCCAGCTTCTCAGGCTGGGCCAAATCCTCAAGACGGCCTGCAAACTGGCTCCAAGCCTGCACACAGCATGTAACAAGGATTTTATTTATCTGTACTGGCACCAGCCTTGGCTGGATTCTGTTCGTTATGTACTTCTTAGAAGCCTTGAGCAAATTTCTTCAAATTTAGTACAAACACTTATCCCACAGACCCGAGAATAAGTTGATTAGAGATTGGAGGCCAGGGTGAAAGCATGGCCACATGACTGTCCTTTTATTGTAAAACTGCAGGGTTCCTGAGGGACATCTGAAACTCTTCTTTGGAACGTTGACCGCATTTGGTCCATTTTCTGTCAAGACAACCCAACACTACTATCATAATGTTGAGCTCCTGGCTCTGGAGAGGTCACTATCCATGGCTGATAGTGTCCTCTCCGCGTTTTTCTATGCAGGTAGGTTTTCAATCTGATGGAATTATGAATGCAGAAAAGTACCATCGATTTAGACAATTTCTCCAACACCGCTGGCTGAAGTTCAGCCCAAATCTTGGGGGCATGACTTTCATATACCGTTCACCTGCTGTAGATAATTTTTGGAGACCTGCTTCCTCTTCTGCCCTCCACTTGTCCAGTTTCCAGTTTTAAGGACACACTACTAAAGATATGCCAAGTTTTCAGCTAATACCTCTTAAAGAATCACTTTGTTGGTACAAAAATACCATTTAAAAAGCTGTTAAACTCTGGCATAGACTCAACTAAATAAATGGGAACAAATGGTGTGCCTTTGCAACAGGCTAGTTACCAAATGCCCAAAGATACCATTTAAAATGGGTTATTTGCCAAGTTGACCGTTATTTGCAGACATCCCTTGAATTAGGTGGGTTTGTTTTGGGGTTGGTTTTTTTTTTTTTCTTTTCTCTCCATAGGTCAGTGTTAAGTGGCTTAACAACAATAACAACAACAGTCAAGGGTTGAGGCAAAATGAGTGAAAAAGCATCCAATGTCCAAAGACAAACTCTGAAATACCTACAGAAACCCTGGAGAACTAATGCTTCTGACCACTTTAAAAGGAAAGAAAGTCTGGGTCCTTGGAAGCAAAATATAAAAGAATGATAGGTGCATCAAGATTTTTTTCATAGTACCACATTTTCTGGTGTCACAGTGATCTTAACCTTTGACCGGCAACATAGATTTTCCTAGAGCTCAAGTAAAGGTTTGCACCACATTCTCAGAAATGTCAGAAAGGCCTTCTGTAGCCTACACAAACAGACGTTTGTACAACATGAAAACACTACAAATAGGACCACAGCCATCACTAGTGTTAAGCATAAATAAATAAAACAAATTAAAAAAAAAAAAGACATTACACAGTATAAAGCCCCTCCTGCATAGAAACAAATGTTACAAAGCACATTTTGTATTATGAATATGGCAGGTGTCTGTGAAGGTTCTCAGTCATCCAGGTCATTGTAGTCTAAGGAGCTTGGAAAGAAAAGCGTCTGGACTTTTTTAAGTTGCTTGAAATATGGCAGATATTGCTAAGTATTTATGACTGCACCAATGAGTTCAGTAGGAAATAGCATAATTCCTGGAAAATTGCCCCATTCATGGGAACATGGTCACAGCTAGATTAGAAACCCCTGGGCTGACGTATCGAGTTGATAACCTCCTTCATGCGACTGCTTGGCCCGATTAGGGTAAGCAAACCCAGATAAGTGAAAGATATCTTGGGTATTCTAAACTTGCTTCATAGTACCGGACCCTGGTCAGGCACACTGGTATTAGACAAGAGATTTTGTTTCTACCTCTTGTGGCCAGAAGGCACGTCCCTCTTGTGTGTCCTCTAGATAGTCTCGGATGATGTTAGTCTTTTGGAGAAACAGGCCCATGGAGTTCGCAAGTTCAGTGTCCTGCCCAACTTCAGGGTCCTCGAGCTGAGACGCAGAGAACAGCCGGGACAGGCCAATGCCGACTAAACCGGCAACATAGTGACAATACTGCACAAAAACAGAAAAACAAATCACAGTGCAGGACTTAAGAGAAACAAAATCCTGGCTTATGATTAAACATTCATATTATGTAATATTCAGAGCTGAATCATATAGCTACATGACAAGATTCTTTAGATTAAAAATCTCTTCTACAAGAGTGTCCTGGCCAAGAAAGACAGCAGTACAATCAGAGGAGTTTTATAAAACAGTAGCACGCACATGCACGCACGCTTCCATAAAGCAATTAAGTACAGGCAATAAAAAAGAAATATATAAAACCTCTGTCTCAATAAATAATGAATAAATTAGTCAAAATTGTCTACGGCCATAAATAAAGGAAACATTTAAAATCACCTTCCTTAAGTTCTGGTTGATTCTGCAGCTGATTTAAGAAGTAAGGAGCTGCAAATCTGAACGCTACTGTAGCTAATTCAATAAAATTGAAAGCTTACCATCTGCTCCTGAGCTGTACCAGTGAGTCAACAGCTAGTTTGTAGCTTACAAACCTCTGATAACATCCATTCCGTTTTTAATCAGAGTGATGACATTTTATTCAAAATAAAAGGCTTTTATTTTGCAATGTAATAATTCTTTTGGGTCGTTACTCCAGTAATTTTAGAACTTACTCTTTATGCCCCCCCCCCCAACTCAAAGCAGTCATTTATGTAGTCATTATGGTGCTAGAACAACTAACAGAAGCATAACATTTACCTGGTCCCACTCCTTCATAGATCCCACTTTCTTCTCCAGGAATTCAGCCATTCCCACTCCCATACGGTGGCAGATATCCGAGATGACGGCTCTGTATTCCTGAGCAAGGTTTCTGAATTCCAGCGATATCTGGTTTTAGAGGACAAAGGTTATAGTTACCAATTAGTCACTGCCTTAATTTGCCCAAACTTGGTAAATAACCCTTGAGAACTCACTGACCGTTGGGAAGTCTTCCAGGACCTGACGATCTTTCTCCTGGCTCTCCATGAAGCACCACTCATCCTGGTACAGGAAGGTGTGGAAGTCATTGAGCATGGGAACCTTCTTGTCCAGAGGAATGGTCATGTCATCCTCCACTGTGTCCAGTGCACGCAGAACCAGGTAGAAAATGCAAACTGCATGTCTGGATCATAGACACAAGGAGGATTTACACAATGATAAAGGTAGCAGGTATGTCAAGTGTCTATATGTGAAAAACTCCTGCATGGCTGCATCAAAGATATTTTTTATATTCTTATTAATACTACTCAACAATAAACTTTAAATGCAGAAAAAGAAAAGGTACATGGCAGCCTTCACCTCTGCAACCCTGAAAAGCCTGCAATGGAAACGTTAATTAACACCCATTTTATTTATGGAGAATCTTTCAAGTACATAGAAATGTAGTTTGATATCAAAATTTTATTTAAGATTCGTGTTTAATATCTGGCTCAAAATGAAAGAATTAAACTAGGGTTCATAAAAGGAATGAATGCCTGTCAGTCTGTCTTAGATTACAGGGATATTTCATCCCAAATAATGAATTGGGAAGGTCCTGGTCCAGGTCCCTCTCACAGACCAAAGATATGCATGTTAGATTAATTTGTGATTCCTTTACCCGCCATGGTATTTTGCTTCACATGATGCTGGTAACAACATCACACAGCCAGGACAAAAAAAAGTCTGTCATACAAAAACCTAACATGTACTTTTTGAATGTATATCTTTAGTTTGAGTACTTGTTTATAAAGTTTGTCATCATAACTTGCCTGATGACGCTTTGGTGCTGTACTGTGGGTCAACTGCTCTCTGTTTCTATTATTTTTGTAATACTCATCCTAAATGTTGCCTCGAGCATATGCCCTCCATACAACTATAGTTAAAGACTAAAACTGGCACTGAAACGAATCCCAACTAAAGTAAGACATTCTGGAAATAAACACTAAACGGAATTAATAATACTTAAAAAAATGTCAAAAGTCGACAAAAAATAGAAACTTATGAGATAAGTTGAGGGATTTTTTTTTTTAAGGGGGAGTGTTTCGGCCAACACCCTTTGTTTTGCTCTAAAGAAAACAAACCGTGTGCACGCACACACGTGTCCTCACCTGGAGCCAGCTCCAGTAAAGTTTTACTCACCTCAACTCTCCGTCCAGCGCCTGAATCACAGCTGCAAAGCTGCGACTGGTTTGGTTCAGGTACAGGTAGCAGGTCCGCAGACTCTCAGTCATGGACTCCTGACAGGAGAGACAGAGAAAAGCTGTTTGTCGGTAGAAGCCTGCAGGTCTGAGGGCGCTGGAGGGTCGGGCGGCCTCTTGCAGGCCCCTCTCCCCGAGCCTCCACCCGTGCAGGAGAGAGCGTGGAGCGGAGCCGCAGCCACGCGGAGCCACCGAGAGAGAGCGCTTGAACACGGACAGAGACAGCGGACACTTGCAGCAAGCTCCGGCCATACGAAAAACCGACAGCGAGAACGACCCTGCAGCTATGAAACCACACTATCCATGTTGACGCCACGCCTGTTGAGGAAGCGTGAAACATGAAGTCCATGTAGAGGACAAGAGAGGTGAACAACGCTGTGTGGACGACGCTGCGTGGAGTTAAATAAGCGCCCCGCGGATCTTTAAGCACTTTAACCTTGAACCGTGGCTGAGCGTGGCCAGTGCGCAGCGTTTGTAGATCTGCTGTTATGAGCAGGCACACTCCTCCCACCCCTGCCCCCAAAACAACGCCAGCTGAAGTTCACTTTCATAACCTACTTCCCGCATGCTAAAAAAGGGGGGGGGGGGGTCCGATTTGGGGTTTTTGCTGCACTAAAGCCTTTTTTCGCTAAAGGTGAGCAGTGTTTTCTTTTTAAAGAAAGCACGCATTAGCTGCTATTTAGTTGTATCTCCATGCACGCATGCAGCTAGATAATGTTGGCTGTGCGCGATAAGCAAACAGTCAGCTGTGGGGTGTCGACTGCGACTTTGTGCAATATAAAGCCTTCATTGCAATAGAAAAACAAACCTTAGCAAGTTTGCACACCCCTCCCTCTGAAAAAAGCAGAACTCATGAAAACTGTATTTTGCTGACATCTGGTGGGAGACAGCGTGAAGGACGGGAAAATTCGTGACCTGCAAGTCTGTGATACTCCAGGAAAAAGATTTTTAAAACAAATATATGAAACGTTTACTAAAACAAACGGACAACTCATTATAACCTTTATTTCTCTTTTTAATGTTTACATCGATTGTGCTCAGACATTACTGCACTTGTGTTGCTTTTGCACAACAATTTGGCTTTTAATACAATCAGATGACAGACTTGAGCTCTAACGTTTGACATCTTGTGCAGGTTTGTTCCTCGGGTGCTTTAATCCAAATCTTAAATGAAGAATATCTTTACTGTGTTTGTGTTTTGTTTAAGTAATGCTGCCAATCCGAGCACGAAGCCTCGTTGACATGGTGCAGTCTGCAGGCTCTCCGGGTCCTGCCTCTGGGTCACATTGGCGTTAAAACAGTGGGATTATCCGTCAAACACGCGCACAGCATCTCTCCCCACCGGTGCGCCCTCCAAGCTCATTATGTAAGGTGAATCCCAAGTCAATGGTCATCTCTGCCTGTGTGAGTAGACTGAGTGAGCGCAGATCTAATTTGACAAAGTCCAATTAGCTGTTTCTGTTTTCACCCGGATCGTTGGGAGCAAAACTAAGGACCGTGTTGCTCAGTTAGGTTTGAGGTGTAAAGTGCCAGATATGGCTATGTGCTTTTTGCTTTGGTTTGGGTTTTTTTCCTCTGCGCAGACTCACTGTGATGATGCTCTGAAAAGAGGAACGGCTATCTGCTTTTTAATCCGCGCAACATCCTTTCTCTGCGTGTGGCTGATGTGTTAGTATTCAAATGAATCTATAAATTTGAGCTTAGACTGCGTTTTCGAGTAGATTTTACTCACATAATCCAACTTTGGCATGACGGCTCTGCATCCACCCATCTTAAATTTAAACAGGTTGAATATCTCCTCCGGGTGACCCAGCGACTTCAGGATGTCCATGTTGCTTCAGGTGTTCAGCGGTTACTCTGGCAGACTGACAAGATGTAGCCCCATCAGATATTCCTGTCTCTGAGATGCAGCACCACAAACATGAGCGAGGACACGGTTTGCGGCCGGGAGCCTCGTCAGATCAACGGAGCGTCTGATTGGCTGGCGAGTCATGGGCTTAGCGGTTAACGTCCAATGAGCGGCCAGAGTGACTGGTGTGATGCCCCGCCCCGCCCTGGGCTGTCAGTGGAGCCCAGCTGCTGATTGGTCCGTTAGTTAATCAAGAAAGAAACTGTCTGCTCAATGAAACCGTGATAATCCCGGCCAGGTCTGATACCTGTTGACTGTTTATACACAGCAGCACCTTGTATGTTATAAAAACAAAGGCACTGGTGAGTCTTTTTAACCAGGAAAGAAGTGTTGTAGCTCCAGTTAAGGTTCTCGGGTACTTCTAAAGCTGGAGATCATTCTCACAGCTGCTCATCCAATGTGCAGGTTGGTTGGGAGTTTCCATCCGTCCTGAAATCCACAATCATCTCCTTCTGTTTTCTTGACACTGATGCAGAGATTGTTATCCCATGCATCAAATCATCAATCGCTTTACCCCCATCCTGCAGTCAGACTCATCATTGCTCATGATGCATCCCACCACTGTGAAGTTGGAGCATACTGAAACTACTGCGAATACAAAAATTGGACAAGGAAGCTGTCCTATGATAAAAAAAAAAAATCAAAATCCGACATTGCATTCGTGTTGAAAATATATTTCCCTGTCAATTAAACGACGTGCTTGTAAGGTCATTTGCTCATTTGCAGCTAAGGAAGGCCGCAAAATCCGTGATAATCTGAACCGATTCATTGCCAAGTAGATCATCAACAGTTCAATAGAGGACACCTAATGGCCAAAGTCAAAACACGGTGAGCACACAGCCAAGTGTTTCTCTGCTCCTTTTTTAATTTAATATTTTTACATTTTCCCCTCATTTATAGCCTTTGTCTACAAACTAGACATATACAATGTATGTATATAATATATATTGTTGTGCATATTTACAGCCAGCTGCCGACTGGCCTTCGGGCTAACCAAAATTTATTTTAAGCCAAAATGAAACCAAAGAGAATCATGCCCCCTCCTCCCAAAAAAATCATGTGGCTAGACGGTATTAACAGGTATTAGTCAGTGTCCACAACAACACCATCTAACCTCACTTAGCTTGTTTGTGTATGTGTGATAAGTCATTTCCTGATGCTTTAAAATCCCTGGTTCACTCTGTAACACATGCTCTGCCTGATTGTTTGTTTTATATGTTAGTGCGTCCCTCTGCATCAGTGTGAGCTGTAACTGGTGTATTCCAAGTTTCAAATAAATCCTTTACATTTGATATCTGTGTATGAACACTTTTAAAGTTTACTCTATATTAGATCTAAACCCTCCACGCTGGCAGTGAAGGCCAGTTTCACTGCTAGCACCTGGCACCCTCGGAGGGGTTTTATAAATATCGGAAAATAGTTTGAAGTGATTTGACTGAAAACACTAATGCGATGCTGGACCGTGCGGAGGAAGGTGAGAAATCGACACATCAGTCTGCAGTTTGGGGAACTCAATGAGCGGAAGAAAAATTAGAGGGCTATGCGCTGTGTAGACCACAAGAGGAACACACAAACTTCTCAATGTTGCACTGCTCACACAAGGGCCAGAGTCTCTTTGTCTATGACAGGATAATTCAGGCGGTATGAATTAAATCCTCTACATGACCAGAATGATGTAGAAATGTGTCAGCAGAGCTAATTGTAGACTCGACTGAATACCGACTTATCCAAAATGTACCATGTATGGAGGAGCGAAATCTCCAGGCAAGCCAAAAATGTCTGAATGTTATTACCAATATTAATCCCACCTGCCCTACCTCTGCTGTGTTCCAGAGTGTAAAGAGATGCAGCAACCGCTGATGTTTATGGTTACTTCATCTTTGCAAAACTGGAAAACTGCTGGACTGTGATACAAAATAAGTAAGTTTAACACTTTCTAAGGGAGATGTCACCTGTATGGGTGAACACTGGGGCCTATATATGGACTGGAGCCATAGTTTCTCTTGCTTTCTTAAAATTTCTTAAGATGACAATCAATTCATTACATCTATTACAAGACAAGATATGCAGTCAGTGTGAGAGGAATTCAATTTAATGTGAAAAATATACAACAAGACAAACAGCTTTTGTAGCCATATTACCAAGTTACCTGTAATTTGAGTTTTTGTATGTCATACTTGCACTGTTCTTGTCTTGTTCTACTTGCATGATGTGTATGTTTACGCTGTGGACCCTAAGCTTCACAATTTCATCTCTCTGTATACTTATATACAACTGGGATGACAATAAAGTTTCCTTTGACAGTTTGAAATGTGTCAGATCTTAAATGTTACGTCTCAAATGAAGATACACAGATTTCTTGAATGAGAACACTGCAGTCTGGCACCTCTGGCTGTGGCAACATGCACCATATGAGTTTACTGACCTTGATGATCTAAGACAGAACCAGGAAAGGACTTTTTACTTTACTTACTCTCTTCCTCGATTTTTTTTAAGCTTTGGATTTTGCAAAAAATACTTTCTTCCATTAAACTCGGAAGCTTTAAAACTAACAAGTTGTATGAGCGGCCTGATAGCTGAGTACTAAGAGTGAAGGCCAAAATCTATCAGCAAAAAAAGAAAGAAAAAATCCCCCCAAAATTAAATGAATAATCTTGACAGGCGCTCAACATGACCATATTTCCCCAGTCTTGGCTCATTTACACTGGCTTCCAATACGTTGTAGAATTGATTTTAAGATTTTATTGCTTGTTTTTTGAATCTCTAAATGGATTAGCTCCGTCATACCTCTATGATCTGTTAACTAAAAATACTCCTAATAGAACTCATGTCAGCTGATAAGTTGCTTCTAGTTGTCCCTAGAAGCAGGCTAAAAAACAGAGGAGACCAGGCCTTTGCGATTGCTGCATCCAAACTTTGGAAAAGTCTGCCTCTTGAAATTAGGATCTCTCCAACACTTGACATTTTTAAAACCCGTTTGAAAACACATTTTTAATCTGTAGCTTTTAATTGTGACAGAGTTTTGTTTTGTTCTTTTTGTGTGTTTGATCTACTTTTTCCTTTTTTACTATGTCCAGCACTTTGGTCAACCTGTGTTGTTTTTGAAAGTGCTTATAAATAAATTAATTGATTGACTGATTGATTGAATATTTTAAAAAATGTCTTCTGAAACACAGTTAGAAAAGCACCACACATAAAAGAGCACATATGCAAATTAGTTCTAAAAAAAATCGAGTTGCCAAGACAAGTTGCCTCTACTCGCTTACCTCCGTCAACTGAAACCACAGGAAGGAAAACACCTAGAAGACAGATTAAAAATACAAATACAAAATATGTCAGCGTTGTTTAAAATTACACAGTGAAAAGCACCACACAGCTGTTTTAACTGAAATATATCATAGATGGGAGCAGACTTCATAAATAACTCTGTCCTTTTATGAGGAAAGACTCCTGAGGGCTGATGTTTAATAAAAGAAGCAGCTCTTCAGCAATGTTTAGGTCATAGCCACAAAGGCCTGAGTATTACTGGACGGAGGAGCTACGTACTGACAAATGACAGCCTGGGTGAAAAAATGTAGTGCAACATATCAGGTTATGAGGCTTTTTCTGTCTGGAGATCCTAAATTAAGACAGAGCCTGGCAAAGCAGGGTTATAGGTTTGGCTGAGGTGAGAAGACTGGATGGATTTTCCAATGTGAAATAGTTTCCACGTGTTGTAACAAGACGATCACAAATTGTTGTGTGTATTTGTTTTGTTTTAGGCAATAGTGAACCAAATGTCGTCACACAAGTAGTTCAATAATATGTTATCTGCGGGAAATGAAGAGTTATTGAGTCAAGTAGTGTCTGTTTAGTTAACTACTAAATCTATATATAAAAAAGAAGAAATGTGACCACATAATACAGGTCGGTTCATCCAACAATATCAGCTATAGCTGGTACAGTTTGATAAAAACGTATCCAGTGTGTTATCCTGCTGCAAGCAGCCATCACAAGATCAGTACACTGTGGGCTTAAAGGGATGGTAATGGTCAACAACAAAATTCAGGCAGTCTGTGGCTTTTAAATGTTGCTAAATTGGTACTAAGGGGCCCAAAGTGTGTCAGTAAAATATTCGCCCGCACCATCAGCACCACCCTGAACCATTGATACAAGGTGCGAGTGATCCATGCGTCCGTGTAGTCCGGAATTCTTATCCTACTATCTGAATGTTGCAGCAGAAACGGAGAGTCCGCAAACCAGGCAACATGTTTCCAATCTTCTGTTGTGCAGTTTCGGTGAGCAGGTGTGAAATGTGGACTCGGTTTCTTGTTCTTAGCTGTCAGGAGTGGAACCTGGTGTGGTCTTCTGCTGCTGATGAAGCCCATCTGTTTCAAGGTGCTGTGCATTCAAGGATGCACTTCTGCATATGCTGGTTGTAGCAATCACTTATATGATTTACTGTTGCCTTCCTATCAACTCAGCGCAGTCTGGCCGTTCTCCTCTGACCTCTGACATCAACAAGACTTTTTCACACAACTATTTTCTCTTTTTCTGACTGTTCACTGTAAACATTGGAGATTTTTGTGTGGGAAAATCCCAGCAGCAGTTTCTGAAATATTTGGCTGAGCTCTTTTGGCATCAACAACCATCTCATGTCCCTGAACCAGGTCACTTAAATCACTTTTCTTTGCCATTCACACAGCAAGTGTCCAACAAGTTTTAGCTCTTCATCAGTACCAGACACAGTTCCCATAAAACTACAGATGTCCTTAAAAGAACCGAGGTTTAACATCGTCATTGTCCGGCTCCATCCATCCATCCATTCGCTTCCGCTTATCCTTTTCAGGGTCGCAGGGGGCGCTGGAGCCTATCCCAGCTGTCATAGGGCGAGAGGCGGGGTACACCCTGGACAGGTCGCCAGTCTGTCGCAGGGCTAACACACAGGGACAGACAACCATTCGCACTCACATTCACTTCGCACATTCACACCTAGTGACAATTTGGATTATCCAATTAACCTATCCCCACAAGCTGCATGTCTTTGGACGGTGGGAGGAAGCCGGAGTACCCGGAGGGAACCCACGCAAACACGGGGAGAACATGCAAACTCCACACAGAAAGACCCCGGCCTGATGGTGGAATTGAACTCAGGACCTTCTTGCTGTGCGGCAACAGTGCTAACCACCGTGCCACCGTGCTCATTGTCCGGCTTTTGTGTGAAATTCATTAATAATGGATATATTTGCATCACAGGACAAGCTGTGGTCACCCCTGGACACGTGAAGCCTGTGCAACTAGAAGGACCAATCTCCTCTTGGAGCTGACATCATCCTGGGCTAACGCACAGCAATCTGGGATGAAAGTTTTGGAGTATCTAAAATTTAATCAAACCACAAATCATTTTTTCCTCAATGACTCAGTGAACAGTAATTTTTTACAGTTTCACCACGACATCACTGATGAATGCTGTGAAGACGACAAACGGCATTCTTGGGCAGTGATTGAAAGACAGGAGGAGATTATCATGTACGGGCCTTATTATCCTAACTATAGAGAACATAGTGAGGACCTCGTTATCAGCCAAACCCAGGAACTTCTGGAGTCAGAGAGTTTCTCTGAAGACGTAAAGGGCTACATCTTCACTGTGAACAGCCCATGTTTGGCAAGATATGCCAACCCGTGCATGCTGAACTTGGTTCATAAGGCTCTGGAGAGGTGGAATGCACTTGGAGTGAAGACTCATATTGGCCATATGAAGTGCTTGGGCTTTAGAGGAACCAGAGAAAATCTGTTTCAGGGTGTTAACTACAAACAGGTGGAGTGCCTAAATCAAACTGTGGACTATGAGAGTTATGTTAAAGCAGCTGAAATGAGCACCGATCTTAATCTTTTGTGTGAAACTGTGTTTTCTCTTCTTAAGCGCTTGCTGGGGCCTCAACAAGAAAACATCCACTTTGCAGCCACCATGCAGAAGCAGGACAGGAAGACTTATTTTAAAAGCATGCGTTCTATATTTGAAAGCAAACCAGCGCATGAGAAGAAAAAAAATCCTGACGCAGAGGGTGAAGGCACTGATCGACTGCAGAAGTTCTGCTTTCGATGAGTACCGAAAGTCTCCAGGAATATTTAGAAAGAGGGCGTGTTTTTGCACTTGGTTACACATTTAGCTCACAAGCGTGTGATGCTGGCCTCGAGGATATAATGAGACTTGCGTTTCAGCAGTGTTGGAGGGACTTGGTACAGGACAAGTGTGCAGAGGTCATCAGAGAAAAGTTGACTGAGGACTTTAACCACTGTGCCCTTCAGCTTTTTACCAAAAACACCGTGAACATCACAGAGCAATTTTTACAAATTGTGAAATTAAGAGGACTCAAAGGCTCCACGTGCTTTTGAGAAGAAGATGAAGTTATTGTAAGACACTGTCATTAGAAACAGAATGAATTCCACCACCTTTGCATACTGTTTGCATTATGTCAAAATGCTGTGTCTTTATTAGTGTCTTTGTCTACAATATGTCACAGATCATACTGGAGTGGAGTTTTTACATAGAAGCAGTAGCAATATCCTACATTTACAATGGTTGCCTCCATGCTTTTAGAAAGCAAATTGAAGTAATGCTAACATACTGTACAGTTAATCCTTTATACAGCTTATTGGTCAGTCCTTATATAGTAGATGGTAATCCGATGATGACGGTGATGATCATGATGTGGTTTAGCGCTAAACCTTTTAATTAAAGTCCAGTGGTTGCATGCCTGTGCATCTGTCAGCAGGGGGAGCTATGTGGCCTCCACATCACAATCATCACGTGCACTCTTCCTGCGCAGGTAGTTTATCATGTGTTGTAAGAGATGCCAATACTGACGTGTATTTTTCATACTTTGAATGGAAGAAAGTGATAAGGAGCTGTTATTATTGCACTGAGTAGTAGATCGTGTAGCGATCGGATAACTGGCACTGGGGAGTGGTGGATCCCATAAAGTAAGTTTAGGGGGGAATAGTCATTCAAAGGTTAGATGGGCTAATTACACAGTTGCCTTTTAACTGCAGATTCTTGTCAGCAGAAATACTGATCTGCCAATGACAAAACATACTGTTGTGCAGGATGGCCCACTGCCGTGGATCCCTGGGACACTCTATATAACCTGTTTTATATTTGCTTTACCTTCTATTGCAGTTTGAAAAGAGTATAACAGATCGCTCATTGTTTCAGTTTGCTGAATTTAACCAGCATAGAAACACTGAATAGTTTGCGTCTGCTGCAATCTTATTACATTACAACTGAACTACAAAAAGGTACTCGTTTAATTAAACCTGCAAACCCTAAAAAGCATTGTACTTTCCCCAAAACAGCGTGCCAGTTTCTTTGGATGAATCCAAGGGAAGATTTCATCCCACACAGTTAAAAAAAAAAAAAAAAAAAGAATTAAGATCAAAGCTTTAAGCACCATGAAGAAAAATGTGTGGAAAGTCTATTGTTGAATTGCCTTGATACAACCAGTGGAAAGTGATCAACTCTACTATATTTCTGGTTCTTTTATATACATGTATCTGAGCTGGCCTTTAAATACACTTTCTGTAAACCTGGTGGTGCAACTTTTTACATTAAGTTTAAAAATTGTGATTTTTTTTTAAACATTTTTTGTGTATTTTAATGTTTTTCCTTTTTGGCAAAATATCCACAATCATATGCAAATCAAAAAAAAAAGTTAATTTAAAAAAAATGACTATAACTATTATTGTCATGTATTATGTTACAGTATTTATCTGTCGAGGAGGGTGACGAAAGGTTTTCTGTCGTGTTACTGAGTGAATCTAGTCACTGCTCTTCTTTCAGATTTCTATAACAAAGTCCATTCAAGTCCTTGTTTGCTCTGAGTTCACACACAGTGTGTGCAGCACTTTAAGGCCTCGTTTCTTCTGTAGTAGCTCCCAGATTTCTGTTCCTGCACTGACAACGCTGCACAGCGGGCAGGAAACAGATGGTCTGAACCCAGAGTCTGTCAGGAGACTTTAATAGGTATTCTGTGGTTAGGTAGGTTTTTGAGATGTTGGGTTGTAGGTTTTTTCTAAGCCAGGATTAGGCTGTTCCAGGGTTCAGATTTGGAGCCAGAGGACCCGTTGTGCCCCCCAGGGGACATCTTCAGGGGAATGGGGCCTCCTTGAGTTGCCATGTAGGCTGGCAAAGCAGAAATCTGGAGAGATAATGGAGAAGGTGATGAGAAGTGGAATTTTTGCCATCTTTCTGTTCACTTACTACCTCTGAGTGACACGTGGTTAGGGAGGCATTGATTTTTACACTAATGTCTACCAAAAATCTGAGTTTATCGTAAATTTCTTGAACGTAAATGTCCTTCGAGATTTCATCATTGAGGTGTCTCACTTGTGCATGTGAGCTGTGATGTGTGTACAAGCTGTGATTTTCTGGCTCCGTCTTTATCTGGCGAGTCTCCTCTGCAGTGGTGGTAGTGGTGGAGGTGGTGGAGGCGCGGGGAGTGCTGCTGGGTGTAATCGGAGCCCCCTCATTGCCTGGTGTCCCTGCAGGGTACAGCACAGGTGAGGCTACAGGTGTTGTACACATGTGATACGTAAACCTGTATCACATTTGCACTGATAAATCTAAAAACGTTTATTTCTTCGGTTTGGAAGTACAAAGGACAACAGGTGACGGCAGAAAATTATCACTCTAATGTAGAACACAGGGGAGAAACAACATTTACGGCTCTGCTCCTGCTTGCTCTTAAATAGAAACACAAATATAATCAAGTGTGTTTTTGAAGCCCACCAGTTTGGGATTTATTGAGGTTCTTAGGTTTGCGTTTGCGGGTCTGGATCCCCTCTTTCTTCATAGCCAAAGGTCGAGGGACCTGTCGAGACACAAAGACAAAGAAAGAACCTTAAAGAAAACGCAGGTTGTATTAATATACATTAAACAATCAAAAAGGCTGGAAAACTGTTTTTAAGGCAAGAGTTGATCACTGACTTGATGCAGTTTCTTAATGTCTTTTCATTTAGATGTTCTGCATTAATTTTTATTTTGCAAAGCATCATATGTGCAAGTTTAAGACAAAGTTAGAGAGGCAAGGCTGAGATGGTTTGGACATGTGTAGAGGAGGGATAGTGGAGCTGCCAGGAAGACCACAGAAGAAGTGGTGACAGAAGAAGATACAGGGATAGGTTGAGATGGATGCGACCCCTAAAGGGAGCACCCGAAAGAAGAAGAGTGCAAGAGTTCTCCCATTGTTCTCTCTCTTACCCCGTGGAGTTTCATGTAGAGCCCACAGGCGTTGCAGACCGGCTCTCCCTCTGCGTTTCGTCGCCACAGGGTGGTGGTGGTGGTGTGACAGTTGGTGCAGGACAGGCCCACCCTCCTCGAGGCAGACTGCCACAGATAAAACATGTCGGTCGTCAGTGGAGTGACATTTAGCAAAGAGATGAAAGCATCTGTTTTACAGGACTTGCTAAAGGAGAAGATGAAATCGTGGGTGACCAACCAGCCGTCTCTGGGGTTTGATAAGCGGTCTGTTGATGCCGTTCATCTTATGGTACAGCCCGCAGGCGTTACACAGGTAGTGACCGGTACCGTCTCGCCTCCAGAGGGGGGTTGACATCGCTCCGCAGTTCACGCACTCTCGGCCCTCAGCGAAGTCATCAAACAAATCTGATAAGAGATGACAAATATAAGCCAAAAAGTTCTTTTTCTTGAGATGGGGCCACTGGTCATTTCTAACCTTTTGTAAGTAAAATACAAAATATGATCTGAAGTAACACTCAAATATTACTGGAACAGTTATGCTACAATACTTCTTAGAGAAATTAACCTCCAGCCGCTCTGATACCACAAACATAAATCCATTGCTTTCCTGTACATTCAGACCCTGACAGTGATCAAGCAGTGCAGTGGCATTCATGCACCAGCAGGAGGTGCAGGCTGGATCCACTCAGGGGCCCACACAACCGCAACCTGGAGTCCTTCCGTAGCTCGCAACCCCCCCACCCCCATGAGATAAAAGGTGGCTGGAAATAAAGATGGAATAGAGCTCAGTCCTACTGAAATGTCTATCATACCTCTTTCTCCTTTTCTTTTTCACTTAGCGGGACATCTGATAAATGTGATAAATGTAATCTTCACTCTCTCATCTGGCACATAACAAAGTGTCTCCCAAGAACCTCTTAACTATTTGGGATAGGAGACATCAATCTTTGGAGTAGAGGTGAGAACACTACTAGTCCTTCTTCATATTTCAGCAATGCCACCACCAGCACGAGCTGTAATCTAAAATACGTGTCAGGTCTAAGAGCACCTTGATAAACAGCAGAAAACAGCAACGTATTAACTGTGGACGTCCCGTTCCAATCCTAATGTGTTTTAATCACACACACTTCGCTGTGCATAATTGCTCTTCTTCAGATAGCGTAAATCTGGCCCACATGTGTTCCTCCCTCGCCGCGCTGTGCAACCGGACAGGCAGTTGCACACATGCAGGCCTCCTCAAGGCTGAGAGCCAAACAGACACGACAGGGCGAGCTAACCTTGAGCGAGGCAGCAATTGTAGCCAACACAACGCAGCAA
>NW_024582369.1:2227734-2235893 GCF_018398535.1 Haplochromis burtoni
TAATCAAAATTCCATTCAAGCTAAATGTCACTGAGCATTTCTGTGCGTTGATTAATGAATGAATTCTGATTAGATTTTATTTCCTCTTTTCCATCTTTACGGAACAAATGAGGGAGTTTCCCTTTCCCCAGAACAATGTTCTTTCGGCACCCGGCTGAAAGCCTCTTAATTAAACACAGAGACTTGATTGAATTTGTTGAGATTGCACAACAGTGAGGTGTTACTGAAAACGCTTGTAAACCAAATCAGAGTGAACACAGGGGTCTTTGTGACGAGTGTGATTGTAATAAGATGAAGAGCTCCATTTGGATCAATGCTGTTATCTCTCTTTTTTAGAGATAATTTGATAGATTCTTTTTTTTTTCTCCATGAAACTGTTGAGGGTCGGGGGGTGGGGAGGGGGGATGTGGCAGATGGAAACTGTACATGATATTTAGAAATGAGGAAGTAATGAGCTGTTAATCAGCTGTGAATAATAACTGATGTGGTGAAGAATGAGCGATAACGACTGGTTACTTCTGAGGATACTGAACTGTAAAAGTGGCCAGTTGTGCACGTTTGAATTAAAAGATGTTGCCCACCATCGTTCTGCAAAAGTTCAGAAACTTTAGATGTAGGGGGGGGGAAGACAGTTTAAACAAACACAGTGCTTATTGGTGATGCAGACTATGAGCCACACAAAATCTGACAGCCTAAGCAAAATGAATGTGTTGTGAAATCTCCGTCATCCATGGTTCAGAGTACACTGCAGGCTGCAACTACAGGCCAAAATCACATCCAGTACATAAAGGTCAGATATTAGATTAATCTGTTCACCTTAAAGTGACTCCTAACATGTCTTTTTAAATAATAATTAAATCATATAATATATATATATATATATATATTATATATATATTATATAATATATTTATAATATATATATATATATATATATATATATATATAATATATATAATATATATGTATATATATATATATATATAAAAGAATCGTGAAAGACTTCTTTAATGAATGATTGATGATATGTGACGCATGGATGAGATTCCCAGCAAATAAAATCTGTCCTGATCCAAAAGGCCACAGTCAAGCACAGCTCATAAACACAAATGGTGTTATCAATTCCACTTGTGTTAAATACTAATTTCAATCTTACCAATATAATAATTGCTCAGATTCATTCATAACTAATAGATAGCATGTTTCCTGTATGTTGTTTATGTTAAACTATTGTAAGTCTAACTTTGGGTGTTTGGATTGAGCCTGATGAGTGTTCATTATATATATATATATATATATATATTATATATACATATATATATAATATATATATATATATATATATATATATATATATATATATATATATATATATATATATATATATATATATAGATACGATATAGATATAGATATAGATATATAGATAGATAATAGATATATAGATATATATAGATATAGATATAGATATAGATAGATATATGTATGTGTGTGTGTGTGTATAGATAGATAGATAGATAGATACATACATACATACATACATACATACATACATACATACATACATACATACATATATAGTTAGATATAGATATATATAGGGATTTAGAGATGTGTGCCACACATTTAAAATGGCTTATAAAAACGTATTATTAATTTTGTTTAATTATTATAGATATAAAACTGTGTGGATTTGCACTCAAATGCATCTCAATTTAGGTTGTGTGAAAATGTTCATTTGTGATCAGCATAAATGTAAAAACGTGAACTTTTATAAGAGTTTCCCGAAGTCTATATAATTTTATATCTTTATAAACTACCAGAAATTGTACGTTAAATGTGTAAATATGAGTAAAAACATATATTCTTGTTCATGGTGTTAATGTTTTAAAATTCAGTTACCCTTTCTTTAAAATCACAATCTGCCCCTTTACAACCGCGTAAAAGTAACAAAATGGAGCCAAAATCGATGTTGACCATTAATAATTAATGCACGTTTTTATATTTTTTAGTTTCGCCAATTAACTCTTATTAATTCCAACTTTTATCTCTAAATTAAACAAATAATTGTGTTCTCCCTTTTGTAATCTATTTCATTTGTGCGTTTTCCTTCTTAAAATATTGAAACACTGTATTTGTGTAAAAGTGTATTTTATTTTCTCACCTATGTTGGGGTGTCTTGTTGTCCCAGGAGGAGCGCCAGTTTGGAGACCGTGGAGAACCGGACTGTCGAAGGGGGACGCCGGCCACGTTCCGCCCACGTTAGGGCTCATGTAGGCCGAATAAGGGCTGTGATACGACCCGCTCAGACTGCGAGCGCTGTAGTGATCCCTACCGTTAGCGGAGATGTTCAGCGGGCTTGTGTAAGAAACTGCCGTCTCCCGGGCCGTGGCCATCCCGGAGGACAGAGGCGGGCTGGTGGAGAAAGTGAAGCGCGGAGACACCGGGGAGTGGTTGTATGAGGGCACCGAGTCTGCCCCCGGCTGTGCCCACGCAGAGTGGCTCGACGCCGGGCTGCTCTGCTGCGACGCACCGGGTGCCTGAAGGTAAGGAAGCGCAGGAATCATGGGTGTGACGACCCGGGTGGTGGGGACATAAACCGGAGAGGTGCCCGCCGAGGCGTTATGAAGAAATCCGGCCTCGTATGAAGAGGGTCCGTGGTTGCTTGTCATTATGCCCTGGTACATATCCTCACCTTGAAGCTGGACATCCGCGTCGGTAGAAGGTATGAAGGCTGTGTGGATGCGGTTACGCACGGAACTACTGCGTGTTACCGCAAAACATCTGGTTTAAAGCAGCTCGCGAAGCTGGCTTAAGTCAGGCTACTTGTTCAGATCTGATCAAGTCAAGCAAAACAGCGCAACACTCAGAGAAGTGAAAATAAACGCATTAGTGGACACACAAGAGAGGAGGAGGAGGAGTGACAGACCCTGTGATCAAGATCCAGCTGTCATTATCTCTCTCTCTCTCTCTCTCTCTCTCTCTCTCTCTCTCTCTCTCTCTCTCTCTTTTTGCCAAAAAAAAATCCAAACATTTTTTCTAATGACGTTTCCAAAACTGCACAGTATTTATTTCATGGATCACATGGATTTGGCGAAGGCCGAGCACTTTTTGGGGGTCTATTTTCTTTCTGACCTATTATCTTTTGTTTAGAGGTGATTTTTTTTTTTAAATGTTGCTGTTTTTAAATGTTGCATTTTAATGTAATAAAAACATAAATATAAATAAAGACTTTCAAGTCTCCAAGGGAGTTGGAGTCTCGCTGCTTCACGTGGATCTTATTGGAGTCTAGCGGTTTCTTTTTCTGTCCTTATCGATTTTAAAACATCGCTATAAAATCATTTTAGCGCTAGCACAAAATATCCAAATACTTTTTTTATTAAATTAAAACCTGGCTGAACTCATTGAACGCCGCTTTTTTTAATTGCTGTTTTATTATTTATTTTTCGCTTATCTGAAATGAAGAATCTGGAATCTAAAGATCTAAACTTTGTGTTTGTTTGTTTTTTTAATGTTTTTTAAATCTATCAGATTTCAATTCTCGATTTTAGTCTTCTTTTTTGTTCTGTAATTATTCTGTGTGCTTTGACTTATATATTTTATAGGCTATTATTAAATATTTTTTACATCTGATAATTTCTCTCTCTCGCTCTCTATAAAATAAAATAAAATAAAATAAAATAAAATAAAATAAAATAAAATAAAATAAAATAAAATAAAACTGGAGGCAGAGATATTGGTGTTATTGTTCTAATAATGTGTTATAATTACGGTTAGCAACTTTCTTTCTGGTAATTCGAAGCGTCTTTTTTTTAAGGTTAATATCCGTTATTTACGACAGTTAAAAGTGCACATGCATCAGGCTATAACCTGTTGGAGGACGCATAGATGTACTTAGATGCGGAGGGATATTGCCTGTAAATAAATGAGCTGTGACCTGCAGGGGTCCCACGGGCCATTTATTCATTCGTGTTTTCGTCACAGCACTTCTCCACAGCCAGAAATGATTTTTCTTTTGCTGTGTGTTTTCATATTATTATTATTTTTGTTTTGACAAAATGAAGAATTGCGCTACTTTAGTCGGAAGTGTCCGGCGGCTGTTGTCCTCTCCAGGACAGATTTATACCTGTCATCAACACCAGTAAACCTAAACACACGAGGCCATTTCATTGTGCAGCCACTTCCCACTGACATCCCTCTCATGAATTATGTACTTCTGCAGTGTTGTGTGTGTGTGTGTGTGTGTGTGTGTGTGTGTGTGTGTGTGTGTGTGTGTGTGTGTTTGAAGAGACCAGGGATTCTGCTGTATGATGTGTAGTTTAAGCAATTATTAACTGTGGTTATTCATAATAATTCATGATGAATGAACCAATAAAACTATCTGTTTGGTATGCAAATCAGTGCTTATTCTTAGAATTAATTGGCCCCGCTGTAATGAATTGAAAATACCCTATTAATATTCATGAGAACAAAATCAATCTATCAGTCTGTGCATAAAGCATGAATAATAACCTCTAACCTTCGTACTTTAGTATCGATTCCCCCCCTTTTTCTTGAACAAAGTCAAGGCAAACAGTGCAATATTGCCTGAGTGGAAACGGGCAACTGTCATCAATGTGTAACCATAGGCTGATAACAGAGCCACCAATTGCTGGCTAATAATATCTGGGCGTGGGTCTGTTAACCTGAGAAAGCATAAAGTAGCGGCAAAGTCGATTCATGAAAGAGACGCTTCGAGTTTTACACCTCCAGTTACAGCGTGGAAGTTCGTTTTGTGAAGCGAAATTTCTCCGTTCGCGTGTTTCGAGCAGGAGAAGAAGAAAGTGGAAAATGTCTGACGGTTGGTTGGCGGGGGAAAAAAAACGCAAAAAAATATGTTGGTATCGTTCTTCTTTAAAGCTGCTTCCAGCAGCAGCATAATCAGGCAAAATGTGAGGTAAAAAGTTTAGAAAAATACCGAAAAAGCGGCCTTCATTCTTTTTCTGCTGTTATTGGAGAGTACAGTGTGTGTTTTGATTGGTGTGTTTGCATATGCCAAGCTGAAGCACTGACAGTGACAGAGGCCAGAGCTCGTGTAAACTGTGCGTGTGTGTGTTTATAACAATGATTCTGTGCAACCGTGTGTTTCCCAGTGTGTGTTCGCTGTCAGTGTGTATGAATGAAGAGGTGTTGGGTGAGGGACTAGATAGAGATGCTGGTATGTGTTGGACAGCAGCAGACTGTTGCTGAGGAAGGTGTGTGTGTGTGTGTGTGTGTGTGTGTGTGTGTGTGTGTGTGTGTGTGTGTGTGTGTGTGTGTGTGTGTGTGTGAGTGTGTGTGTGTGTCTGAACCAGGCACCAGGAAAAGTGTCCCCGTCTTGGCTGGGGCCACGACTCAATCATTCGGGGGTCGGTGACTTATTTTGGCCCTTCTTCCTCACACACACAAACACGCACACACACACAGACACACACACCGAGGGTATGGTAGACTTCTGGCTCCAGGAAGAACACTTCAAATGGAAAGGCAGGAAAACACAGGAGGAGGAACGATATGAGGCCAGTGAAACGCACACAGAGACGTCACTCAGCTCAAATTCTCGGTATTCCTCATGGGCATTTTGGTTAGCAAAAAACGTCTTCTTCTTTTTGTTTGTCAGAAGGGCTTTCATCTGTTCAGCATCTGCTCCTGAAGACGTCAGCTGTTTGTCTTGTTTTATCTGATGCACAGTAATGAGATAACAATAATGATGACAGCGCAGATCAATAGAGGTTTAGGTCTACCTTTGCTGTCACTTGAGAAACCCTCATGTTGCCTCCAAAGTTTAAATTTAACAAGTGTCTCCAGGAAGAAAACAATTCAGAATTTTTTTTTCCCAGCGTTGGCTTTTTGAATGCAGTGTAGCCTGTAATTAATTGTGATCGGGACTCATCCTCACCAGCGGCGTTTTTGTTTGGACAGAAAATGTGGGAGGCATTATCCTTCTTTCTTTCTTTTGCCGATTATTTATGGGTATGGCTATGAATTTTTGTAACTGCAGAATCCTCCAAACCAAACAACCAAACTGACATGAAAGCTCCGCTCTCTCCAACGTCTTCCACCTCCTCCCACAGCTCATCATCTGCAAACAGAACATTTTTTATGATATTTGCGTAGTTCAAATGTTTTTCATGTTTTGCGTTTTTGTGTATTATTCAAATTCATATCTGGGTATCGTCACATCGCTTGCTTTTGTTTCTACTTTCCGTTATGGTCATTGTCATGTGCATTGTAAGGCAAATCCCTTGCACTACTGTAGGTGTAAACTTGGCAGTAAAACATATTCAGATTGATTCAATGTCACACTGAAAGATCAAAACTGGATTTTTGGAATATTTGTGGTGTTTTTACTGATGCCTCCAGTAGAATAAACTCACACATATGTGTCTAATGCCACATGCAAATCACAGTTTTAGTGAAAATGTTCCATTTCTTTAGTATGTTAAGCTTTTTGTCAGCGTTTTAAAACAGTATAATGTGATAAAAACACACACAAACGCTCAGTCAACATTTTTCTATCATATTTACTGCTTATTTTTATGAACGAGTGCAATTTCCTTGTGCAGTCATTCTTGTAAGTGTGTAAATGTCCAAGTGTGTGCGTTCAAGTGTTAATCTAAGGTGTCTGTGTTGTTCTTGTGGATTAAGTGTGTTTGCACAGGTAAGGTCAGAGAGTCACTCTGGGGAGACACAAGTTTTCCCAGCGGGACACCTGGGCTTCAGCAACGCAGTCGTTTTTCTCTCTCTCTCTCTCTCTCTCTCTCTCTCACACACACACACACACACACACACACACACACACACACACACGCACATTCTCGCACCATCTATGAGGAGTGTGTTTTGGAATAAATTATTAACTCCTTGCAGGTTCTCATATGTGTGACAGACTTGAGTGCTGAATTGGACTCTTGATTCACGTAGCTTGAAGAGCAGCGCAAACACGTCGCACAACACTCAATTATGCATGATAAGAATTCAATTATCAAAACGCTCTTTTGTCCCAATGACTTCCACTGTTTGTAAAACTACTTCACCAGCAGAGGTTTGATCGTTGCTCTGATGCTTATGCACCTACTTGAAATTCTGCTCCTTGGGGTTATAGCCTGCTGTTGAAGCTATAGATCAATTCTTTAAGCAATCGCATCCAAAACAGACAGTTAACTTCTGTTAGCCATCACAAAAAACATAGTGGGGTGCCCTGTGTCACTGAGAGTGTGCATGCAAGCATTAGCAAGTGTATTTTTAGCAGTGAAGACCAAGGGATCCCAGGACCTCTCCCTGTGATAAGCAGTGGCCAAAGTCCGCTGGCTAGCAAAGGCCTAAAGAGCAAATAGGGAACACACACGCACACACAATGTTTAATACACTCATACGTGGGGCTTAGTTGCAGTGTGATGTTGCAGGGAGAGGGAGAGGGAAAACCTGTTTGTTTGAATGCAAGGGGCAAGTTAGGGGCAAGAAGAAGGTTAGGTAAAGGTGAAGCGACATCATCAAAACAATGGCGTTGTTTTGGTGTTGATGAAGGGTTCGTGCAGAGTTCATGGAGAGATGGCTAAAGAGGTGTAAGGTGTGGGCAAAATGGCACTGAAAGAGGCTTGAGATCAAAACAAGAGGAGAAATATTCACAACATAAGCGGGCGAAGTCTTTATCAGTGCCTAAAAACTGGCTGCGCCTGTCAGTCAAAGGCAGGCGTCCCCCAACCACCTCCCTCCACCCAATCTCTGGAAACACTGTAAGAGAAAATAAAAACACAATGAGGAAGCAAGAGGGAAAAAAGGTCCCTCAATCCAGAGGCTGTCATAGTGCATATTGCCTGATAACAGCAGGAATATTTCTGTTTGGACAAAGAGAGGAGGGGTGGCAGTGGTGGAGGAGGAGGAGAAAGGTTTAACAAATTGGGTAAGGCTGAGAAGGAAGAAAAAATGTTGAAAATAGATGGAGAAAGAGAGCGGGAATGTTGGAGAGGAGAAGGGAGATGCCACCAGACAGGAGGCGCACTGGAAAACAAAAGAGGCTCCACACTCTGCTCCGTCTTATCTGTCTGAGGGGCTTATCCACCGCTGGCTCTGTTAGTGTAACCTCATTCCCTCCCCTCCCCTCCTTGCCGCTCATCCCTCCATCTCCAGCTTCAGCACCC
>NW_024582369.1:2235917-2262221 GCF_018398535.1 Haplochromis burtoni
TCCCTACTACTCTGTACTGCTAGCTGTGGACTCCGTTATCAGGTCAGGGCTGACGTCAGGGGGCCCGCTGGTGCTGGGGGGCCGGAGACGGAGGCTGATAGCGCGGCAGAGGCAGCCTCCACACAGCCTGTGGGAACCACGGACCCAGCCCACCTCGACCCAGTGGCCCCGCACGTCCGCCACAAAAACACACGGAGGTGAGGATGTACGGGTATTTCACAAAAGCACACACATGCACACTTTTTATGAATTGTGGCATGTTTAGCAACCTGAGGAGAGTTTTTACACCACTACTATAAAAACAGTCACATAGGACTATTTATTCTTCACAATGTAGTGTGGAGCATGGTTTAGATCTTTATATGGGCTTACCCATGAGAGTAGTGTTTCTAAACTCCTGGCAATGTCACTCTGCAACCCTTTTTAGAGCTTCTTTAAAATAAACCAAAGGATCTGATTGACAGTGGACAAAATAAAGTGTACAAGTAGAACAGATTTGCTTTATGCATGTTTTCAAGCTCACCCTTAAGAAAACAGTTCCCCAAACACCCTCTCAGGCTGATAAAGCTGTATATGCAGATACAAGCTGCCATTTAAGTTCATGATGAAGCTGAGGTTACTTTTTGTGACATCTGTCGGCTCATGCATCTCCATAAAAGACACCAGGCCTGCAGCTGCACTGCATTTGACAGATTCTCCTGTCGGGGTTGGTCTTAGTCCAGTAGACATGAATTCACTGGAGACGGGGATGCAAAAAAAGAAAGAAAAAAAAAATCAAGAAATTAATTTCCTCTGATTAGGTTAAGGAGGCACTTAGCCCAGAGTACTGAGATGGTTATTGTCTTGCCAAATCTTCAGAAGAGCTAAAGAGAAAAAGAGAAAAAGAGTGAGAATATGTGTGTGTTTGTGTTGCAGGTCCACAGGTGTGAGTTTAAAGTGTGGAGAGTTAGTGCAGCCTGGATGGCAAGTTTCACATCATTAGTTGCAGGTGCAGCACTCCCACAACATGCGCAAAAACACATATTCACACACACGCCCACACATCTCAAGTCATCTGAACCTTGCTCACCCAAAACCACGGCTGTACCTCTGCTCAGCTCTGATTTGACTCATTAATGAGCGACGGGATTCGGTTGAATCATCAATCTGCCATTACGCACATTTACGTGTATATACTTCCACATTTTCCTACGGGGTGTCACAGATGTTTTCGGAGATGGATCTGTCGGATGGGGAGTGGAGACATACTTATCAGTGTGTTGTCCTCGATAAGGCCGGGAAGATTTGTAATGGTTGCGGTCGGTCAGTCCTGGATGTGTGCATATGTTTGTGTGTGTGTGTGTGTCTCTCTCTCCTATTCTCTGACCTCTTCTTGGCCGAGTAAAGTAGGAGGAAGAAAAGAATGGCCTTGACAGTGTGAGAGGAGGGGTGAGATGTAGAATCAGAAGAACTAAGAAGAAGGAAAGCGTTGTTTCTCGCCTGCTTATTTCTTCTCCTCCACCCCTTGCTGTCATTTTCTCTCACTCTCTTTGTCGGACACCTACTCCCTAAATCTCACCAATTGCCTGCGTGCCCTTGTAAATAACTGTACAGTAAGACTAGAGAGAGAGTAGGGTTAGAAAAAAAAAGGGGGGGGGGAAGAAAAGTGGTGAACTTAGGGTGCACTCTTACTGTAAAATGAAATGATGCATTAGGAAAAGAATAAGATAATATAACCTGGACTGTGTATTCAGTGCAAGTCGTTTTTTTATGGTTATAGTAATTTTTTTCATCATATCGTAAAGCATGCTATTAATATAGTTTGATGTAATTTGGAGGGTTTAAAAGTTTAGCTATCTTCCAGCAGAAATCACTGACGAAATCGGATCTAGTCTTTAACTTTTGAGGATATTTGTGTTATCATTTTTCCCCCAATTAACATCTCTGTCCCTCGTTAACAAGTGGTGCAGTGTGCCTTTGTCTGAGTTCTGCTTATCCAATTCAGGGTCGTAGAGGGAGCTGGAACCTATCCCAGCTGTCACTGGGCAAGATGCAAGTGGTGAACCCTGAACTAGCATCAGCTATATATAGCCATTGTAGCACAGCCTGCAGATGTGGTTGCACACACGCTTGCGCTAAAACACCAAGTAGGTGTGCAAGAGCAGTGAATGCTGCTGTGGGCAATTATTAACAGGAAAACACCACCACTACTCCCAGACAAATTTTGGCTATTTTCATCCTTTTCCTTGCAGATCACTTCAAGTTCTGGGATATTTTTAGACAATGGCGAGGGTCACTCCAAACTCTTCAGCTTGTGTTTCTTGAACTGCTTATAAGTTAGAGGTCTGCTTTGGATCAGTGCCCGCTGTTGTACAAGTCAGGGTCTTTTCAGTTTCTCTGTCTTGACTCAATGCTTGATATTTGTAGCCCGAACTTGCTTATGGGCTCTTTTATTTCCTTCTATCTGCGTTTTCTGTGCCTCTGGCTTCCTCAAAAAAAGATATTATCATCTGCTCCTTTTTCTTCAAAAGAAGAAAAACTATTTGCAACTGAAAGAAAGAAAAAAAAAAGAGAGTGCTCAGTTTGAACTTAAACCTAAAGCACTTGTTCAAACAACTGAAGATACTACTTTCACATTTATGATTAGCCTCCAGATAAAGCTAAGCTGGCTTCTATGACTGTGCCATGTTCCAAAGTTTTGTGCACTAATGCTGCAGAGTGGACCACCACCACTCCACTCCTGCAGCTCCTGTGCACTTGTGTGGATTTTCAGCCCAGCAAATGTTCAGTTTTATTGAAAAGTTTGCTCTTCATAGATTCAAACTGTCAAGCTTTGGAAAACTGCATCCCTGGTTATCCATTAATATGTGCTAATAGCTTTTCCCTTCGTTTTAGGAGTTAGCAAACTTTATTTCAAATCGGCAGTAAGTTCTTAATGGAGCCCATGTTTGATAAGCTTTGCCACAAGACTCCGATAATTAAGCAGTCTGTCCTAAGGAGCTGATTTAGTTTGGCGCATACATAAATAACAAGACCACGGCCCACTGCAACTGACCCATACATGAAATTTTGATGTATTTCATGATATGAAGAGACAATTACTAATATGGCTCTGTGGCACCTTATGTGGTCTTCTGCTGTTGTAGCCCCTTTTCTTCAATATTCACTTTGTTGTGCATTCAGAGAAGCTCATCTGCATATTCTGTAAACCCTCTGAGATGTTTTTGTGGAGAAAATCACAGTCGATCAGCAGTTTCTGAAATACTCAGACCAGCAGCCACTGGCACCAACAACCATGCCAAGTTCAAAATTATTAAACTCATCTTTCTATCCCATTCTGATGCTCAGTTTGAGCTTCAAATCGAAATCTAGCAAGTTGCTAGCTAAATATATGCGTTTTAACAGTTGTACCTAATGAAGTGGCCATATTTTGTGAAGTGATTCAGCTGTTAGACATGTTTGTTTGTTTTTTTCCCCCCATAATTAGTTTTATCTATCCTGAGAAAAATTTACTTAAAGACTCCAGAAAAGGTTGACCGCTTAAAACCTCTGTGGGAAGCTTTTGGTAGCACGAAAGGTTTTTACAGTACACTGTATGTATGAAGTATTTGTATGGCAAGTTATCACCACCTGCACTCTCTCCACTGCAAACCTCTCTGGCCTTTGGGTGACATGATAAGCGCAGGCCTCATTAGCCTTTTTAACTGGTCCAGCACAGTTGCACTGGGCCGGTCTGTGGGCTGGCTACATGCCAGGCTAAAGTAAACTAACCCAGTGGAAACACTGTACAGGCTGACCAACAGATCACAGAGTGCAAAGACTCTATTTGATGGGAAATTAATCAGAATTTACGGTATAATTTTGGCAAAACTACTCCTTCAGTTTAAAAATCTCCTGTCTGACTATTCTTAGACTTGCTCTCTGTATAAATTTACATCTTTAAAAAAAAGTTACCCCAGGAATCCTTCTCTAAACACATCTACTCCCTCCGTTTGACAGCTTGATGGCCTTATGCCCACAAAACTTTAACTGTCTCTTCAGTGTTAAATCATTTAAAAAACACTTATTCATTAGCTATTCAAACAAATCTTTTTATACCCAGACTGATGTGAAAAAGAGAGCAATTACAAAGTTTTTGCAATCTTTATGATTCACTGTGTTTGTCTTGTTTTTGTTGCCTACAAAGTATTTTTTTTAATTTGCTTTTCTCATTAATGCTTGGAGTTTTACACTGATGCCTTGAGAGTGACTTGTCAAATGCAGCTTTTACTTTTTGGTCAGCGCGTTCTCAGGCCTGCATGTGTGAATTAGACAGTTTGTGCATGTGCGTCGAGGCGTCTATAGTTTTTGAGAAATCCATCAAAGCTTATCATTATAAGTAAACATGACAGAGTGGACAAAATGTCTTGTGCGCCGCCAGACCTGCTATCTAACCACAGGCCATATCTGCGATGATGGACTGATGTGGCGCTGGCTCGGACTAACCAGAGTCTGAGTGTGAGAGTGGGAGTGCATGTATGACATACACACACAGGAGAACACACACATCAAAAGGCTACGCATAGCTCATGTTACCTTATATCTTTTTTTGCCTCTCAAAGGAATATTACCTTTGCCGTACATGAAAACTTGACTTATCGCACAGTCACACATGGGCAGACTTGGTCATAACTCATATAGGAATTTATAGCTGTTATTTATTGGCCGGTGTTTACTGGGGCTCATAGTTTTATACCTATAAGCTGAGCAGAGACAGCAATTTTTCTTCCAGATACTGATCGTTACTGTGCAGGACGAGCCTCTTTTTATGGCAGATGAGATCAGAGGAGAGTTAAGGAGATTTATTAGTAATGCTAGCTAATAGTTCATGATCTCTGCTCATTATTGTGGTTTCACTATGTGTTAGAACACAGACAGCTGCTCCCACAACTAACAGTATGTCAAGGAAGGTTATTAAAAATCCTAAATAATTTGTAAAATTCACAATTTCAGTTTTCAGAGCTTTTTTTGTTTGTTTTTTCATTTGCCCAAGGTAAGGTTTCTTGCATTTGTTTGCGTGTGTGCGCAAGTGCTGAGGTCAACCTGTGTGTTCCTCTAGTTGTTACAACACCACTGATAAGCAGAGTAAACAATCATGCACTGTTTGCTCCCCTGCCACGGTCACATGATCGAGAACTCTGATGATAGAGAGAGTGTGTATGTATGTGTGACTGGAAGGGGTAATATTCTGTTTTGCCCCCATCTTTCCTTAAAGTTTCAGGCACTGTCTGCACCGTATTAAAGGTGTAGCTCCTGTGCTGTCTGGATGGCTAGCTTTAAGAACCAAGACCCCAGCTTTGATAACCTTTCCCTTGCTGTTCAGTTCCCGGGTCGAAGGTCATGGCTGCAGAGCCTCAGCTGACTTGGCAGATTGACAGTAGGTGTAGTGGCACTGGATGGTATACAGTATAGTGCGGTTTTAAGCCATATCTCCATCACCCGCATTCTCCTCTTTGTCTTTGCTTACTGGACTTTGTTGGTGGCTAGTATGTGTGCAAGCAGAGGCTGCATGTGTGTGTTTGTCTGTGTGAGGGGTCATTAACCTCATAGTAGCCTATAGGTGGTCTTTCAATCACTCTGGACTGTCCTAGGCCACCAAAGGAGTGGTGAGTGCCTCAATTACATCTAAACAACTTGCAATGACTCATACAATGTTATCATTATTATTTTAATTATAATATTTCAGCTCTATCGGTCTATAGATTACCCCGCCTAACACTGGCTTGTACCATTGATTATAAATCCATTACCAATGTGTTACCACTTCCTAGAGATAACCAAGTCAAAATACAAAAATATCTGCTAAAGTCTATTAATTGTTGCAGTAAAACTTAAATTATCTTAAAGACTAATTGTAAAATAAGCAGTTTGTCTGTGTATCCTGCTGTGCTTAAATCTGAGCTTGTATAGCTAGCTGGAAGAATGAGTAATTATGCTAAGCTAAGCTGACAAGCCACATAGGCACTAGCTTCATAATTACAATTACAAACAGAATAATTTCATTTAAAAGGTGGCTTTAGTACTTTTTTAACCACTAGGCTGTTGGTAACATGTGTTTGCTACTGTTTGCTCGCCTTTAAATCAAACATCCTCACTGCTAACAGGTCTGGCAAACATTAGCTTCATTAATAATTTGGCTAGGTAACTTTTAAACTTAGCAGATAATGGGACAAAATATTAATTAATCTACATAAAATATATTTAAAAATTTCAATATAATAACTCAAAATTTTTTAAATTATCTCTAAATTTAGACTTAGACGTAACAGGAAATTCCAAGATACTCAGCCAAGAAGTCAGAATTTCAAGTTATGTACCTCGAAATAACTCAAAATTTAGAGTTACACATCTTGGCATTTTATGTTGAAATTTCAGGTTGCAGCCCTTGAAATTAGAATTTAATAATGCAAATTTTTCAGTTGCACATTCCAAAATTTAAACTTACTCAGTAGAAACTAAGTTACATTTTTTAGATATGGATCTTAAAATTGTAACTTCTTCAGCTGTAACTGGATACTAAGCCAGTAACTGAAAGTTTTGAAATAGCTAACTCAAATTTTTGAATAAAGCAAAAACTGTCACATTCATGAGCTTTGTTTCAGCAGACTCTTGAAAGAAAAGTCATGATATCTTCCTCATTCTGAGCATTTTTTGTGTCAGCCTCATGTAAATCTGTCAAAGCTGTTAGCTGCTTGTATAGGGGACCCTAAATTATACTTACACAGCATTTTTTTTTAGCTTCCTAACTAATAGCTAATTGGCTTATGGTACAACAATGTCAGCATTCTTACATCTTCCCATAAACATCAAGATAAAAATTCACATTTTTTTTACACACTTAAGATCATTATATTACACGCCACACACATCTCCATCAGTTATCATTTGTGTGACATATCCTTTTCTCAGTGTTTAGGTTTTGTGTCTTCTTGATGCCATGCCGTACTTGACATTATCAGCGGCTGTAGTCTAAGCTAGAAGTGTGACGTCCAAGCAAAATGATTCAAAATCGCTCCAAGGCCTGCGCTGGTTCCGACCTTTGTGCCTACAACTGTTTGAAAAGATAGAAGCAAGATATTATCTTTGTTTTCTCTGACTTTGTAAAACAGTGCACAACAAATCTGTTTCATTTTAACCCCACACACATGAACCTTAACATATACCATGCCCTAACAATGTGCCCATCCTCAGAGATTGTGTATTTTTGTATGTATGTGTGTGTAACTTTAAAGTAATTTTAACTTTAAGAAAGCACACACTGTAATAATACCAAGCTGTTTGCTGACTCTGATGTAAGAGTACCGTAAAAATTCTAATATCAGAGGCTGAAATGAAACTACCTGTCTACTGTACAGATCTTATATGACTGTATGGACAGAATTAGACTTGTATTATAGCTCTGTCTGTGAAGCACATCTTGAAAACATTACTCTGTAAAGAGTCAAAAGTTTACTTCTGGACATCCTTGGCTTTTTTAGTGCTTAAAATTCTGACAGTATGCTTGTGAGTCTTCTTCCATTTTGCTTCCTTTCTCTCTTTTGATTCGACATCAGGAAAGAAAAAGAGAGAAAACAAGAGACATAGATGTTAATCCATCATTTAAAAAGTAGGAAAATTAAGAGAAAGATTCCAATCAGAAAGCCTCATTCATAGACAGTGTATACGCAGATGGTGGGCAATATTTTGAGCTGTAATATATCTGAGTCACAAGAAGCTTTTGATGGCCCTGCAAGGGGACGATGATACCCAGAGCCACAGGGTCCCTGCCAACACAAATCCTGCTCCCCTCCACCCCCCACAATCCTTTGCTTCTGAGAAGAGGAGGGGGTGTAAGTAGATGAGTGGGTTGATGAGAGGCTGAACAGGCCGGAGGAGGGACACACAGGCGCCATGGCGATCCCTAAGACAACTTATCTCGTCTCTCACAATGATAGCGCCTGTCAAAATAACTGCCGAGATACACAGCCAGGCAGGAACTGGTTAACTCACAGGCCGTCCAATCATGAGGGCCTTCTCGCTGGGGTCCCACCTTAGAGGGCTCTCTGGGACCACAAGCAAACGTTATCTCTGTCTCATTGCTCACTAATAACTCAGACAGGTTGGGTTTAACTTGGCAAAAGCTTTATTGTGGGAATGGCAGGAAACAAAGCAATTAAGTTTAAAACCAAATGTACGTTGAATCAAATACCAATATGTCTGAGAAATTAATATAGGTTGAAGACACCTTGAACATTGATAGTGACTTTGATGTAAAATGAAGACAAATTAAACCTTAGGGAAGACATTGTTTTAGTCTGTAAGAATTTTTATAATATGATACTATATAGCTGCCATTTTCCTACTTTTGAAGACTTGTGCCATTTATTGTGAAGTGTCGCCACCTAGTGGCACAGTTTCTAGTGGGTGGCAAAATAAAATGTACATCTCGTGCAATTACAGGCATTAGAGACGTCTGTGAAAGTATTTTTGCTCTAACAAGAGAAGGATCCCCTTTCCATGTATATTATAAAGAAAGATTACATTATCTGTGTAACCAATACACGAAATAAATTATACTGGAACGTTAAGTTTTCTTTAGAGAAAACGAAAAGTATCTGTTCCCTGACCGGGAATCGAACCCGGGCCGCGGCGGTGAGAGCGCCGAATCCTAACCACTAGACCACCAGGGAGAGATAGCAATGACTGAAGGTCTGTACGTTTTGTCGTCAACACGGTATCATGATTCGAGGTAAAGTTATGATAATATATGGACAGACAACCTAGTCTCCAGCCTAGTTAAATATTGCTAACACAACTTACCAAGAGCCAATTGGAGGTGAGCTGTCTGTGCTATATGTATACATATATATTGTTTTTTATGTTTTCCACTGGTTGTATATTGTTTTCTTTTCTTTACTTTTGCACCTTTGTGGTCCAGCTACCCAATTTCGCTGTGCAAGAAACCGCACAATGACAATAAAAAGCTCCAAGTCTCTCTAAGTCTAAGCTTTACCGCGCACGCGACACAAGAGGGCGTTGTAAGTGGGAGGAGGCGTTTCCATGTTGGAGGATGCATACAAGGTATGTGGGAAATTTTAGGTACCTGTTTTTATGTCAAATATAAGCGTTTCGAGGCGTCGTTGCAAATCCGTGCTTGGCGTGAGAGGTTTATCTGGATGCATGAACAGGTATGCGCTATTTTAAGAAAGCGAATTTGCTTAAAGAACGACAAATATATTCTTATTCTCACCACCAGGTTGCTATTGTCTTGTAAACAAAGTGGCTAACTAGCATCGTTAGCATCAGCTGTCTTGTCAGCTGGAGCACCTTTCACTTCTCCCGCGTTTGTTTGTTTGGTTTAAGCACATCAGGGATATCTTTTCTTGTTGTTGCACTGTAAAAAGAGGCCGAAAGCTGTCGAGCGGAACCATTTATGGAGGATTTCAAATCATGCAGGCTGCTAAAAACTGAGAATGTGGCTAAATGGGATCGTAACGTTGCTTCGGATTGAGCTTTCCCTCAGTGGTTAGCCTCTCACCTGTTATGTAACGCCTTTAGGCTACACGTGGATGAACTGCTATACGTAAACCCGCTAAACTGTGCTACATACTACAAATATTAGTTTCGCTTTTATTTAACTCCACGGCGTTGAAGCTAGCCGGTAACTTGATACAACCACAATGCTTTGACTCTTTACATCAGCTGCTGAGAATAGACTTTATATTAAGTAGTAAAACAACCGTTTACAGTGTTTCCGTTAACCAGATGCAGGTGTGATTGTGTTTTGTAGCCGAGCGCTCCATTTTCCACCCTCTTCGGGTTATTGTCAGCTGACTGAGCTGACATGCCTATTATGGGATGCTTTCATCGCCATCCACTTAAGCTGATGGGGCTTCGCGATCGGTTATTGGGCTCTTGCAGTACACTGAGCGTTGCTGAATGAAGAGATTAATCCGGTTTCTTCTTCACTCTGCAGGACAAGAAAGACGTGTGAGAGGTGATCTTCCCAGCCTTGTGTCTCCGCGCTTGGATACACACACTGCGTACGGATGTAAGAAGGTGGTTGTTTGTATGGATGCACGTAAATACATGCAGATTTAGGACCCTGGCCTGATGGAAAAGAGAGACAGGAAGCCTGGATATTTTGCCAGGTAAGGGACTCTAGTTTTTATGCAGCTGTCATCTTAAGATTTGCATTTATTTTTTACCTCCTAAAATCGGCCTCTCATTTGTTGTGAATCACCATGTTTGGTGCTCAATGAGTCCATGTAATTATGTAATGTTTTTTGCTGAACAATAATGATTTACCCATAGTTAATCACTACAGAGAAGCACACCCATCCCTTTGTGTTTAAAGGCTCAGGGAACAGAAGCTATGAAAATCTTTACGTGAGAATGATAGGTTGAAGGTGTTGGAAACTTTCAAATCTGTGAAAAATCTTAATGAGAAAATAGTTTCTTTATCCCCTCTTTGTGCGTTTAATGTAACTTAACTAATATCTTTATTTTTCCTCTTTGTTTTATTGTCGAGGTTGTCTTTTGGAAGGCATGTGATCGTGAGATGTCCCTTCACACACTGAATAAACTAGTGCCACGGTCCACTCTGGCCTGGGTTTAAAGCTGTGGCTTAGCATGGTTGATTGATTGTAGACACCTGTGCCCTTGCTGGAGTAATGAACCTTGCTCAGCTGGTATGTACTGTGCTGTGAAGAAGGCACAAGCTGGTGCTCTTGGAAATTTTTAATGGTTCAGTTCAGTCATAGAAATCCAATAAAGATAATGTAACTCTTAGTCTGATTTCCAGCTGCACAGTTTTTATTCTAAGATTCTCCCAGGGTAGCTCTGCATGATTCATATGTCAATATAACCCTTATTTATCTCATACTGGACTTTGGTGCAGTTACTACTTTCTTTGAGACCACCCTTCTTTAAAGCCGGCTTTTGCATGATTGGAAAGTTTGAGAAGCAGCTGCTCATAGCCAGAAAGGCACCCCAGAGGTGATCATGTTAGGGTATTGTATGTGTTCCTTGATATCGCAGAGTACCTGAGTCAAACAATATTTTTAAAAAATAAATGTTTTTTTGCTATGATGCACTCCTACAGCCCAGCCGTCTCTCTAACATGATGCCATCTATCACTACAAATCACTGTGCTCCTCTATTTCAGTGTAAACACAGCAATGAAAGGCATTTTAATTATGTTGTGGATTTAGCTATACAAGCTATCATGTGATGCTTTTTTTTTTTTTTTTTTTTTTTTTTGTGAGGATAAACTAGTGGTTCTCAAACTTTACAAGGATATAAGTTGATCTGAAGCAGCTACTGATTTATTTATTTTAGAATTTATTTAATATAAATGGCAGTCGTGCATCACACGTGGGGCCGTGGCCTGCTGACGTAGTGTCAACTTTAGTAACAGATTTTTGACACCGTGTGAAACATGATATGAGGACATGTGTGGAAAGAGGCTTACCGCAGTTGCGGTGTATAAAGTGACAAGAAATCTGCAGGTTGTCAACACCTGCTTTCGTGGATGTCGGAACAAATGAGGTGTGTCATCGAACTGCATGGCTGATTTAAGATGGGTAAACATTATTTTGGGGGTGTACTGCTGTGCACTGAGGCTCACTTGCTGCTGGAAAACCCTCGCTACACAATACTGCTCTTATTCTGCCTTGTCTAACCTGTTCTACAAAACAGTCTTATCATAGTGTAGAAAACATAAACCTTGTTTTTTCTTTTCTTTTTTAAAAACCCTTACAAACATGTAAACTAATGCATATGGAAGGTAAAGCAATTAAATGCTTCTGTCATTGGATATACAGTAAAATATAAAAACTGTTTAATCTTGTGTATATGAGGTCATGCTTTATAGCTTAGTGAACTTAATTCCTTCTTATGGCTCACGTTACTCACTAAGACTACACAGACAGTCTAGTGCGATCCAGCCATTTGTCATGTCTGTATTTCTTTTTCTTTTTCCCCCCATATGATTAGGTTATGTTGGAAATATTATATTATGGAGAAAAATGACTGTCATCACAATCCAGGCAGCCTCTAATTATTAGGTAGACAGCATATTAGATGTTAATGGGGGTTGCAGGCTTCAAACTGCTCATGCAGAGACACTGTGCAGTAGCACTGGTGCCTGTTTGTACAGAAAGTAGAAAAAAAATAAGCGTTATCATCTAACACAGCCACTCCTGTAATGTGTATCTCTTCGGCTGCTTTGTGCCTTCCTGACAAATAGAGCAAAGGTCAATGTGAGGTGCACAGGGACAGTATTAACCAGCCACGGTACAAATGTCAGATTGGAAATGAAGATCAGTAAATTAAAATGCTGGTGGAATGGAACGTAAATCCAGGCCTGCCTTCATAATGTGGCACTTCACAGTTTTGTTTCCAACCAATCCAAAATAAATTGAATTGAGGCATTATGAGGATATGAAGGCGGGAGAACTTTAATATCTGCAAAAGTTCCATCAAAGTTATTATTAGTCTTGTTAAATATCACAAGGTCTGGTATAGATATATGAAAGAATATGGCACAACTGTGCATAAATAGTCACACAAAGAGGCTCATATCAACTTATGTTACTAAAGTAACTGTTACTTTATTCTTACCAGTCAGACTTTAATTGCTTTTTGAGAAAATCCACACACTGATGACCATATTTTCCTTTACACTATAAACTGCTTTGTGGCTTTTTTCTTTTTTTTTTTTTTTAAAAAAAGGTGGTGTATTTGCACTAGTAGTTTTTCCTCATGCATCTTTGTTTCAGACTGTCTCACTTGAAGCATTTTAATTTGCATTAACCTATACAAAAAGTGTTATGAAGTTTGATCAATAGAAGGAGGCCTTCTGCTGTCTGGAAGGTTTCATTGCTGCTCTGGATACAAAACAAAATAATTCCTGAATGCCCTTTAAAAAAAAAAAGTAGAGCAGAGCTCAAGGTTTTCAACAAGCTAACATATAGACTGGCTGTGTCCACACTGGGCCAGATCCATAGACTGAAGCCGTATTTGCCGCATGTTTAAGGGATATGAAAATTAATATTATTAGTAATTGTGTGTCTGTGTTATGCAAGGGCTGTTGTTGTTGTTCATGCCCTCTTTCATGTGTTTGAGTGAGCCGGATTGGAGTCTTTGCTGTGCCAATTCTGACCCTCGGGCCTTATGTTTCACATTGCTGCTTTAAATCATTTAGCATTTGTTTGGATGTTCATTATCTTCATTGCTTATTCTATACAATAAACCATAATTTGTCCATTCTCATTAATAACTTTAAAACATCCTGGGGTCTGTTTTGTGTTTAATTTTCTTTTTATGATGGTAGGAAGCAGTCACTGTTTAGAAACTCAAGAGGGAGATAAGAAGGGTTAAAGAGGAGATGAAGATGATGTAAAGATGAAGGCTGTGATGGAGAGCACTGAGAAATGCCCCTGAGTGAAACAGATGGCGTGCTGTTGAGAAATGCATCAGCAGATTCTTGAGTCCGCGAGCAGATGTGCGCCTGAGCTCTGTCTGGCTGCTGACTTATCGACCCAATCCTTCCTTTCCATTAAAGCACTTGAACACTTAAGTCGAGCCTTTTGCTTTTTCTCGTTTGCCCAGATTGTGCAGAGCAGCCTAACCACTCTCCCTCAATGCTTGTCAGTTTGGTGCTGTCTTTTCTTAAAGTACTTAAGCTCTAAGCACGCCTCTGAGAGCCAGCATAATCCTTAAGTGTACAGCTAACCTGTGATTTCACTGCACTGCAGTGGCCCCCTTTAATGCACCCCAACACAATCTGGAGGCGGTGTACTTGATTCCCTTCCCTATTAATGATTAAAGAGGGAGAAAAGGCAGTGTCACAAAACAGCTGAAGCAGCAAAGTAAATGGAGAGAAAAGTTGCTGCTCATTATTAAAAACTTATTGCAGCACCTCTGACAGAAGGAATTAACAGTTAAAGTCTGCTGCATTGTCGATGATAGAAAAGAAGTGTGGGCTCCCTGGTCATTACACATTATTCTGGAGCTATTCTTCTAGATTATTCAGTAAACCTGATATCTGAAGCAGAAGTTCTGAAGGGTTTAATTTATTATTTCCTCTGTAAGCTAACAGAATACTTTAAGTTATGGACATGGTTTTAACTGTAGGATTTAAATTCACCATGTTTCTACTTGATCTACCCCCTGGGGCATCTCATCAGGCTGAAGAGGCGGAAACAGCTCAGGGGGAGCCAATCGGAGAAGACTGTGAATGAACAGAATCCGGAAATCATCTCCTGTCCCGACATTCCAAATGACAGTGACGCCAACAAAAAGGCAGAGCTACAGAGAGCGACAGGAAAGCCAGGTAAGATGGTGACAACACACATTTCAAAGTTGCTTCTCTGAATGTTGGAATATACCCTAAATCTAAGTGGCTGCTTTTCCTGTTGAAAATGGTGGATGGTCATGTCAAACAAGGCAAACATTTCAAATGAGAAGGTCATTGTATACGCAAGTAATCCATGTAACGCAAAAGCTCTAAAGAGGCATCCTTAATATCGGCATCTTGTGAACGCAGAAGCCTCACCCACCTGCTGGCCAAATCCTGGCCAATCAGATGAAAGTTGGCTTAAAGGGAGAAGAGTTAATAGTTTCGGAATATGAATGGGCTCAGATGGCACCGATACAGTAAAAGATGAGGAGTCCACGAATACAAATATGGAGTTGGAACATAGCATTTTAGTTACCCTCTGATAACATAAAGACTGAATAATTTAACATAAAGACTGTGCAGGCTGTGTGCACATCTCTGCTTGGGTTAGTTCTGTTGGGAGAATAAGATTGCTGATCTTAAGCCTTTTACGCACTGAACACGTACAATCTGTGAATATTTCATGCGTTAAAAATATTTTTCGGACTCTCTGGCAGCTGTTCATGAGGGCCACGTCATTTCGGTGGAGGAATTTGCAGCGCTTTTTGTTTTGTTTTTTAAACCAAGCACAAATTATACCAAACAGATCTGACCAGACAGATGCATCTGACAGCAAGTGCACTCATGGCTCAAAACACACACAGAGAATGATTATACAGTGATATGGAAATGATAAAATAATACTGTTTTACCTCAGGCACACAGCTAGACTCTGCTCCAGGTCAGTCGGCTCTCTGAAATGATTTCTCTGCCTCCTCAGATATGTTCCCAACTCTGCCAGCAACACTCAAACTGCCCCACTGACATCCTGAAATATGTACGAAAGCAGCCGTGACACTGCTTTAACTCAGCTGTGCCCTGCCATGACAATTAGATAAACCCAAAATTTCAGTTTCTTCCCTTTCTTTAGAGACATTAGGACCAGCTCATCGTGGCTTGATGTCAACTCGATTGATTTTATTTATATTTTTCTACGGTGCAAACGCAACATGTTCATTGTGTATGTGCATCACACTACAAGTGCAAATCTGAAAAATTCGTAATTTTGTGTGGGTTTTTTTTTTTTTTGCAATGCACTCGGTATATAATGGCCTTTCTCAGTAATTTTTATCATCTAATGCCCTTCATCAGAATCTGTGTCAATTTATTTATAAGCGCATTTAAAAACAACACAGGTGACCTAAGTGCTGTACAAACATGAAAAAAAAAAAAACATGTTGTGTGACTTGTAAATCAGATTTATGGAAGTCTGTAAAACAAATGGTAGCCCTTTGGCTGACAGAAGGCTTTGTGGCACAGCTGTGATCTTTTGAGGGTAAAGAATTGAAAATGCAAATAAAACTAACCTTGCATGTCAGCTTTACAGTTGAATAACAAAATCTTATACGGAGGAAGTTAAACTTTCCCTTGCTTTTACTAATCATAATTTGAATTGCATTTTTCCAGCAGCTTTCAGAACTTATTTTTAAAAAAAGATTTATTTATTTTTAACTAGAGTTGTTTTACACTTGCAATATACACTGATTAATCTCTGAGGATCCTCTGTGGTAAAACAACCTCAGCAGTTTTAAACGGGAAGTTGCATAACCTTTATCCTGTTCTAGTATACCGTTAAAGATGATATTCAGTACTCTGTATTCACAATGTCATTTGGTACTAAGATTTGACGCTACTCTTGGAAAAATGTCATTATTGATAAACAATATTGTGCCACCCATCATTTCTTTATATTTTGCTGGGTAATCTTGAGGTCCAGGCTCTCAGGAGGTCAGTCCATGACTGACAGTGATCCATTGTATGATTTAATTTTCAGGTATGCGTTTACTGCAATAAAAGTGTGTTTAGGATCAGTATCACACTGAAAAAGATTTTAAACCCAAAATTTTAAATTTATCAGTCGTTCTGTAAGACCTGTCACTGATTTTCAGTCTGGTACAGAAATGACCCTTGCACTGAGGCTCTGAGGCTTCAGTGAACAGTAGATGTATCAACTGTAGATTCAGTAAAGAAATTGAACCAAATTGTTTTTGCAACAGGCTGTTAGAAACAGAGTGCCTAAGATAAATTTAAAACTGGTTCTTTAATTTGTCTTCCATGTGTAGGCACAACAATGGTTCATTCCATGAGTTAGGTGTCGTTTTATGCTTAAATAATCCAAAGATCATTGCTAAGTTTAAAAGATTTTAAAAAATCCTCTCAAAATGGTCAAGTGCAAGGACAGGAGTGAAAACGAATAGAAAAAGCAAGAAGTATCTGAAGAAAAACTGAAAGACCTTCAGAAAGCCTGAAAAACTATTGTTCAAGCCCACTGAAAAGATTATGAGGTCTGGCTGTTTGGAAGCAATATTGAAAGAGGGTTGATTTAAGGCTGGTTTTTTTTTTTTTGTTTTTTTTTTTTTCCCCCCCCTAAATTTAATGGGCATCAAACTTTTTGCATGGTCGAGGTAAGCTTCTTATTAAATTATTATTAAGTCATTAAAATGACTCAGTTGAATTGTCGTTGGTGTGGCTTTTAAAATATGCCAGTCAAAAAAGTTGTGGTTGTTAATATTATTTTAACCAAATAAAACAATATTTAATAAGTGTGTACACTGCAGATTTTATTACAAGACATCCTGTGGGCCAACATTGTCTTGTGTAGAAACCCATTATGACCTGCAAAACAAAAAGTGACCATTGCAACCATTATGGGCAGTGCGTGTCATGCTAGCATGTTTTGCTGGGTTTCTTTGGCTGTGAAAGAGCAGTGATAACTCCTGTCACAAGTTCAGTGGGTCAGCCAGCTGTAAAAAGCCATTTCTATTATAATACATAGTGCAAATGTGGTATTCTTTAGTGTAAAGGGCAAGAAATACACACAAACAAACTGTTATGTCCCATTGACTAAAAGTCCTGCACAGTATAATATCAGTCACAGCCTGGTACAGGCTCGGTGAATAAAGTGACAGCGGCCTTTTCTTTGATGCTCTGTACAGTAAAAAGAAGCAGACGCAGCTGGAGTCTGGCCAGCTAATGCTTACTCATGCCCTCTGTATCCATGGCGGGGGCGGCAGTATAATGAGGCAGTCAGGGAGTGGAGCACTAATAGCCTGTGCTTTCCCGGCAGGAAGAAACTGCTGACTGTGGACCTTCTCTGCTACAAGGGTCAGATTATGTGTGTGTATATACAATAACCACTTCTGTGTTTGTAGTGTTTTGAGGCTGGATAATGATAGGAGATGAGCAGCTGGTACTGAATCACAGTCAGACAACTAAAGGCTTTTTAGAGGGTCCTCCCCCCCTTTTTCTTTTCTTTTTTTTCCTTTTTCTAACCCCAACCCCTGAAACATTGCTTTTTTTCTTTATTAACACAATTAACCCATTTATAAGACCTATATAACCCATTTATATAGCTCTTATAAGAAGTTTCTTCCTAATCATACTGTTATTTTACAGTCGTCCTTAGTCTACAGTCCTCTTTCTGTTCTGTTCTGTCAGATGATGGCTGTAAAGTTACCAACAAGGCAAAAATGGAAAAGACAAGGCCGCCGGGGACAGTGGAGTTCGTTGTGAGTAACATCATTTTTTTGTTGTTGTTGGTTTTTTTCCTTTTAAGTAAGGTGCTGTAGACTTGCAAGGGAAGAGATAGAAAATTTCCGTTGTGTAGCATTTTGAGCTGTTTGCATTTAAAATGTCTCACATTTTACAGAGGAGATGATTTGTGTTACAGGTGGGACGTGATGATTCCCTCAACAGCATCGCACTCAAGTTCAACATCACCCCAAATAAACTGGTCCAGCTGAACAAGCTGTTTTCTCGCAGTGTCTACCCCGGGCAGGTGAGAAAGCTGTGACACTAAGCATCAGCTGGATAATGTGTTAGAGCGGGTTTTCCACTAATTTCCACAAAGGAACAATTTGGAAAGCATATCTTGAAAGGGGTAGGGCGGCGATATCGGCTATACTGATGTGGACTAGGAATGAAAAGAATCTTCATCGTTTGATGGAAATGAAAATTATCACTGAAGGTTAAAAGCAGATATACAAGTTTAGCCCATTTATTATGTCATGCTGCTTTTTTCCCCTGTTCATTACTGATCATCTAACTATTGGTTATCCGTTATTACTACAGAAACTGTTTGTCCCTGATGTGACTCAGTCAGAAACTGAACTCAAATCTCCGACTTCCTCTGATCCCATCACTAAAAACGTGTCAGAGAAGTCATCACAAGTAAGTCAAATAACATTCATTATATTACTTGGAGTACTGTGATCATACACAGGACTTCAGCATGAACTAAAAAAAGCTAATTTAGCCTCTATCATGTGACATACCATACACCCCGAGATAAGTATTCCAAATTACAGAACCTTTACCCGTATTGTGGCCATTTAAGGACAAAAAGATTGTTAAAGGGTATTTGAAGGTTTTGGTAGCATGTGCTTAAAATGCACTGTAAGAGGTGTATTTAGAACTACATTTGCTTAAATTAGTTATACTTGAGGTAATTCTTGAATTACAGTCTTGTGCATAAGTCTTGAGCTGCTCCACTTTATATTTTGCTTCCAAGAAGTCAGTGTAACCCTGGTTACCCTTAATTAATAACAGTAAAGACAATATCACTGGGTCGGCAGTAGTGCGAGGTGTAAAAATCAGCAATGAAAAGCAACACCATAGTAAACTTTGCACAAGAATGCGTATTTGTATTTGCAGTACATCTGTCATACAGCAATTTATAATACAGACTTTCTTAATAAGAAAGTCCTTTCTAAAGTCTTTCAAGTTATCAAGACGTTTCCAAGCTGCTTTTTCACCCTATTGCAGTTCAGACACTTATACCTGACATTCAGATGAATGTTTTTGTTTTGTTTGTTTTTTTTAAGCCTCTTAACTCTGCGACCTGTACATCATTCAAGCATAAAAAGGCACCTACCTCAAGTGCTTAACCAGTGTTGTCTATACACAAGAGAACTTAGCAAAGTTATATCTTTAGGCACTTTGTTACTAGCAGTCTAGTGCAAAAACATGTAATTTGTTTTGATTTCCTTGGTTGAATCAGTTTTAAAGGTATAAAGATAGTAACTTTGTAACAACAAGGTGACTCCCAAAGAGCTGTTAGCAGAAAGCTTACCATATCTCAGCATGGTGTGCAGTGTGAGATTTGAGGAAAAATGGACAAGTGGAGGACAAAAAGTGACAGGCCTAAAACACTATCAACAGCAGATGAAGGGAAGTCAATAATTTTGGGGGGCAGAGTTATTGAGGAGTGGTAGAAGACCAGCAGCAGCTTCTGGTCCAAGTTATGTTTCCTCAGGACATGGAAGTGCAGTCTTTACCAAGACGTTGGTGTTGTGGGTCCAGGTGAGGTTGGTGGAGATGTGAGTGCCCAGAAAACCTTGAGAAACCTGAAGGCAAAGACAGATCCCACCTATACTCCATTTATAATTAGAGGGGAGTGGACCTATCTGTTCCTCCAGAAGTCCATTATGAATTCTTTTGTCTTAAGGACGCTCAGCTTCACATTATTTTCTAAACACCAGCGGGACAAGTTCTCTATCTCCGCCCTGTATCTCTGATCTCCGATCTCCTTTAGGGATCAGCCCAACGTCATTGGCATGCTTGACAATGAGGTTGGTTGGGTGGATTGATGTGCAGTCTGATGTGTACTGGGCGTAAAGTAGGAGGCTGAGAACACAGCCCTGCAGGGATCCAGTGCTGAGTAACATTTGGGGGTCTGGTCACCTAGTCAGACTGATTTGAGGCCGGTTGGTGAAAAAAAGGTGGTCACACCAAATATTGACTCATTAGAATTGTACAAACTGTGTTCTTGACTTATGTACAGTATATCCTTATGTTTGTACCTTTGAAACAAGCCGTACTAAATAAAAGCACAACATTAATCTCTCTGATCTCTGCCTTTCAACATCTTTCAGTATGGCGTTCCAAACTGTAGGTCAGCAACGGCCCTTCGCCGCGAGCTCTCCCCAAGCTCTGAGGACGAGAGTCCGTTAACGGTCAAATTCATAAAAATGAGCTGCAAGTACTTCACAGATGGCATGGTAAGAAGGAAAAGTCATACTGGATTAACAAGCAGAAATGTCCAAACTGGTGAATTATTGCATCTCATGTATGAAGTTAGACTTATTTTAATTTTTTATAATTCCACACTGGGGGAAATTTCCTTGTTACAGCAGCACAAGGGACAGTAAAAAAAGGGGAATTAAAGATGTACTAGAAAATAATGGTGTACAAAACAAGACAAAATACTACACTATATACAGATGGTTACTATATAAAGTAAAATGCAATTGGAAACATCAATATTTAGTTTTGTCTTTGATCAAATTGTCACCATCTTGCTGCCTCTTTGTGCATTTTGATTTTCCAGGGTGTTGTTGGAGGCGTGTTAATTGTGACGCCCAACAACATCATGTTTGATCCGCACAAGTCGGACCCCCTGGTGATCGAGCACGGCTGTGAGGAATACGGCCTCATCTGCCCAATGGGGGAGGTCGTCTCTGTAGCGCTGTACGACGACGTGTCGCGCATGAAGCTCAAGGACGCTCTGCCATCGTAAGACCTCTCTCCGTGTCACTTGCCACATTTCCTCCTTCGCTAACCGTTCCTCTCAACTCGATTCTTATTCCTCCTTTTTTGTTCCTCCTTCCCGTTTCTGTTTTATGAGAAATAAACTGCAAACTAAGATATTACGAGCCCTTCAAGCTTTTCAACGTGTTTCTTAACATGCTCCTGAGATTGTCATCTTAGCTTTGTTTCACTCTTTCCTCCATAGCTGTTAATCAAAACTCTCTCCAGTGCAAGATCAGACTTTTTACTTTCCCATTTTCACCTTTTTTGTTCTGTTTAAGCTTTAAGTTGCTGTTTCACATCACATTTACTACTTTTAAGTTGTATACCACATTAATTTCTGTTGGGCATTTTTCTTTTTTCTTTTGTTTTCCCCTCCTTTTTTTTTTTTTTTTTTTTCCTTTCCCCGCAATTCTGTTTGGTTTTTTTTCCTCATTCTTAATTGCGGTGTGTGTGTGTGTGGTGCCACACCGTGAACTCACAGAGACCTACCCCAGGATCTGTGTCCTGTGTACAGGCCCGGAGAGTGGGAACAGCTGCCATCAGAGCAGGAACTAAACCCCTTCAGTCGCTATGAAGCTCTGAATCCCAAACAACCAATAGTTCTGGATGACATTGAATCAACCCTTTCTGAAACTGGTAGGATATGAAGTTTGTGTTTGTGGTCCACTTGTGGTTGCTTTTTTTGTCTGCTTTTATGGTTAACACAAGCTACTCTTCGTTAGCTAGCCCATTAATGAAAGGCAGCTTGCGAATCTTGAAATCCAAACCTGAGACCAAATATTAATTTATTTTCAACGATGCTCTGTTGACATTAAAAGGCTCAAAGTGTGGGGGGAAAAAAATACAAAATTCCCCACACCACCAGCATCATCCTAAACTGCTGACACAAGGCAGGATGGATTCACGGTATCGTATTGATTACACCAAATTCTGACCCTGCCATGCAAAAGAAATTGAGATTGGAAAAATGTTGCCTGGTCTGATCAGTCTCCAGTCTTTTGCTGAGCTTGTTTGTCTCTTTTTAGCTGACAGGAGTAGCACCAGGTGTGGTCTTCTGCTGCTGTAGCTCCTGACTTCAAAGATGCGTGGCCATTCTCCTCAAGACATTTTCATTTTCACCCAGAGAACTGCTGCTCATTGGATACTTTCTTTTTTCATTTGCCGTAAACCCAAGAGAGTGTCTATATGCCTATGTGAACTGAGCCTCTACCATATGATTGGTTTTTTAGATATTTTCTAATCAGCAGATTACTGCTTTACTAATGTTGAAGTATAACGAGGGGGGTTGTAGTTGGGGCATTTGACACTGATTTCTAAAATTTCTGACATATGCTAAATTTAATCAAAACCTGTTTTGATAACAGTGAGTACAGTGGGCGAGCAGACGGAGAAGTCTCCATCAGATGAAGGCTTTACCGAGCTGGAGCCAACTGTCAACGGGAGCACAGACGAGGCAGAGGGGACATCCTGCAGAACACTCGACAGAGACCAACATGAACTCCTAGGACAGAGTCCAGGCCAGGGAGACCATAAGAACCAAACTCGAGGGAAGCTGGATGATGAGGAAGACGAAGGTGTTGCTCAGAACACCTCCATCGAGGATGGAGAGTCGATACTGTCCTCTTCAGAGGCTGAAAAACAGGGTGACTTGCATAATAAACCTACAAACCAGATGGTAACTGAAACCAAAGACGCAAACTGTGAAGGAACTGAAAAGCTGCTAAACGGTGTTGATGATAAAATAACAAGTGCACCAGTGGACCAAATCAGGAGGCAAAGTCTGAAGCAGGCTTCAGAGGTTGATGAGACGTCTGGCCCAGACAGACCAGCAGAGGAGGACGAACTCAGTGAGGAGGAGAGGCAGAAGAAAACCTATGAGTTGGAGATGAAATCCTGGCTACTGAAGAGAATGCAAGCTCCAATAGAAGGTACAAGATTTCAGACTTCGATGGGACTAAAATAAAGTTTCAGCATGAAATAGCTAAACTCTTTATTTTCTCCATACCTTGCAGACATGCTTTTCTCATCAGAGGAGAAGAGCAAAAACCCACCAATGTTCCTCTGCTTCAAAGTTGGGAAGCCAATGCAGAAGTCCTTTGCCACCTGCATGACCTCTAGCCCCGCCCACTCATTCGGAGGCCGGGAAAAGCAGCCAGAATATTGGTTTGCTGTGCCACAGGAAAGGTATATTTAAATGTTTTATATAATCCTAGTGCCAGTTAAATGCTGCAAAAATAACTGTGATGTAAGCTGTGTTGAAGGGGCATTGGTTTACTAATGGTATATTTGCGGCTACACTAGTCGGCAGTCTCCTGATTTCGTGTGTGTGTGTGTGTGTCTGCGGTAGGGTGGACGATCTGTATGCCTTCTTCGTTCAGTGGTCCCCAGATGTGTACGGGAAGGAGGCTCGAGAGCAGGGCTTCGTTGTGGTGGAGAAGGATGAGCTGGACATGATTGATAATTTCTTCAGCGACCCTGCATCTTGCAGCTGGGAGGTATGCTCGGGCCTCCAGCTCACCTCACCTCATCTATTTTCTTTTTCAAGCTAACACTACAGTGGTGTGTTTTACCTTTTTCAGCATTTTAAAAGCACCTTTGTCTTGCAATCATTTCTGTTCCGTTTGTGTACTTGTGCGCTAGATTATCACCCTTGATGAGGCTAAACGTAGGCAGAGTTTTGGCAGTATCGATGGAGACTTCTCTATGGATGCACTCCCCATGCTCATTGATACAAGTGATCTGCTGCAGGATACACACATTGAGAAGGTAATCTTCAAATATCCAGACATGCGGCTGCTTTCTGAACACTTTAACATCTCACTTGGTGAAAGGAATTTAAGGAAATTCAGTTTTTCGGGGCTAATGGTGTGTACGTTTCCCCAGCTGGCCTGTCGTTTGCCTGCCCGTGTGCAGGGCTATCCATGGAGACTGGCCTACAGCACAGAGAAACATGGGACCAGTCTGAAGACTCTGTATAGGAACCTTGCAGATGTTGACAGTCCTGTGCTGCTGGTCATCAAAGACATGGATAACCAGGTAGACATAGTCATCATAGATGTGAAGTGTTTAAATAACTGTGAGCTTTAGGAACGTGACATCAGCATTAGGTGAACAGAATATGAGACATCGGGAGGTGAGTAACCTCAGATGGTTTGACTCCTAAGCACAGTGTTGTTGGCTTGTGTTTTATTGCCTGTATAGATTCATATCTGTTAACCCTCAAGCTGACAGTGACAGTCACATCGTCTTAGCGTTTTAAAACCAAACCAGTGGACACTGCATGCTCATATGGTTTAGAGCTACTGAGTCTATAAAGTCAGCAGAAGAGTGTTTGATGAGGTCATAGTTTTCACTTCCACTTCATTTTGAAACAAGGGGCCCCCTGCTGGCCAATATAAAGAGTGCAGTAAAAGGCATTACTGCATCACTCTGTTACTTTCCAGACTTTGCCTATCTTCTTATATGGTTTAACACTTTACGCAGGCCACCTGGAGTTATTTTATAACTTTGGGTGTAAAATTACAAAATAATTCTCATCTTTCAGGAACCATTTGAATTTTCTCTTTTGCCCAAAATGCTTGAGGAGTTATAATAATGAGAAGCACACATGGGAAAAATCTAGGCGGAGCTGGTTTTTCTGTCTGCATTCAGACCGCAGTACCTTGTGAATGATTTGTGCTATTGCGATGCACCAAATATCTTCATGAAGTTCGTCTGCTCTGCTTTTCGAAGCGTTTGATTTTTGTGGGTTAAGACTAATTTCAAATGTACCAATTTGATTTTTGCTATGGCCTGAGAGAGTGGAATCTGTGGGATTATTAGTCGTAAGGAAACTTGATTTCAAATCTAATCTGACTCTCGTCACAGATCTTTGGGGCATTTTCAACTCATCCTTTCAGAGTGAGCGAGCACTGCTATGGCACAGGAGAGACCTTCCTCTACAGCTTCTGTCCTGAAATCAAGGTTTGCGTCCAATCAGTTCACAAGCTCACTCTGGTTATTTCACCCTTAATCACTAAAAAGATCTCAGTAGTGACTGTGCTGCTTTGCTACTTGCTTTCAGGTGTACCGCTGGACAGGGGAGAATTCCTACTTTGTGAAAGGCAATACCGATTCACTGCAGATGGGAGGAGGAGGGTATGTACAGCTACCTTAGTTTCAATTCAAGCATCAAGTTGTCTCAATAATCTAAATCCTTGGGACAGAAGAGTAGAGACAGTAGAGGGTTTGATAGTTGTCAGTAATCAGCACTGCCTTCCTCTGCAGTGGTCAGCTGGGTCTGTGGCTGGACGCCGAGCTGTACCGAGGGACCACCACCAAATGTGCCACCTTTAACAACCAGCCACTGTCCTCCCAGCAGGACTTTAACATCCACAGTCTGGAGGTCTGGACCTTCGAGTAAACCCATCTTCTCAAACTACATTCACTCTCCCTAAAACCTTTAACATCACCCATTTCTATTATGCACCACTTGGAGGCAAACCTAGCTACCCACAAATGACGCTAAATGTTATGTGAATGAAGTTCAGAAGCCCCTCGTGGAGCCATGTTGACCGCTGGCCGCGCTGTGTCTTCTGTAGCCTGTTTTTGAAGTGGGTGTATTCAGCAGGTAGGCTGGCGAGTTTGTCTGGGTCACCGTCCGTTCAGAGGTGAAGATGTAAGAAAATGTTTTTTGCTCTTGGTTCATTGGCTGCCTTAGACATCAGACAAAGCCTCCAGCTTCCCCCAGCATGCAGACTGCCTTACCACCATAAGCTTGTGAGGAGAGATTGAAGGTGAGGATAGCTGCTTTTTGTGTTTTTCTCTTTGTTTGTTTTGACCCATGTTGCTGTGAGGGCTAAAGAAGCCAATCTGCTGACGATACTATTGAGGTGATCCCTATAAGAGCTGATTTTTAAGTCTGCGTGAAAGAAAAAGGAGTCCGACAATACCACATGTCTATTTGTTAATAAATAATTGTTAATATAATTTGTATTTTGGGGAATGTACAGATGTGTGTACTGAAAATACTTAGTGGCTTTTTTTTTTCTCTTTTTTTTTTTTCAAATGTTCAAATCACTCGCCATCAAATTCAGTTTGGCTGGAATTGTTTACAGTGAAAGAGTTCACTTTCTGTGAAGGACATCTTGTGAACGCTGTCTTTATCTTTTTATTTTGAGTTTGTTCATGTGAAATGAGTGAATTCCTCACAACTGCGCACAATGTTGGCATTCCCTGTGTCCAGTCCAAAAACCGCTGACGGAGCCAGGAAACACTTGCAGTGACCAAATATGTTCTGTTTAATTAAATAATTTCATATTTGTTGTGCGCTCGTCTTATTTTATAAATATATT
>NW_024582369.1:2262255-2271876 GCF_018398535.1 Haplochromis burtoni
TTTTTTTTCTTTTCTCTCTCTCTCTCTCTCTCTCTGTTGACTTTTGCCAGTATTGAATTCCTGCCTCTAAATGAGTAATGTAGACTCTTATTTGTGGTCTGTGTTGTTCAGAGACTTGCAGCCTGTAGAAGTTTAACATGATGTCACTTTGCACTGCAGGATAAATTGACGGCCCGTGCTGTGTTGTACCGTGAAGCTTTTCTACAATGTAAAATTGTTACTGAATGTCACTATAGGAGGGAGTCCAGCCTCCTTAAAAAGGGATGGGAAAGGGATACTTTTTTTTTCCTTGCACATTGATATGCCACTAACTAAACAATCAGATCTACTAACACAGGGTGAAAATGTCCATTTGCGCCCTCTGTATCTGACACAGGCTTGTAGTGCATGAATATGCAATACTGCAAACATCTGACACCACTGACAACGATCCCTGCCGTACTAGTCACTATATCGCTGGTTAGCGCTTCATGTTGAATTGAGCTTGGTTGTCGTCGGCTGTTCAGTGTTGTAGCTGTGAAGTATTATTTCTTGTGAATCCAAAACTGCTGTGTTCTGTGATATCATGATCTATTTATTGTGTTGTCACTGCAACTACATTTAAAATTAAATAAATGTTAAATATATACAAATAAAATATTGGCAGTGTGTGGTTTATATCTTCCACCTCTTCAACAATCAGTGATTATTAAAGAAGATGAAACACTTGGAGCTTTTCAAGCTTGTGTCATGTTTTAGACTCATTCTCATCCTAATCACACACTATGTATTAAAACACAATATTAACCATATTGTTTTAGTCGTACCTTTTTGGATTGCAGTTTAAGAATTCTCAATTATTTTGGTAGGTCAGAAGCCGCTTTTTTGGAAGTCAGTCATAATTTACATTGTGTTAAACATTCTTTAAGAATTGTGAATATTAAAATAAAATTATGTTGAAATATAGTCCCGATCAAAAGTTTAAGACCACCTGAAAATTGCAAAAAATCCTACTTTGCATGGTTGGATGGATAATAACACTGCTTCACTGCAGCAACATCAGGTAATCTCCATATACGGATTCCTGGCTTTAAGTTTTTGATCTACTGCAGAATATTTTTAAGGGTGTTATCTACTATAAAAAAAACCATGCCAGCAAAATCTCCAAGTTTTTCTGTTTTATCCTGTTACTTTGACACACAGGCATCTGCTGTGATGCTTACACATCTGATAAAGTGGCAGCTTAATTTTTTTTATACACAGCCTACAAACTCAGTGCAAACTAACTGCAGAGAAATAGTTAAATAATTTTGAATTAAATATTCTTAATTTACAAGGCTTAGAGGGTTCTTTCGACAGGACATATCCAAGATAAATGGACAAAATTATAATATTTCTGACTGACTCAAAATGGAACAAAATCGAATCGGGACCTTGTGAATCAGCTGTAGAAATCAGTGACGATAGTAGTGCCTGCCCGACTACCTTCATTTCCACAATGTTTATTAGGAGGGCAGAGTTCTCAGAAAAGCATTGAGTAACCTCTCTGCACGTCATAGAAGATCTTCGGAAAGTGTTCAGGAAACACAACAGAGAGACCTCAGAGTCCTCAGGCAACATGGAGGACACCGCGACCAACTGGTCAAACTCAGATGTAAATGATGTTGAAACGTGTATTTTCTGTTTAATAGCGAACAAAAAAGACGAAAACACAAAGATAATAAAAGAGGTGAGATGCTTTTTTTTTTTTATCCCATGTAGAGCGATACAGGTGTTATAGGAGGAAACTGTACCCGGAAGTTGCGGATCCGAGGTTTTGATATACTATTAAAAAACACACACATAGTTAGTTGGAGATTTTAGCACTTGAAGACAGATGAAGTTTAAAGCGTATGGCAAATCAGCTATTTAATAGAAGAAACAGACTACAGCAGGGAAACCGCGGGGGCGGCATTTCACGACGAGAGCTGTTTTGCAACTCTGAGCCAAAACAAATAAAACTGTGTGAAACAGGGCATTTAGAGCAGTCTGGGCTCTTTTGGCTGTTTGTAATGTGAGCACCCACCAGCCCAGACAGGTAAAAACCTGTCATGTGACAGAAAATAAAGAAAAGCACAACAGGTCCACTCTAAAGTGTGTAAATCTAAAAATGCACTTTGTTTAAATCCAGATGCTTTAACACCTGCAAATCACCAAAACGTTAAAGGGTCCCTGCGCAGGCACAGGTCCATGCATGACTTCTTATTTGGTTGAGGACTGGTTACATCTTAAGTAATGATAATACATTTATTATTTATATGCACCTTTCAAGACACTCGCAGACCCCTTACAATGCCGAGGCAAAGAGCGTAGCCAAGCATCAAAAGATTTTAAGGCTGGTTTTAAGTGGTGGATTTCTCTTCATCTATGTGCAGCTAAATTAATAGTTCAAAGTCTCCGCACACCTGAATGAGTGACAGGTGGAAAAGTTCCATGACAATTTAAATCTAATTCCCACACGCTGCCTCGCTTACTGCAAATACATTTAAGCCTCAGTGTTTCAGTCAGTCTGACATTCATCAGGTATGTGTAATAATGTATCTACTCAGAAAAAGTGAGTAAAATAATAACAATAATAATAATGCTGTATATTTTAAAACTGAGTCCCACTGCCACCTTTTCATGTACTGTGCAGAGTGGGAGTTTGTGTCCGGGGTTTCCTGGTTCTTTTATGTGCACAGCTGGAGTAGCGCTACTGCCTCCATTAGGAAGAGTGCCTCGACACGGTACTTTCTGATCCACCAGGGAAATAGACTGTACTGAGTCTTGATAGTGCTGCATTCACAGCTTGAATGACTCTTTCATTTTTCTGCCCCGACTACAGACTAAAGACCTGGTGTGTTTCAGCGACATTTTCCCAGGTGCGCCTCACCACTACCTGGTTGTTCCCAGAGAGCACATACTCAGCTGCTTCTCACTGCACAAAGGACACATTGATCTAGGTCAGTTAGTCCTCTGTCAACTTACCATACTATCTCCTAACACTGTGGCTATCCTGTCGTCACTACTGCTGCAAGTTTTCCTTTAAATACTTTAAACTAGACTATTACTGCTGGTACTATAGACTTCTGATACTCTTATTTTTCCAACTATTTGAGATTATCAAAACTATATCACATAACCCATAAGAAATCATGTCTCCAATAGTTGAAAGGATGGCTAAACTGGGGAAAGATGTGCTCCACGACCAAGGGATTACTGACATGGCGGATATAAGGTTGGTGGAGACGGTTCTTGGAAGTACCGGAAAAAATATTCATACTAGTAAAAAGGCAAAGTCTGCAAACTCAAGTTCTCTCGTGGGCATTCAGGAATCATTTACAGTGGACACCCATTTTTCATCCATCCATCCGTGCATTCATCCATGCATACATCCACCCACTCACAGGGCTAAAGCACAGAGACGGACGATCATTCACGTTCACGCTCATATGAGGTTAATCAGCGATCCAAAATTGGCCGTAGTTTTGAATACGAGTGTGAAGTAAAATCCTGCAGTTTCTGCTGGGTGCATTGTAGCTGCCCGAAGCCAAAACTCAGTAAAAATCTTACTTTTAACATTAAATTAAAAAAGCTACAGTGTATCTTAAAAAATGATATTAAAGGGAGGGTGGATGAATCTTTTGCTTTAAGTAACTGCATAAGTAATCTTCGTGCTAATGTAATCTATATAATTATAGTTTAACATGGAGTGAGGGGTCTAGTTGCTCTGTTGTTTGTAAGGGTTTCATCCCTGCTCTGGGCGGCTGAATTTCAGTGCTGATGTGTTTTTCTCCACAGGCTGGGATTCCACCAGCCGCCCTTCATTTCAGTAGGTCACCTCCACCTCCACGTGCTCGCCCCTGCCAGCCAGATCTCAAAGTACATGTTGTATAAGTTCACTCCAGAAACCAACTCTTTTGTTACTGTGAGTACTGCAGGAGACTTCTTTCCTCATTCTGTTTTTTTTTTCTTTGATTTTCTTTATTAGTTTTCTTACACTACAATAACTAAACCACTGCAGCGGTTTCCATGCAGTCACTGTTTTTATCAGGCTACTTCTGTTACTTCACATTTGAACTGATAAACTCATAATTTCCTCTTTGCAGGAAGAAGTTTTACGCAAGCGTCTTAAAAGTATCTCCCCACCACTCCGGTGTCATTATTTAGAGAACTGCAAGTTATTTCAGTGCATCAATTGTGCTCAGACTGGACTTTAGATCAGAGCAGGGAAACAAAACCAAAAAATCTCAGAAGAATCGCTGAGGCAGAATGAAGACTGGAGACACTTTTGAAATGCCTTTGTAATTGTTTAGAGCGATATTTACCACTTTAATATTCATTAGCAGTGGCTGACCTCTGCACGGGCCAGTGCAATATAGAAAATTAACGGTCAGATTTTATCTATAGTGTTTTGTGCTCGTGCACTGTAACAGTGTCGTTTTTGAATGAATGCACGTGGGAAATGAATTGTACTTTTATCATAAGAAGAGACAAGACTGATTCCACTAAGTATTTTTTAAAATAAAATTATTTATTTAAATAACATTATTGAGAGTTTTCTATTACTGACAGTCACTGTAAAGAAGAAAAATGTGTGGAGATACTGTTGCCTCTGTATTGGATGTGTGTCTGCTTGTTTGTAATGATATTAAAAAATAAACAGTTTTTTAAATAAAATAAAAAATCATTCATGGAGAACCCTTTAATAAACTAATAATTAAGGTAATTAAGTTTTAAGGCCAGTGTTATGACTTTCTAATGTTAGTTATTTTAGTAAAGTCTCATAATCCTGGTAATCCTCACTGGCAGATATGTGTGTATAGATAAATATAGATTCATCAAGTTGCTGGAAACATCACAGATCTTGGTTAATATTGACACGATAGCGTCACACAGTTGATGCAGATGTGTAGGCTGTACACCCATCTTGCGAACGTCCCCCCCATCCCAAAACCTCCCAGTGAATGAACGGGACACGACTCAAATGCAGATATTACACAAAAATAAAACCTACAAACTGTATCAGTGAGCCAGAGTTGGAGGGCATAGACCAATGATCATACACCTCTGAGAGTGAAATATGACTTTAATCCTACATATTTTAACTTAGAGTAGTAATTGAAACTACTCTTTCAATTATGGAGCTATACAAAATGAGTCCTCTGGGCCTTTCTCTCCACTTCACAACAGTATTTTTCACCAAGCCCTATAACCCTGCACACAGACATGCACATTAGGGTCATTCATTATATCCAGTAAACCTGATATATGACAATCATGCCTGAATATTACTACAGTAACCTGCTCATGCTTACCTGAGCTCCTTTAGTTTCTTTTCCTTTATCTCATTCAGGAGCATCTGTCGCTGCTGGGCTTCCTTCAGCAGTTTGTCAGCCTCCCCGAACCTCTCTCTATGCTCAGCTTTGGCAAGCTTCTTGCGCTCATTCACCTGCTGCCTGACGGCCTCAGCGTGGCGCAGCGCTTTCTGACGCTGCCTCTCCTGCTGCTCCTTTTCTTTGGCCTCTGCTTCCTTCTGAGCCCTGTGTGGAGGAAAAATAGCAATTTCATGCAAAAACGTGCAGAAAATGCACACTGAGGTGGGAAAAACAAACAAAAGCCCCCCAACTTTCTTACTTCAGCATCCGATCAAACTCTTCCTTCTTTATGGTGGCCTGCACTGTCTGGTAGTGCTGTTTGCTGTGAACTTGCTCCAGCCGAGCAGCCCCCAGCATCGCCTCCTGCTGTGCTTTCCTCGCGGCCTGCTCTCTGTTTTTCTCCCTCCATTTCTTTTGTAACTCTTCTTGATGCCGATGGGCACAGAGTTCATCCTTTTTAAAATCCGCAGAAACACCAGCACAAGTGGCCGAGAACAGTTAAAAGTCATATTAATCCACCTGTAATAAGGTTAACGCTTCAAAAACAATTTCTGACCTGCTCTGCCTTATAGTTTCGATCTTTTTCATGCTGGGCCCTCAGCTTAGCAATCTCCATCTCCTTCTCTTTCCTTATCCGCTTTTGCTCTGCTTCACGTTCCGCGTCCATTGCCTGCAAAAACAATAAAATATCAGCAGAGAACAAACATCTGTGGCCGATCTACAGAGTTCAGTTGCTTTTCCAGCTGACCTGTTTCTTTTTAATGTATTCCATGGCTTTAATGTCCGCCAGCTTCTCTTCCTTCATCCTCTGCTCCTTGACTCGGAGGGTCTCAGCATTGATGCGCATGATCTCCTCCTGCATACGCTGCTGCTCCATCCTATTCTTCTCTTTAGCCTGGAACAAAGCAGCCGGTCAGAGATGAAACTGACTCCCGTACACTGCACTGTGTTCACGTTAGTGAGTTTAAGTCTGCACATGGGCCGTGTGTGCACCTTGAGGTCATCCTTTTCCATCTTCTTCTGGTTCTCCTTTATTTGCTGTTTCTCTTGCTCTCTCATCTTTCTCTCATTTTCCTTTTCCTCTAGATGTTTCTGAATTTGTTCTAAAAGTTGCGCTCTTCCTCTAAAATGTAACACACACAAACAGAGTGACAGATCTCCTAATGGCCTCCTTTTTGGATCAGATAAAGTGCATAATTTAACGTCTTCCCATCCTTGGAGTTATTTTAAGAATATATAAAGCATTTGGTGAAGAAAAAAAAGGTGCTCTCTTTACTCGTTCCTGTGCTGTTTCCTCAGCTCGTCGATCTTCCTTTCAGTCTCCAGACCCTTTTGGCGCTCTGCCTCCATTACCGCATCCAGGCGCCTCCCCTCCTCTTCCATCTCTGCCTGGATCTGCTTCTTCTCCTCCAGCTGAGCATTGATTGTGGCTTGACATTGAGCATTCAGAATAAGCTGAGGGAGTGACAAAAACAGAAGCATTTATATGTGTGTGAATTGACACCGCCTTTGTTTTCTTCATCCACATACTCCCAGCCAATTCCTACCCTGTTCAGCCTTTTGATTTCCTCTTCTTGCTCCATCCTTAAAGCGTTAGACTGCTCCAGCAAGTCCTGTGAACGTTTCCGGGCCTCTCGCTCGAGCTCAGTCAGGGCCTTGTTGTTCTTACGGGACAGATCTGCTGCCTGGATCTGCTGCTTCCTTTCCTCTGCGGCTTTCTGGGGAGCCATCATATACGGTAGATATCATATTGCAAAATCACAGGAACGAGCCTCTTGTGTTAATGTCCAAGAAAACATCATCAGAGCCATGAATCCTACCGTTTCCTCTCCCTCCTTTCTCTGATAAGCCTGGTGAAAAGCCTCTCTCTCCTCCTTGAGGTTAGCCTGGGATGCTAAAATGATGCGTTTATACTTAGCTGACGGGAGAAAGACTGACTTTCCTGAAGGACTGTTAAGTGGGATTCTGGCATAACGACAGGAGGAATTATGTTGTGGTGAGGAGGTCCATTTTGGGTTAAAACATCATTATCATCGTGACATTTGTTTTAAAAAATCTAATCATCTCTCTAAATCACTTGAAACGATACCAGGTCATACATTAATGGATAACTGTTAGATGCACCATTGGTTTTTTTTAATTCATATTAAATGTAATCAAATCGCTTCCATTTCATGTTTTAAAAATGTGCATTATGTGATTATTAAACCAGCAGAGAAACTCAACAGGTTTGGGACTACCTGAGATTGCGGATGAGGTCTTTAGAAATGATTTGAATGGTGTCTTTGTCTTTTTTGATCTTTGACGGAGCTTCCTCACAAGGATCGTCTTCACAAAGCTGTGATGATATCTGAGCAGTTGTTAGTTGATAAAAACCCACAAAATAGCACCATAATTAGTGAACTCAACACACAAGTATTTTTAGTTTTGTTTTTGGGGTTGTTGTTTTTTTCTTATATGTAATATCCACTCACTGGCCACTTCATTAGGTTCATTTGCTCATTAATCCAAATATCTTATCAGCCAATCACTTGGCAGCAACTCAGACACTTGGTACACTTCTGTCTCCTTAATACTGTCTGGACATCAATTAAATGCCACAGCCCACCTGAGTAGTTCTGCTGACCATCTCCAACCCCTTATTGACAACAGTGTAACCATCTTCTAATCGCTGCTTCCAACAGGATAACACACCATGTCACAAAACTCACATCATCTCAGGCTGGTTTCTTGAATATGACAGTGAGTTCACTCTACTCCAATGCCTCCACAGTCACGAAATCTCACCTTTGAGATTCTTATGGTGGATGTACAGTCAATAGATCAGCAGTAACTATGTAATGCTATTATGCCAATATGGAGCAAAAATCTGAGTAATGTTTCCAGCGCCTTGTTGAAAATTTAAGGTAATTCAGAGGGCAAAAAGCGGTGCTAATAAACTGCACCTAATAAATTGGCCGGTGAGTGTAGTTAAGATGTGACATTTCACTCTGTGAGAGTAACACTCACCGGGTCTGGGCTCCCAAAGAGGATGTCGTCATCATCCACCTGAGAGCTTGGGCTCAGTGGGCGGTAGCAGCTGCTAAAAGAGCTAGCTCTGGAACTGGACGGATGTCTCTGCTGGCATTGAAAACAACAGTGGATGAATATACAGGGACTTTTTCTAGCGTTAAATACAGACTTTATATCTTTTGCATTTAAAAAACAGGATCTAGCACCTAAGGCAATATGAAAAGTGGCTTGTCAGTGCTCACTGTAACATATAGACTTACCATGATCTGCCGTTAACAAAGTCCAGGCAACGGAAAATAAATGTTTCTAAGATTATCCAGTTTTAAGACTAATATAGCTGCAATACTCAGTGTTATTCTCCCATCTATAGACATGCGCTTAGCTTCTTTAAAAACTTTAAAAACGTAGCGACACGGATTTTAATTGGCGAGTAATCTGTTGCTATGGTGACAGAAGGGCAAACGTTAGACATCCTCTACTCTTTTAAAGTCAAGCGTATCATATTTGATACATGACTTTTTGTGAGTTTTTGAGACTTCAATCATCAGCGTGACTTTTTTTACCCTCAAAAAAAATGATAGAAATTGCATGACACATTATTAATGACTAAAGTGCAAAAGTATGGCCTATGTAGCAAATGTGATACAAATTAAAACTCATATATGCAGATTAAAATTTGATATATTTTTATAGATTTTGTCTAACAGTTCAACCAACTTTCCATTATCAAAAAATTAATCTCTGACTTGGGGTTCAGACTGAACCTGTTCAGCTCTCGTAAATAAAATAAATAAAATAAAATAAAATATATATTTATATATATATTTTTTTCCTAAGACAAATAATTTGACGGTGCACTCTGGGCTCGACTAGCTCTGTCTTCGGGCGATTGTCCTGCCTTTGTCTCTGGGCACACCCAGGAATTATATTGCAGCATTTACTGCGCTCTATATAAAAGACGCTTTAAAACTCACGAATGGGGACGCTGGAGGCTTCTGGGATTGATGACTGTAAATTCTGTGAAATAGTAAACAACAAAACTGACACAGAGATCCTGCTGAGCGTGAGTAAAACAACAACAACATTCATTCATGTTTAAGGAGAAAAAAAAGTTAGCCACTGGAAATTCCTGTCTCTCTGTGTGTGTGTGTGTGTGTGTGTGTGTGTGTGTGTGTGTGTGTGTGTGTGTGTGTGTGTGTGTGTGTGTGTGTGTGTGTGTGTGTGTGTGTGTGTG